>NW_020946557.1:23878266-24011016 GCF_900497805.2 Vombatus ursinus | reverse complement strand
TAGATAGATAGATAGATAGATAGATAGATAGATAGATAGATAGATAGATAGATAGGTAGGTAGGTAGGTAGGTAGATAGGTAGATAGATGGGTAGGTAGTTTTCTTCCTTCTGCTTAATTCACTCAGAACCAGTTCATATATCTTCCCATACTTCTCTGAATTCTTCCTATTTTGTTTTCCACACTCCATCATTAACACCAAAAGGATGACTTCCAACCTCACATACTTCACTGAGTACCAGTGTCAGGAGAATGGGATGATGCTTATCTAAATCTGAAGAGCAATTAATACCTAAAGACAAGTAACTAGTCACTACAAACAGCTCCAAGCCCCTTCACTTCTGGCCTGTGATTGTCACAATCTATCAGAAGGGGTATTGCATTGTAAAAGATTCTCTTTGTGTCCCTTTCCCACTCTCATATCTCCCTTCAAGTAGAGACAGTATTACGATAGGATGGAGCCTTTGCTTGCTTTTGTAAATTTTCAATCTAAAGAAATTAAATACTCCACTCACCCCCCCCTTTTCAGTCCTCTAAAGAATTTGTCTATTTTTCTTTCTGAACCTCTTATGAACAATTCAAGACACATTTTTAACTTATCAAAATATGAAAACAGTCATTTTCTCAGGAATATGCTTGCTAACATTGCTGTTTCTAAAAAAGATTGGCCATGTTCGACTGGGAATAAATAGGCAATGTGATGACAGAGGTCACATGCTATGATTTTTTTTTTGGTCCTCATCTGGGAAAAGAAGTCAAAACAATTTGATCTTCATGATTTTTAGTATTCAAAACCACCAAAGGAATTTTTATATGTGACACATTTCATTATCCCTATGTCCTAGAAGAGAGAATTGGAGAGGAGAAAAATGTGTGTATGTGTGTATGGTGGTTTAGTCTCAAGGGTAAAAATACTCCTGGCACCAATTACAGAAATGTAGGATACCACTTTTCCAGACTAAGCTCCTTCTTCTAAAGGTTAGGGCCTCGACACGTGATTTCATTGGTATGGGGAACTCTGAGATAAAGAAACTCCTATTGATGTAGAAAAGGACTAACTCTTAAAGAGTTGATAAGGGCACTGACAGTTTAATTGACTTATGCAAGATCACACAACCAGGATATGTCAAAGGCGGAACTTGAACCCACATCTTTCTGACTCTAAAACTAGCTTCCCAGCTACTACTCCATGCTACCTCTCTAGCCAGATTAATAGAAATAGATTTTGAATTTGAATCCATTTTTCTTTGTTAGTGGTGTGATTTCTGAATAGGATGGACAGTTATGTTTCTGGTATAGGTGATACCTGTTGGGCTCAGAAGTTGTAAGAAATATAATAGTTAATCTCTTCAAGACCACTCCATTCCTGCAATTTTGTTTTGCTATTCCCTTTAAACATGGAAAAGCAATTTTATAATATTATATATATAATTCATGCCTCTGTGTTATAAAACACACAAAAAATGTACATATGTATGTATAGATACATGTATATGTATGTATATATATTTACACACATGTAAATATATTCTTATTTTATTTCATTTTTCAGAATCAGTGCTCCCTGCCTATGACACTGAGCTCATGCATAGGAAAACACACACACACACACTCACACAGACACACACACACACATACACACACACACACACTCCTTGATACCAGGAAAAGGAAAAACTATAAAATTATAAAAACTATAAAAAACTATAAAAACTATAAAAAGCCAATTATAAAAAACTATAAAAAGTCAACAGGTTTAACAGGTTATTTCTAGATATAGAGGTGCCAACATATATGCCCATGAGTCATATAGATGGTCATGGTGGACTTGAAGAGAAAAAACAGGGCCTCTTGTCTGTTTTTATCTTTATTAATTTCCCATATGGAACGTATAAGGTATAAAATAGAGCAAGAGAAGTTCAAAAAATTCTCCAGGCTACCCAAAGAGTGACTGATTTACACCAACTTCACATTGCATTTTTAAATGAGGTAAAGGGACCTAAGGGTCATACTTGTTTCTAAAGGAGTAGAAGCAACCTGGAGAACAATAATCCTGAGTTTTGTTCATTTTTCAGTACAAAAATTTCTTATAGAATTAGCCCAATTTCCCTTATTTCCAAGGCAGCTATGTGTTAAATGAATACATCATTAGAAATTATATATATATATATATATATATATATTAATAATTAACATTCTTAGTCAGGGTAAGTCATGATTAGCTGAGGGAAATGGGCATTTGGCAATTAATTAAGATGTGAGACCTTGGCAAAACCACCGTTATTGAAGTTACATGATCAAAAAATAGTTTTAGCTACCCTCATGCAATGCGACACATTTATTTCTTGATAATGTAGCAAACCTCTGGAGTTATTCTCCTAACTCTTTAATCATACCTCCAATAACGTAGGGCCCTGATACCCTTTTTCTCCTCTTAAAGTCCTCACCCAGTTCCCTGCTTGGGGCAGTGCTGCTGCCAGACTGCTTTGCTGGTTTCCCAAGGTCTACTCCTATGCACAGCTCTTTCAAAACTAGCCAGGGCTAGTTTTCCCTTGAATTCATAACTTCCTCTCTTCTCTGCTGTCTGAGGTCATGCTCCTTGAAACGGCTTCCTCCCTCAGTTCTCTGCCTTTCTATGTACATATCTGAATAGAAAGTGCGTCTCAACACCTTGAATTGTAGTTGGAACTCTAATGAATCAACTAAGTTGCAAGCTCTACATATGTATCTCCTGCTGAAAGAGTAGTGAGTAACTCCACTAATAGATGCATGTTCTATGGGATGGAGAGAGGAGAAAATCCTTATACCACCCCAACTCTCCCAACCCTGACCTCTGGCATAGACACAGGAATCATGTTCCACAAAGCTGCTCCTATTTGTGACTTCCTAACTGATTGGAACTACTCAAATGTCATTTAAGGGACATCCAAGGGGCATAAATTTCTCTGTCAATAGTTAAGTTCCCTTTCTAATGTGGTAATGCTTTATAAAGGAATCACCAGACATTTTTACAGCCTCTTTACTTCCTCTAATTAGATACTGGGCATTCTGGTCTGAAGGGCTTGGTCAAAGACCAACTCCATTACATAGGCATGAAGACAAGGTTAAACAAAAGGCATTAAGGTCTCTGAGCCTCAGTTCCCTCATATGTAAACTGGGGTTAAGACACTATCTACATTATCGAATTACTGTAATTAAAATACTTTGTTTTGGGGTTTGTTTGTTTTTTAGGCAATTAGGGTTAAGTGACTTGCCCAGGGTCACACAGCTAGTAAGTGTCAAGTATTTGGTCTGAGTTCAGATTTGAACTCAGGTTCTCCTGACTCCAGGGCAGGTGCTCTATCCACTGCGCCAACTAGCTGCCTCCAATTAAAATGATTTGTAAGCCAAAATGTGCTATATAAATTTGGGATATTAATGTAACTTTTAGGTAGATTTCAGGCTCAGCTTGAGGTGGGGAGAATTAAGCCCTCAGATGAGTATCCTCCCAACCTCAATTTCCATATTTCCTCATCTGTAATTGATTGAAGATTGAGTCCTCAAAGTCTTCAGGATCCTTTCTGCCAAGTCTTTTTAATTTTTTATTTTTTTTAACCCAAAGCAGAAGTGCCAGGGTAGGAATCCTAACAACTGGACCCTTAACCAATTCAGTATAAAAATTGACAAATATTATCTTAGGTATAGAAAGGGGAATTTTGACACTAATTTGATGCTGGGTTTGTTGGTTTTTTTAACTTATCTTTGATGAAAAGGAATTTAATGTGATCATTCATGCTTCTTGCTGAGAATGGCCAAATGGTGGAAAATTCATTATTTGCAGATTTCTAATCCTTCTCATGAGATTCCTCAGTTACTTGGTTTTTTTTTCCCATATCAAAAACCTTGTTGTTCATATAAAACCAATTAGAATTCTAATTACATTCTTGCATAGAGTCCCATTTTTCACTTACCTTATAGGCAGCACTTATCAAGAGCTTATGAATGATAAGATGTGGATCAGAGCTACTGTTTTGCCACCAATGCAAAGGCAACCATCAGCAAATTAGAGCTGTATAGAGGTTATGTGACTTGCCAACAGTTAAAGAGCTAACATGTGGGAGAAGAAGGTCTCAAACCCAGGTTTTCCTGATTCTAAGGCTGGCCTTCTATCCATTACACCATAGAGTCCCTATGCCCCAGAAACTATCATACTTTACTGTACACAATGCTGTTCTCTCCTACTTGAAGGTAAATGGCGGGAAGAATAAGCCCTCAGTCTCAGTTGTCTCTGGACTGCATCAGAATCAACCTGGATTTTAACTTTCCTGCAATCCTGTCTTGGTTAGCAAAGATCTAAAGATGGAAGAGCTCATTACCAAAAATACAAGCAAAGCACCTCAGCTGGAAACATCTTAGACTTATTACCATTTGCCATCAAGCAGCAATCTTTACCCTGACAACAAAAAGCAATTCTAGCACCGTATAGCATTTCAATCAATTAAATGAGAGCATCCCCTTTCTAGGAAGGCAGACATCATGGTCACATGCATTTCACTAACTAGATTAGCCAGAATGTTTTATAAATGTGGCCGAAGAGATCTATACAAGCTGAGATAGCTGCTAGGAAAACTGCCGAATCATCTGAAAACTGATCCTTTTCATCGGGCCTCAATCAAAATCATCTTATCTCATTCAACTGTCTCATGGAAGCTGCCTTATACCCAGACTTATTTCTAGATTTTCTTCAGGCAGTCATACAAGAGTGACCAACTAATTAGTGATGCTCTGCTTTGGCTGCACTGTTTCTGTGATACTCACTGTCTGTGTCATCTCAGCATTAAGCTCCTGCTTTAGGTTTGATCTCACCTGTGGTTCCAAGAAGCTGTAGCATGCATAGTGGCCATACCATGATAAAAACCATCTTGGCAGATGGGCTAAACCAGGTTGAGAGTAACAGACAGGCCTCAAACTTGTCAGTGTGTTAGGGTGATGTCTCCTCCAACCACATGAAGACTTTCCCAGGTGGAATGGGCATATGGGAACAATTTGTTCCAATGGCCATGAAGGTGGCAGAAGCATGGCCAGTCATCAAAGATGCAAGGTCATCCACTGCATCCCAGACCACCATCAACCCATCTTCACTTTTGTCCTGCCACTGGACTTTGATGATTCTGGAAGGCAGAGTGAGGCTGATGACTTTGTGCAACTCTGCCTCACTTAAATCCAATTCACACATAGGTCAAGACATCACTCTGTGATGTCATTGGTCCTCTTCAAAAATGAAGGACTAGTAACAACAAAAAAGCCTAGCTTGTAGAAATCACAGGCTGTTAGAGCTAAACTTGGAAAGGACCTTGCAGGCTTTTGAGTCCAACCCCCTTATTCACAGATGAGGAAAGTGAGGCTGAGAGAGATTAAATAACTTACAAGGTATCACATAGCTAGTCATTGTCTGAGGCAGAATTTGAACTTGGGTCTTCCTGACTCTGAGTCCAGTACTCTATCTAGCTGCCTCATTGGGTAAATGTTTCTAGGTGGGCTAGGGAAAAAACATAGAAAGTAACATTCTAGTTCATCAAGTTTGAAAAAAAATATACTACTCAAACCTTTCCAAGGTTTACAAAGCCTTCGGTATATCTGATGTTGGATAAATCACTCTCTCAGCCTTGATTTTCTCATATGTAAAATGAAGAAGTTAGGCTTGATGATTTCTAAAGGTCTCATCCAATACCATCCTATATTTCAATTTATAAGCCTATTATACCAAAGATTGGAAAAAAATCAAAATTATACTCTCCAGAATTCTACCCTTGTGGGCGCACAGAGCACTTAATATTGTGGTATGTATGGCTACTTTGGGTGTGAAATTTATGTACTGAAAAAATAGAAGTGCATCCTCACCCTCTGACTGCTATTTTAGAAAACATCTTGGACATTATCACAAAAAAGGAGGCATTTTAGAAAACCAAACCAACAGTTTCTGGGATTCAACAATTATTGGTAATTGTCCCGTAGTTCCTCAAATGCCTATAATTAAATTTCTGGAATGGAAGAAAATTTGATATTCTAAGAATTTGCTCTTCTATCTTAAAAATACTTCATTGACCCAGATTCTCCTTCTGTCTAGATAAGTCTCATAATAAGTAGGGCATGAAACAGAGTGAATTCATTCTCGAAGACACTGAGCATGGAGCCCCTGAAGCTATAAAATGTATTTTTTCATTCATTCATTTAACAAATATTTGTTGAGCATTAATAGGTAGAGCCCTGTGCTAGAAGTTATGGGAGACAATAGTGATCAAGACAGTCTCTACCCTTACAGTCTGAGATAGGCCCTTTTAGACCCAAATAGTAATAATACACAAAGTTGAATGGAAAGATAAGAAAAGAGATAAAAATACTATGAGAATTTAAAGGAAGGACAGATTACTTCAAGCCATGGGTAATCAGGGAAGGAAAGCTTCAATAGAGTGACTAGCATTTGAAGAGGGAATTAGAGGATCATTAGGAGTTGGAGAGGCAGAGCTGAGATCACAGGGTAGAAGAGTAGGTCAGAGAGTATGTTTTAGGCAGAAAGAACAGAATGATCAGAATACAAGGTAATGAGAACAGGGGTATCTCTGGGTAACAGCAAATAGTACAGTTTAGCTAGACTGTAACATACATGAATAGGAGTAGTTGAGGATTGGGCTGCAAACGCAGACTGGGGTCAAATCCTAGCAGGTTTTGAATGTTAAACTAAGGATTTGGGACTTTCAGGGATACATAATTAGATAGCAGTTTGAAAAAGATCCAGGGGTTTGAGTGGACGGCAAGCCCAATATTATTCAGCAGTGTGATGTGGCAGCCAAGAGTATGAATATTATCTTGGGCTGCATTAAAGAGAAGAAAAATTTCCAGGAATAAGGATTTAATAAGCCCTACATATTGATTCAATCAGACCACATCTAGAGTATTATGTTCCATTTCAGGTGCTACAATTTAAGAAGAATATTGATAATCTAGAGAACAACATCTAAATGGATGTTACCTCTTAAAATTCCTTTTTATTTTTTTTTTGCATGTAATTAAACTGAGAGCATGTAAGCTCTTGGAGGGCAGGGACTATTTCACTCTTGCTTTTTTATTCCTGGCACCTATCAAAACGTTTGCCACATTTGTTGTTGTCATTCAGTAGTTTCAGTCATGTCCAACTCTTCATCACCCCATTTGGGATTTTCTTGGCAAAGATACTGGAGTGATTTGTCATTTTATTCTCCAGATCATTTTATAGATAAGGAAACAAGGGCAAATAGGGTTAAGTGACCTGCCCAGGATCACATAGCTAGCAAATGTCTGAGGCCAGATTTGAACTCAGGACTCCTGGTCCTGACTCCAGGTCCAGCACTCTATCTACTGCACACATAACTGCCCCTGTCTGCCACATAGTAGGTGATTAATATATGTTTGTTGACTGAATCAGGATGGTGAAAGTTCTTGAGGGAACTGGGGATATTTAATTTGGAAAAGAGAAGACTCGGGGTACACATGATAGCTGTGTTCAAGTATTTGAAAGGTTGTCAAGTGGGAGAGAGATTAGACATGGTCTACTTGGAATCTCAAGGCAGAACCAAGAACAATCAGTCAAAAGATGGAAATTTAGATTTGATGTTAGGAAAAACTTCCTAAAATAAGAGCTATTCAAAAGTGGAATGGTTGCTTGGGAGGCAGTGAGTTTCTCTCATTGAAGGTCTTCAAACAAAGAGGTTTGCTATCCACTCCCCTGGTATGTTGTAGTGAAGATTCCTTTAAGATATGGGTTGGATTAAAGGGCTCTTGATATACTTTCCAACTCTAAAGGGCTGTTTTAAATTCCCATCTATTGAAAATTAGGAAATGGATGTTTGAGTGAAACAACTATTCTGATTAAGGGGGAGTTGTGTATACCATACACAGCACTTACGTGGAGGTAAGAAGAAGCGATACAAGGACACTCTCAAGATCTCTCTAACGAACTTTGAAACTGATTAGGTGACATGAGAGATACTGGCAAAGGACCACACAGCATGGCATGCCTGCATCAAAGAAGATACTGTGCTCTATGAGGGAAGTAGAATTGTAGTAGCTCAAAAGAAACACGAGATGCACAAATTTAGAGACATCTTCATTCTAAATGTTCATGTGGACTATTTGTGTCCAACCTATGGTTGAGTATTCCGAGCTCATGTTGATCTAATCAGCCATACTTGGACATACTGTACCTTGACTTCAACATAGTAATATCATTTTGGTCCTCCTTGAGAGTGAAAGATAACAACCAACCAACCTGTTTTTCAAATAACTGAAATAAAATAGGATACACCTACCCCTTACATAGTGACTATAAAAATGACTGTGATGGATTAACTCTTCCTTTGGTCATTTAGAAATCTAAGGACATCATGATGATTAAGAATCACTACTCTGAACAATAAATTTCCCTTCTGGTTACCATAGGTGCAAAATGTATAGAAATAATAAAATTGTAGATTGTTAGAACTGAACCAGATCTTACAGGTTAGTTTAGGCTGTATTATAGGGTGTCATAGAAAAAATACTGAAAATTGAGAATAAAGATTTGGATTTGACTCAGGGTTTCACATCTCGATACTTGTGTGACTGAGACAATCACTCCAACTTTTTGAACCTTAGTTTACTCACCAGTAAAATAAGGAGTTGGACTAAATCTAGGCTTCTTAACCTGGGGGTCCATTAATTTTTTTTTTAGTATTTTGATAATTATTTCAATATGATTGGTTTCCTTTGTTATCTTATGTATTTTATTGTATGCATTTAAAAAGCATTAATCTGAGAAGGAGTTCACAAGCTTCCCCAGATTGCCAAAGGAATCTATGGCAGAAAAAAAGGCTAAGAAGTCCTGGACCAAATGATACCTACCATCCACTCCAGTTCCAATTCTGTGATTCTGTTCATCTATTCTACGATCTTATGTCTACTTACTGATTCTTGGATGTGCCTGATTTTTGGAATAAATCCCAGATATTTTTTCTCACTTCTCATTTTTCTATGTCTCATAAAAGCAGAGTATGGAACAAAGCCTTCACTTATTTGAGCTTATCCAGTGTTTACATTCAATATAAATGGAAGGTCAACACAGCACAATGGAGTACTTTACTCCATTAGAGTACTTTGTACTCTAATGACCTTGGAAAAGTCTATGTGACTCCTCACAGCAACCTGACCAGATTTAGAGTCAGAAAGACCTGAGTTCAACTCCTGCCTTGGATACTTACTAGCTGTGTGACCCTGAGCAAATCACTTAACCTCTGTCTGTCTCAGTTTCCTCCTTTGTAAAAAGTAGATAATAGCACATACTTCACAGGGTTGTCATGAGGATCACAATGGGAGTATTTATAAAGCACTTTGCAAACCGTAGAGTGCTATATAAATATCTTTATTATTGTTATTAAATAACTATAGGCTCTGTTTTAAAAACAATGTGTAATCATCATAATATATTTTATTCCATTTAATTACACAAATCTTCTGCAATATGCATTCAAGCAGAGGGCCACGTTTACTGTTATCACTCAGAGCAACAGGGGATTTTCCATCAATATTGTATGTAGAACAGATACCATATTTGCCATGGCAACTCAAGCATCACTACGTGTTCGGTCCTATCTAATGTTCTGCCCTTTATAAGTTAGAATTCTACTGAGAAAATTGCTTTATCTGAGTGAAGATTCATACTTCATGCCCATTAGCATTATATTAAATGGGTCAGGGAAACAAGGGTGTTTAATTTAATTCAGCAATATTTACTGAGTGCCTACTATGCTGTTTTAAGGTGCTAAGTGCTACAGTGGGGAAGAGTTTAAGTGTGTTACACAGATAAGTAGTTGCCATTAAGAGGTATCCCAGGACTTCCCTGGAAATAAGCTTCAAAGTCTTCTTGAATGTGTGAATTTTAGAATATTTATTAGAAGAGGCAAGGCATTGTTTTTGCTCATTATTTGTCTTGTCATATTTAGTTATGTTTTATTGATTTTTCTCACCGATGCCATAGCCCATAAAGAAATAAGGGCATTTTCCCGCTCTACTGTGCATAAGAATGCTGAAATCAATAATGAAACCGATCGATCAAGTCCTATAATTTGCAGCAAAATAAAAGTTAGAATAGACAGAGTTGAGTCATTATGTCATCCAGAAAAAGTGCAGTAAGGCAGAATGAGCACTAAATTGGGAGGAAGGAGATCCAGAATTGTGTTCTGCCTCTATCTCTGTGCCATTCAGTAAAGCTCCTAACTTTTCTTAGCCTCAGTTTCCTCATCTTCCAAATAATGGTGTCAGAGTAAATGCAGTAAAATAAGGACCTTTTGTAGCTCTAAAAATTATGCTAAAATTTAGACTGACCTTGTCCTCAACGAGTATACAATCTAGGAGGGGAGATACCACAACACAGATAAATAGAGGCAGCTCTTTAGTTCAGGGAGTAGAGTCCTAAAGTAGGAGTCAGAAAGACCTGAGGTTAAATCTTGCCTCAGTCATGTACTAGCTGTGTGACCCTGGGCAAGTTAATAAAGTTCTCCTAGCCTCAGGTTCCTCATCTGTAAAATAGGCATAATAATAGCACCTACTTCACAGGTTTGTTGTGAGGATCCAGTGAGATAATATATGTACATCTCTTGGCAAACCTTAAAGTGGTATATAAATGCTAGCTATTACTAGCTAACTAAATGTGATGAATGTAATAGGGAAGGGATCTGTGTACAGGAAACTCCATCTATCAAAGCAGATTGATGTTTTCTCTGCAACTTATAGTCCAAGAGCACTGAAGGGTTAAGTGACTTGCCTGGGACTACATAGAGAATATGTGTCAGAGGTGAGATTTAAATCCAGGTCCCTAGAATCAAAGAATCATAGATTTAGAGCTAAAATCCTAAAACCCTTTCACGTTATAGATGAGGTAACTGAGGCACAGAGAGATAAGTGATTTGCCCAGGGTCACACATAAGTATCTGACCTGGGATTTGAACCAGGTCTTCCTGACTTTAAGTCCAACACTCTATCCATTAACCTTCTCTCTATGATGTTAGGATAACAACAACAATGATAATAACCAACAATTACATAATATTTTAGTTTACAAAAATGCTTTAAATACATTGATGGAGACATGAGAAAAAGGCAATATGCAATAGGATATTGACTAGTCAGAAGCTGCAGTAGGGCCCTTATTCATAAAGTCCCCCAAATAAAGGTAAACTTCCCTATTGAATCACTGTTCCCATTTCTACAATGGGCCCTACTACACTCCTCCACCATATACAAATGCCTAACATTTCTGTAGCAGTACCCAGTAGATTTTGGTACTTAATGTACAGAGGTTTAGGATCAACAGGTCTTGTGAAAAACACTGCTCCCTTCTGTATATTCGACTCTCTAGTCAAATTGAACAACTACTCACCAGCCTTCTTACATAACCTTTTAAACCCCTCCAGAAAAGAAGATGCCTAAGTAATACATTTCAGTTTAAGGATCTTCGATATTGGGACATTCTTACAAAAAATTTGTCTAAATCCCTCATATTACAGTTAAAGCCCAAATGATGTGGTCTCATCACCATGGTTTTCCATCTAGTCTCCATATATATTGGATGTACCTAGTTATTTATGTATGGTCTCCTCGATCAGAACATAAGCTCTTAAGAGCAGGAACTATTCTTTCCTTTCTTTATTTCCCCAATGGTCAGCACAGAACAGAGTAGGTGCCTAATAAATGCTTATTGACTGACTGATAGCTGCATACATTATGTGAAATCAGCTGATGTATTGCAAAAACAGAGTCTAGGCTATGCAAGTTTAATGCTAGGCATAGAGAGAAGACAAAGGATGCATGGAGGTTCTGCTCCATTTAGATCCCATAGGCTTATTTTCCTGTAATGGCTTTTTCCTTGTGATATGCTGGGTTCCAAAAGAATAAAAGAACCAGACTGAGGAGTCTGTTTTTTTGGATTCCCTGCAAGTGTTCTCTTATTCAACAAACACATACACACATCAAGACAACTTTAAAGCTGCTGGTGGGGGAAAAGCATAACAAAGAAGGAAGCAGGCACTGAGAATATTTGGTTGAGGTAATTTCATCCTTCTAAACATACTCGATCATGAATGCTTTCTCTGTGTCAGAACTGGGAATTATTTCACATAACATTTGCAATCTGATATCTCTCCTGTTAACTAATGGTAGTCCTGGATCCTCCATTAGCCCGAATTTGAATCAAAATGGCTGATGAGATATCAACATGTCACATAATATTACACTCATTTTTTAATTTCAAAGATATTTTTTAGTTTTCCAGGATGTATTGAGAAAGAAGAAAGACTTAGCAAGTCATATGGTTTTAAAATTATTTGTTGTATTTCATATTGGAAAAAAAAAACCTCTCAGTGAATGAGGAAGAAATACTCCTCAGAGAACATGTTTCTTCAGGTAGATAGGGAGGTTCATTTTTTGAGCAAATCTTTAAAATCAGAGGGTGCTTTGAACTAAAGACAGCTTCAGACATGTGAAAATTCTTTGTCCTTTTTATATGGTTACCTAGGAAGAAGTGCAGTATAAGACAAAGAAGGACATTCCATTTAGAAGCACTAGAAATTTGAAGGAAGACAATTCACTGTGGGTAAAACTCAAATGCAAGTTTACTCTCTAATCACCAATTCAGAATCGGGATTTGAGGTAGGTAAATTGCAAAGTCAAAATTCAGCCTCTTACAAGGATTATGAATATGCAGTTAAGGGGCAGGCAGAATCTTTCTGTGTATTTCCCTGAAGTTAAAACATCTGTAATAATACACATGCATGAAGTCCCCATACATAAGCTATGATGATATGAGTCTGTGTAACAATATCATTAAGCTCTCATGTGTTCCATGTTAGCAAAAAGTAGCATGCATGTACATGGGGTCCCATCTACCAAAGGTCCACATAAAAGGTATGCTCATGTTGTAACAGCAATCAATGATCCCGGGAACAATGATGTGTATAGCCTCTCTTTCCAGGTCTAATGGAGAACTGAACATTTGGTGCTGGGATCATTTTTAGCTATGATAAGCCTTGCTGTTACTCTCACAAGACACTCCATCTCCCCATTCTTTGCATCTTCGCTGGAGAAACCGGGGGGGGGGTGGGAAATTACAGCAAGTGTCTGAGAATTTCTCAAATGTATAGAGAACTGAGTCAAATTTACAAGTATACAAGTCATCCATTTCCCAATTGATAAATAGTAAAAGGATACGAACAAGCAGTTTTCAGATGAAGAAATATAAGCTATCTGTAGTCATATGAAAAAATCCTCTAAATCACTATTGATTAGAGAAATGCAAATCAAAACAACTTTGAGGTACCACCTCATACCTATCAGATTGGCTAATATGACAGAAAGGGAAAATGATAATTATTGGAGAGGATGTGGAAAAATTGGGACACTAAGGTACTATTGGTAGAAATGTGAACTAATCCAACCATTCTGGAAAACAATTTCCAAAGGGCTATTAAACTGGGCGTACCCTTTGATCCAGCAACACCACTACTAGTTCTGTATCCCAAAAAGATTAAAAAAGGGAAAAGGACCTATTTATACAAAAATATTTATAGCAACTCTTTTTTTGTGGTGCCAAAGAATTGGAAATTGAGGGCATGAACATCAATTGGGAAATGTGGTTTATGAATGCAATGGAACACTGTTGTGCTATAGGAAAGGATGAGCAGGATGACTTCAGAAAAACCTGGAAAGACCTACATAAACTAATGAAAAGTGAAGTGAGCAAAACCAGGAAAAACTGTACACAGTAACAGCAATATTGTATGATGATCAACTGTAAATGATTTAGCCATTCTTAGCAATACAATGATGCAAGACAATTCCAAAAGACTTATGACAAATGCTATCCACATTTAGAGAAAGAACTGATGAAGTCTGAACACAGATTAAAGTATACTAATTTTCACTTTTTTTTGTCCATTTTCTTTCACATAATCAACACGGAAATAAGTTTTGCATGATTGCACATTTATAATCTATATCGAATTGCTTACCGCCTTAAGGAGGAAGTAGTGAGTGGAGGGAGAGAGAGAATATGAAACTCAAAATTTTTAAAAATGAATGTCAAAAATTGTTTTTATATGTAATTGGCAAAAATAAAGTATTATTCAAAAAATTAATGCTTGTTAACTTGACTTAACTAATGCTTTCTTCAATGTCCTATAGGAAGTCACTTAATCCTGTTTGTCTCAATTTCTTCATCTGTAAAATGGGCTGGAGAGGGAAATGGCAAATCACTCTAGTATCTATGCCAAGAAAACCTCCAAAAGGAGTCAGGAAGAGTCAAACATTATTGAAAATAACTAAACAACAACAAAGAACACAAAGGGGTCCAGTTAGGAAATAAAAGATATAAATGGTCATTTTTTTTGTTCATTTTGCTAATGGCACAGGAGAGACAAACCACCTCTCTCTCATCTCTCCTCTACTTCTTCTCTTCCTCCTCCTCCCCCTCCCCCTTCTTCTTCTTCTTCTTCTTCTCTCTCTCTTTCCCTCTCTCTCCTCTATCTTTTTTTCCTTTCTCTCCTTCCTCCTCAGAAGCAATGGAGAACAGGAAGTGAATGATTAGACAATTAATGAAGAACTGATTTCCTACCAAGTATGGAGGAGTGGGAGCGGAAAGTGCCATGGATTCTTTGTTGTTGTTATTTTTTTGTAAAAGAGAGGCATCCTTTTCCACACTTGATCACTTCCAGAGGCTCAGCTTGCTGCTTCAAAGCCTTAATCATTCTCAACAGCAACCCATTATGCACCTCAGGGCAAAGGGGCCACAGGGAAAGTTCAGTGCCAAAAGAAAGTGTTCAGCACTGACCTATCACCCATGACCAGAGACTTGGCCAAGATAGGCTTAGATGGTTAGGTTAGGACTCATCAATTCTTTTCCTTCCTATGAGATGGAGGACTACCAACCCTTATTATCTGCTCTGACATTGCCTCCTAATGTCTTCCAGGCCTTACCACCTACCCTGCCTCAATGCCCTACAGATCCCTGGCATAATGATTTGATATGCTTATTTAAACTAAGAGCCCCTGGGCATTTCTAATTTGTGCTGTAACTGAACTTTCTTTTACATTTCCCCCCAAAATTAGTATGAAGTTCTTAAAAATAGGGACTCCCTTGCTTTTTCTATTTGTATCCTCAGGGCTTAGCTTGTAGTAAATGCTTAATAAAGTTTTTCATTTGTTCATTCATTAATTCATTTGAAGAATTCTCCTAAAGACCAAGGTCAAAATGTCACTCTATTCCCCTTGGAACCTTAGAATTTTGCTCATATCTAAATGACTACAGAAACAATAAAAGCGGCCCTCAGCTAGTATGTGAGTATTCAGGTTAATGATGCACAAAAAATACAGGATGTCCTTTATTTCACTTCTCTATCAGGTAAGCCCTACCTTCCACCATGGATCTTCATAAGCCTCCAGCCACTCTGCGGTTGAGGATTCCCTGAAAGGGGAAAACACTTAAGGTCAACAGTGACCTGAGTCCTTATTCCCTGCCTCACTCCCATTTCCAATAATGGGTCTACAAAATCCTCTGTGCTTACAATACCAGCCTTTGATAGAGGATCCTCAAAAAGGGAAATACATTTAGAGTTGTTAGTTTCCAACAAACCTGCAGAGTCTCCATGGCTTACAGTAGTAATGGACCTTCAGTACCAGATTTATATCTCTATATCATGGCTCTGTCCCTTAGTCATTCTACCTATCTGGGGCTACATGGGTCCTACATTTATCTCCAAGTTACTGGAGAAAACTGGGCATTGTTCAAGAAATCCATACTCCAACCCCTTCTCTTCTCCCCAGGAGCTTGGCATGGTCTAGGAGCTTGATCACTGGATATCTACTGGGCATTCCTCCTCTTCCTTCCTAGCTCTACTATTACCTCTCCATGGCTGCAAACTCTAGGGCTGAAAGGTTCCCTGAGGAATGTTGAATGAATAAAAAGTTCTCACTTATCACCCAGTGACCAAAGTTAATTCTTTTCATAGACTCCCTTGTGTGGTATCTCTTTCATTTTTTGTCTCTGTGTTCAGCTCTTCTGGTCTCTGATATGTTCCCTTATCAAAAAGTCAACAAGCATTTATTAAGTAATTATTGCATGTGATGCACTGTGCTAAATGCTGAAGTAACAAGGAAAGGCAGAAGTAGTCCCTGCCCTCAATAAGTTTACAAACTGGAAGAATGAGTAAACAAACAAATAAAAAAGTATATCACTGTAACAGGCTATTACAGTGACGAAAACACTCAAAATACTAACTCAGACGAAAAGAATGGCTTCAAAATGTCTACAAGCAAAGCTTCAAAGAGAATAGAATGGGAGATAATGTCAAGGGATAGGGATGAAGAGAAGAGGTGAAGATGGAGCTCATAGTAGATGACCTCTCTTTCCTCAGTTAAGTATGACAACAGGTCTTCAATTGTGAGGGTAGGAGTAGGGGATGGCATGAGAAGTTTAAGGAGATAAGTAAAAGGTTTGCAATGGCCACTGAGGAGTGGGATGGAGAATCAATTAAGAATGATTAAAAGTATTTCCTTGATGCAATAAGCACCCAATTGACAACAGGCAACAAATTTGCAGTGGATCCTAATGTTGATTACATTGACTTTCTCCAACTCTGTTCAGCAGCACATGGATAAGACCAGACAATGGTGGGAATATCCAAGGTTGGATTTAGCAAGGTATGAGGACGAGGGAGCAAGAGATTCATGAGTAGAAGACAGTGTAGAATAGAAGTAGTTAACCAAACCAGCTCAGATTGAGAAGAGCTGAAAACAAAGCCAGAATGAAGGTGATGGCCTAGGATTATATTAAGAGGTGGAAGGATTGGAGTTATAGTGGAAATGATGAATAATTTTAGGACTAAACCATAGGGATAGAGGAAATCATGATAAAATGAAGGAATTTTAGAGTTCTTGATCACGGAAGAGGAGAATTCCTAGGTAATGATGAGATCAAGACTGTGACTATCCCTATATGTGGCTGAGGTGAAGAAGATGGAGTTGGGAGTTGAGTTAATTGAGGAACTGGGTGATTAGAATATTTGAGGAAATATAAAAATGTATGTTGAACTCTCTTAGTATAAGATAAGGAATTGGAGTAGTGAAGAAGACAGTGAGTGAAATACTGAACTATTTAAAGAGAAAATGTTGAGTATAGAATTGTTATGGATAGTGATTCCAAATGTGTTTTACACCTGAAATATGATAAGAGGTGTGAATTCTGCACTAGCTTTTATAGCCTGAGATTTCTAATCCCTGTAGGAATTATTAGAGCAAGCCCTGTAATCATATCGGAAAGTCATTTCTTCAGAGACATTAGCAATCATTTTTGAGGACTCTGAATATGTTAGCCTAAGAAATGATGAGAAAGGGAGAAAATGGAAAAATTACACTGGAGTCTGAAACAGTTATTTTTGTCCATTTTCATGATTTAAAATATGTTACTTACACTGGCAATCACATTAAAATAATAAATAAGCTCATTTGGAAATGAAATAAGTGAAGATTTTGATTCAAGAATGAATGTCAAGGATGGATGATTGGTTTCAACATTCTGGATGCAAGAAAAGAAGTAACTGGTAAATATGTCAAGTATTATGCAGTTATGGAGTATTTGCATTTGTTTATTCAATTGAGGGTAAAAAATAACTTTATCTCTGAAATTGGATTTCTGAAAACAGATAAGTATGCAGAAAGTGTGTAGAAAAATCAAATTAGGTTGAGTTAAGAGTTCTATTGAGGTTTATAGTACATCGAAAAAACCATTGTTATCACTTGTCTCGATCTGCCAAAAACTAAAAGTGGAGTCTGAGATTTAACGTTATTTTGAAATCAAGTTGAGATTATTTCATCCTGTAATTCCCCAAATGTCCCCATAGTTTTCTGTATTTTCACTTCACCTATCCACTCTGGTAGAAAGAATAGTTTATCTCTTTTTTCATGACAGTAAATATTAAAAGCCAGTATGAAAAAAGTATAGGGGGAGCATCCAAAAGGTGAATAATATATCACCTCTTTATTTTTTTACCTCTTTATATACGCAAGGGTTAAAGGGTATGCTGGTGAAATAACCGAGTTCTCTTTGGTTATCAAGGATATAGCTACCCTCTCCTCTTTGATTTTCCCCTTTTGAGCGGGTATTGCTCTTCTCTCCTTCGTGTCAAAGATGCATATGTGGACTATCCATCAGATCCTGGCTCCAGACTCATCCTCTATGCAACTATAATCAGAATAATAGGAAAAAAAGTAAATATCAATGCATCCAGCACAATTGGATTATGTTTTATATAATCCTCCTCAAACGATGCTATGACCCTTCGCCTGGAATAGGCAGGCAAAAACCCTTCAGTTCCCCCAGGCATCGCAATGGGAAGCTGGCAAGGCATTCACTGAAAGCTTCTTTTTCCCACTCTGGAACAAAATTTCTTAGTCAATAAGGGTCCTGCTCTTTGATGAAACTCAAAGAAACTCAGAGCTCCAGGCTGGTCTCTTCAGAGTGCGTGGGTGGTCCAGAGCTGGTTATGTTTTCACTTTTGAGTCTCTAAGTCTCCTTCACAACTGGCATCACTTCTAAGTGATAGAGTTTCTCTTAGTCTCCCTTCAAGTGTGTGCCCTTTAATTATATCTATAGCTGTCCTTTTCATATTGAACAATTCTGATGGGAATTTCAGCTTAGGATCAAAGCATCTGACTCCCATGGTCCTACCAATGCAATTGGAGGGGGAAAAAAGCCCCAATTCTTGCATGTAGGTCAATATTTTTCTTTTTTTTTTCTGTTCAGCTCCCAAAGTCTCTCTTCTCTGTTCTGATAGTTCATTTTGCTCATTCACCCTGTACCCTCTCTGTAGTAAGTACATCTCAGTGTTGTTGTGAGAATAAAATGAGATAATATTTGTGAGGTGCTTAGCACAGTGCCTGGCACTCAGTTATTCCCTTCTCCTCTCAGCTAGGACTACTCTATATAGTCCATGAAGCATTGCTGCCGACATCAGACAAATATTTGGCACTCTCCTCCTCTTGAGAGCTCCCTTTGGGATTCCCATCAGCACCCTTGGGAGTTCTAACACCCTCATTGTCCCCACCAAGATTCCCACTTGCTCTCCTCAGTCTGAAAGGTACTTCTTAGCTCTTACTTTACATATTTTAGTAGAATTTTATTCTGTGGTGATAAGAAAAGTTCACACAGTATAACACACCTTGAAAATAAGTCCTGGTCTACATAGTTAGCACTCACATATAATTTGCAGTTTGACATGTAAGAGAATTCACTCCAGTGTATGTCCTGGTAACTATCACGTTACTCTACCAATCTTTCTTTTTTTAAATAACATTCACCATAGGCTTAGACATGAGAATATGGTTACGTATCATGTGACCTAAGAGGCAGATCTAGAGGCTTGGCCTTTGCTAGGTTGGATCGGGGTTATTTCCAAAATTAGTATCTACCTCATACTTTAACTCAACCCTAAGACACCCCTAAAACCATCTCTAGAATGGCCAATGAGAATAACCCTAGGGTAAACCACATTTACCTAAACAGCCTCTGCCCATACTCTTGGTCTTGACTTGAAAGTGGATTGGTCTTCTGAACTTGGAAGTAGGGCCCTGGGGGTAAGAAAGGGGGAGGAGAGGTGGCCTAATATTAGGCAACAACCAACCCACTGAATTCTTCTTAACACTGGATTTCTAAAGCAATGAAAACAGGCCCCAGAGAAATCAAACCGCAAAGCCTTGAGAAATATATTCTGTCTATTCCATTAGTTTGCAACTTCATGGCAGTTTGACTACACAAAAAATCTCAGAGAGGTCTTGCTGCAAAGAGGTAGTTCTGTTTCCTTTAACCACATTAATAATATGGCCAGTTTAATAAAGTAAAGTTGGCAAAGAAGAGATAGTAATGTCTCTGCTAAATATGGTGGAAGCATTGTCAAAATTGGCTGGCCTGAGTATTTTTCATGAACTCTCTGCAAGGATATGTTAATTAATCAAGCTAGGATTTATTTATAGTCACTGGGATATCAATTTTACTACCTTCCTTGCGAGGACGGAGAGATGAGACTGGCAAATGTCACCAGCCCTTTATAAGTACAGAAAGGCCTTTCTTTTTTCTTTTGTGAAGCCCTGAACTGGAACCTATTTTAATCCCTGACTAGACTTGCCTTCATCAATTTTTTTAAAGTGTCTCATTTAATAGAATCTTTGATTTCCAAGCATCTCTTTCCTTTCAGTTCCCACTGGGGAACTGATGTCTAGTACTTTTTTTGCCAAGAAGCTTTTCTGACAAATGGGCAGCCCAAAAACAATTTCCAAGATAGCTCTGATGGCTCTATCCCAAGCCAAAGATCATTAATTAAGATCAATTTCTAGTAAACATGAAGAGGTCTAAGAATTGAGGTTTACCTTTTCTACACAGATGGATATGAAATCAAATAACAAATTTAAAGAGCTAACAGAATCACTGAGGATTCAAATTGAGGGAGAGCTCAGATTATAGATAGAGTTTTAGGGTGAAAAGGAATATTAGGAATCATCTTGTCTGACTATCTCATTTTCTACTTGAGGAAATTGTGGACCAGAAAGGAATCAGAGAAATTAATCCACTAAAGGTTCTACCATATTATTATGGAATTGGGATTAAGATCAGTATCTCTTGATTCACAGTTCAATGTTCTTAGCATTATGCTATAGAGAATGAGCTCCTTTAGGACAGGGACAATTTTGTTTTTATTATTGCATCCCAAGCACCCAGGTCAACATCAGGCAGATTGTAAACATCAATAAAGATGAATTGAGTTATACTATCCTGTCCCATCCTGCCTCTTAACTGGAAAGAGTTGAATGATGGTTTTGTTTTGTTTTTGGGTAATTGAGTAAACATAGGCAAAATGATTAAAACAAAGTTCCTGGATAGTGTGTTCCTCAAAAGTAGGTTTGATAGCAAATTAGAGAACATAGTCTTGGTGAGGTATATAGACTTCTTTCAAATCTTTCTTTCTTCCCTTGTTTTCCTCTCATTCTTTTTTTTTTCATGTACTGCTGCCTCCTTTCTCCCCCATGGCAAATCACAGAGACTTTTGCAAATAAAGAACACACAATTAGATTCCAATTTTCCATTTCCTTGGATGAACTAAGCTTGTACATATCTCCCTTTGAAAATGTTTATAAGTAAGCTTATACCATCTGATAGGTTTTTTCCCTTAACTTCATCTATCTTTGTGTCTAAATATGAAGCCACAAGTAATCTAAGATGGGTTGCCAATGCACTTTAGAAAACCATTTAGGAACAAGCAGATAATACATTTTAGTCTTTTCTGGATGCAACCTATCTGCCCATTTTTATGAGCCTAAATCAATTGCCAGAAATTCACTCTTTGTCTGGAGTTAATGGCCTGCACAGTCTTGTTATGGCATCTCTCATTAAATATTAAATTGAATATTTATGAACTCCTCAAAGTTTACAGCAAATTAGTCTTAGTAACAGGAATATTATGGGTTTTAGTATCACTATTAACTTTAAGAGATCACAAACTTTAAAAAATGAATGTTTTATACATCTGGGAAAAGGAAGGAGATTCTAAGTTGATGACACAATGCAGCATACTGAAGGAGTTTCCTTTATAATGGAAGACCTTGGGAAAACACATGTGTATTCATGATTATTTATAAGTAGGTCCTGTGTTTATGTGTGTGCACATGCATCTGTACAGATATATGTCTATATTTCCCCCAGCAGAAAAATGTCAGAGGGCACTGCCAGCTGGGCTAGCCTTCTTGACATAAACATGCATTGGATTGATGGTGCATGCACACCCCATACCAGTTTTACCAATCCAGTGTAAGTTTACCAGGAGACTTAGCTTGTTGCTTTGGCCTTCTGCCTCTTCCAATAACTGGGGAGGATAGCCATACCTATATACATCCTCCACAAATTTCCATCAGCATTTTTAGAGCACATGAGAGAATTTCCTTTTGCTTTTGGATATACATTTTTTAATATATACTAAAAATAAAATGCTCAAATATCTCAGTGTTGTCTCACATCATTTGAGAAAGATTCACTTGCTTCTAGGAAAAAAACTGGCAAGTTCTCTTGTTGCATCCTGAAACCATCTTTGGAGTTACATTTGAAGGTGCTGACCTCTCCTTATTTAGGCATATGTGCAGTGAAATGACTCGAAATGAGGGACAGAAGTGAGTAATTATTTATTAAGTACTTCCTGTGTGGGAGGCACTATGCTAAGCACTATGCTAATCCTCCCAACAACCACAAGAGGTAGATGTAGTTATTGTCCCCATCGTACAACTGAGAAAACTCAGGAAAACATCAGTGAAATGACTTGTCCAGTGTCATACAGCGAGTATGTATCTGAGACTAAATTTTAACTCAGGTCTTCCTAACTTTAGGTACAACACTCTATCCACTATGCCACAAGCTGAAAGGAGTATAAATTGGAAGGAATAAAAAACCTAGCAACTTCTTTTGATAGGCCTTCTGAAACCAACTTGGAAAAGAGAAAACTCTAACCTACTTTTGTCTACTACCAGAACCAAACTATGAAAATATAAAACTGGCCATCAAAATCAGTTGGGAGCCAGATGCAAAGTTAATGCTCCTTAGTATCTGGTTTCTCCCAGATTCTGGAGGCCTCTATCCCAAATTACCTTGTATTTATCTTGAATCTATTCTGTAATACTTATTTTTATACATTTTCTCCCCTGACAGACTGTAAGCTTTTTGAGGGCAGAAACCATTTCATTTTTTTGTTTAAATCTTTAGCTTAAAATATGCCCATGGTAGCTGGTTAATAAATGATTATTGTTTGATTGAATGCTTCTGGGTAGGAGAGGGAAAACACTGTAGCACTTCAAACACAGTCCTTGCTCAGTCTAAGAGGGCAAGACTTAAGCATATGATTTCCTAGAGACTAAACGGCAATATTCACTGGGGATATTTGGTGATGCTGGAATCGAAAGACCTTTCATTGGATTGGCTTCTCAGGATTCCATGACTGCCAAAATCTTCTAAGGGCTAGTCATTAATGATGATTAGTATTCCTCAGACATTCCCCCAGAAACTTCCTCTGCCAATTCAATCACTATGACTAAATTTTTATGGACAGCATCAATTACATTAGAGACTGAGGTTTCAAAAGTTCTATGATAGATGCTCCAAGGTTTCCCTTTCGGTAAAGAAAAATCGTACTTCCCCAATCTTTAGTAATTAATGATAATAGCAAATAACATTCTTACATTCACAGAAGATTCATTTACTTACTGCTTATCAGGGACTAGAAAGAATCAGCATTAGGAACTGCCACAAAATTAGAGATTCTTTCCATGCTAAATTAATGAGTTGTACAATAGTGGGAGTTGAGCTAACTGCACTAAGACATATAATGTCTTCTTTGGAGGTTTTTTTAAATTAATTAATTTTGTCATAACAAAATAACTAAAGCAAACACACTCACACTCATGAGAAAGAGATGATGGGTAGGTAGATAGATGATAGAGACAGATAATGGATAAATAGATGATAGAGATAAATAGATGACAGATAAGAGATAGAAAGATGATAGATAAATAGGTTGATAGACAAGACAGACAGATACATGATAGATAAATAGATGAAACCAACAGAGAGAAAGACAAACAGATAGACAATGATAGATAGCTAGATTGATTTGGTCCGACAGAAGACAGATGATGGAAAGATAGGTGATAGATAGCTAGGTAAATAGGTAGGGAGAGGGGAAGAGAGAGAAAGAGAGAAACAATGAAAACTGGCAAAGCCATACATATTCATATCATTGTGAATGTACTAGCTACTGTTTACTTTTACAATTTACCATTTGTTTAAAAAAATAGAAGACTTTATCAGGTTGTAGTCAGTGTATCAATTGCTCTTTTGGCTCTACCTTCTTTGTCCTGTCTTGCTTCCTATGTAGAAGGCACTGTGCTAATCTCTGAGGATACCAAAGCAAAAATCAAATAGTTCCTGCTCTCCAAAGCTCTTATTCTTCTGGGGTTAAGGGCATATGTACACAAATAGTTAATTGCAGGGTAATTTAATGTGAAAAAAAGAAAGTATTAACAAGTAGGGGAGGAGAGGCTGAGTGTCAGGCTAGGATACATGGATAAGTGGGCACCTGAGTCTTAAGGAATATAAAGATTCTAAAGGGAATTAAAAGGAGGAAATTTGAGGCAAGGCAGATGCCATATGCACAGAGGTGGGAGATAAAATACTAAATTTGGAGAGAAGTCAATAGCCCCATTTGTCTGGACCGTGCAGTGTGTGAAAGGGAGAGATATGAAATAAGTTTGGAAAGATTGGTTTGAGACACACCGTAAAGAGCTTTAAATGTCAAGCTTAAGTATTTGCATTTTATCTGAGATGCAGTTGGGAATAACTGAAGGTTTTTGAGCAGGGAAAAGTCATAACCAGATTTTTGCTTTATTAAGATTATTTTGGCAACTGTGCAAATACTTGTTTGTAGAAGGGAGAGATTAATAGCAAATATTAAAATAGTTTGGTCAAAGGGTGAAGAAAACCCGAACTAGGATAATGGTTGCGTGAATGGAGAGATGGGGATGGGTGCAAGAGATGTTATGGAGGGAGAATTGGCAAAACTTGGCAACTAGTTAAATGTAGGGGATGACAAATAGAGAAGAGTCAAGGCTGATATTGAAATTATTTACCTGGGTAACTGGGTCAACAGTATGACTTTTATTGAAATAGGAAAATTTGGAAGAGAGAAAGAATTAAGGAAGAAAGTTCTGTGTTTGACATGTTGATTTTGAGGTACCAATCATCCAAGTGGGTTTATCCAGCAGACTGTTGTGACATGGAACTGAAGATCAAGAAAGAAATTAAGGTTTTGTGTACATATCTTATATATATACACACACATGCATATATACACATATGCATACAGATATGTGTATACACATAGACACACATAGACCCTATCTATCTATCTATCAGGCAGCTAGGTAGCATAGTAGATAGAATACCTAGCCTAGAGTCAGGAAGACTCATCTTCCTGAGCTCAAAATTCAGCCTCAGGAACTTACTAGCCATGTGACCCTGGTCAAGTCACTTAACCCTGTTTGCCTCAGTTTTCTCATCTATAAAATGAGCTGGAGAAGGAAATGGCAAACCACTTGAGTATCTCTGCCAAGAAAACCCCAAATAGAGTCATGAAGAGTTGGACACAACTGAAAAATGACTAAACAACATATAGATACATAGATATCTCATATTATCATATGTGTGTATACATACACACACACATATATATACACTTACACATACACACACACACATATAACACTTCTTTCAGTCATTTCCTCATTATATTATTCCTCAGGGATGGGGGATTGAATATCATGATTAAGCATCTGTAAGTAGGCCAGTGTATCTGGATCATAGAGTGTGTGGAGGGAACTAAAGTAAAAAAAAAGTCTGCAGGGATAGGAAGGGTCCAGGTTATGAAGAGCCTTAGATGCCAGAGGACTTTGTATTTTATTAGAGTTTATAGGGAGCCATTAGAATTCATTGAGCAGAAAGGATGAGGTGGGGTGATGTGGTCAGACCCATACTTTAGAAAAATCTCCTTAGTAGCTGAGTAGAGGAAAGAATGGAATGGGGAGAGACTCAAGGCAAAGACATCAGTTAGAAAGCTATTGTGGTAATCTAGGCAAGAGATAAAGAGATCCTAAGCCAAGGCTACGGCTGTACGGGTGTGAGAGAGATGTTGTAAAGCTGGAAACAAGATTTGGCCACAGATTGAAAGTTTGGGATGAGTGAATGAGAGTGATGAGTTGAAGACGATATAGAGGTTTCAAGACTGGGTGACTGAGGGGCAGCTAGGTGGCTCAGTGGATAGAGCACCGGCCCTGAAGTCAGGAGGACCTGAGTTCAAATGCAGCCTCAGACCAAACACTTGACACGTACTAGCTGTGTGACCTTGGGCAAGTCACTTAACCCCGATTGCCTCACTAACAAAAAAAAAAAAGACTGGGTGACTGAGAGGATGAGTAGTGCCTTGGACAGCAATAAGGATGCTTGGAAAGGGGGAATGTTTGCGGAGAAAATTCTATTGAGGAATTCTGTTTTTGAATGTATTGAGTTTGAGGTCCCTACAGAAGATCTAATTCAAGATATTCAAGTGGCAAGATATCTTTCCTCCCGAAACACAATGTTGTATCTCTTTAGGTAAGGATACTAGGGTCACAGATTTGGTAAAAAAAAAAAATAGCTCAGAGAATCTTTCTTATTTCTTTTCACTCTTCAAGTACTTAAAAGGCTGACGTGGGATCAGGAAGAGTCAGACATGACTGAAAAATGACTGAACAACAACAACACGTGGAGAAAGGATTAGATTTGTTCTGCTTGGCCTCAGAAGACACAAGGAGGAGCAGTGGGTGGAAGCAGCAAAGTGGCCAATCTGGTCTTAATGTGAAGAAAATCTTAAAAACAAGAGTCAGCCCAAAACAGTAAGGGCTGCTTCAGAAGGTAGTGGGCTCCCCCCTCCCCCACTGCAGACCTTCAAACAGAAGTTGGATGACCACTTGATAGGGATGTTAGTGAGAGCATTCTTGGACTAAATGGCTTCTGAAGCCCCTTCCCAATCTGAGTGTCTGTGATGCTGTGATTCGTTCCATTAACCAAGGAGGGCATGCGTGTTTAATGGGTACTGAAGACATCAGAGCTTCTCCCACCCACACTCTCCATTTTCTTCCTTTGCAGCTCAACATATGCTCAGCCTGAAGATTACTTGGCTACACACTCCAACAATTTCCTAGGGAATACCAGATTGTCCAGGGCAGTCGGTGACTGTTAGAGAAATGTGCATAGCTCAAGTATTGGATTTAAGTCTGGATTGAAGGCACTTCCTCTTCAATACTAGTATTTTTTATCTAATCCTACTTATTTTCCTCACCATAGAAACTTTCCCAGGTCTTGCCTTTTCAGAGATGTATTAATTTAGAGAATTGGGCATAGTTCTAGCAAAGCTGCATAGATTTCATTTCCTAGAAATAACTGCAATGTTAGTGAATACAGGTCATTAGGGAGGAAGGAAAAAAGGAATGTCATCTAGAAAGTTAAATAGTAAGGGTGTAAAGGTGGTAAGTGTAGACTATTAGAAAGTTAACAGTGAAAGTGGGGAGAGAAATAGGATGACACCTTGATGGAACAGCAAAGCCAAGGGAATTCTCACTTTTCAAAGCAGATATGCATTCTCTCTTTCTTTAGTAATAATAAATATCAGGAATGATACAAGCAATGATAATAATGTGGCATAAACAGTGATTTTCTTATTGGCAGGAGATTGTAGATGTCAATAAGTGGTGGGTCCCAGACTTAGGCACTGGTCTAATTTCAGTTACTAAGTGGGTGAGTGATTGGGGGTTAGTCACAACTTCTCTGTGATGATAATAACAATAATAATGTTAATAACCTTTGCCCTATGACCTCACAGGGCTGTTGTGAGGACCAAATGAAATAGAAGACATAGAAGTACTCTGAAAAGTCTCCACAGATTCAAGGGGCCATTTTCATTATTATTAAAGAAACAGGAAATGTACATCTGCTTTTGAAAATGATAATTCCCTTGGTTCTGCTTCTCTCTCAAGGCATCATCTTATTTCTGTCCCCACTTTTACTGTTAAACGTCTAGTACTTTATACTTGCTGCCTCTCCATCCCTACTTCCTGCTCACTTCTAAATATCCTGTACTCTGGCTTCTTTACCTAATACTCTACTGAAACCAGTTTTTCCAAGGTCATAGGATCATAAATATAAAGATGAAAGTGATCTATAATGTCACCTAGTCCAACTCTTTCATTTTACAAATAAGGAAACTGAGGCCCAGAAAAAGTTGAGCATCACGCCCAAGGTCGCTAGGATAGTAAGTCCTAGAGTTTGTATTTGAACCCAGGTCTTCTAGGTGGTACAGTGGATAAAGTGAGAAAGACTCACCTTATTAAGAACAAATCCATCTTCAGACACTTACTAGCTGTGTGACCCATTTAACCCTGTTTGTCCCAGTTTCCTCATCTGTAAAATGAGCTAGAAAAGGAAATTGCAAGCCACTCCAGTATCTTTGCCAAGAAAATCCCAAACGGGGTTATGAAGAGTCAGACATGACTAAAACAACTGAACAACAATTTCTGACTCCAAATATAAGATTCTTTCCATTGCATCATGTTGGTCATCATTGACCTCCTAATGGCTGAACCAATATCTTTTCCCATCTTCATGTTTCTTGAGAGAGGATACATAGGGTGTTGGACTTGTAATCAGGAGGCCTAGGTTTTAATTTTGCCTCAGAAACTTATTAATTGTGTGATTATGGAAGGGTTGCTTCCCTTTATAGAGCCTCAGTTTCTTCATCCATAAAATGGAAATAATGGCATTTATGGTACCTTACCTATTTCAAAGGATTGTTGTGAGGAGTGCTTTATCTTAAAGTGCTACGTAAATTGAGTTATTATTGTTTGCCTTTAGGCAGCATTTGACACTGAAAACTATAAGCGGGGCACTCCTACGTGATACTCTCTGATGATCGCTCTCACGTTAGTTGCTGTGGCAGGGCTTCCTTCTGCCTTTCTGTCTACTTCTCTGGCTAATGCATCTTGGTTCCTTTCTTGCTTCTTTATCCTCCTTTCACCTTCTAAATATGGACATTTTCCCAAGACTCTGTCCTCAGTCTTCTTTTCTTTTCTCTCTATATTCTCTACCTTGAAAATCTTATCCATATCTATAGCTTAACATCATTATTTCTATACAAATGACTCCTATGTCACCATCTTTAGCTTTGACTTCTTTCCTGAGCTCTAGTCTCAGAAGCCCAACTCTCCGTTGGCATCTTCACCTGTATGTCCTGCTGATTCCTTAGGTTCAAAATGTCCAAAACTGAACACATTGATAGCCCTCAAAAATATTTTTAATTATTTATTTTATTCTGAACTTAAGAAATAAAACAAGCATTTACATGACTTAAGTTTTGGGGATAAGAATTTATAATTTGGTAAAAATTGTTAGGAAAACTGGGAAACAGTCTGGCAGAAATTGGGCCAATATCTTCCACCATTTACCAGGATAAGATCAAAATGATAAATGACTTATATATAAAAAGAAATATTACAAAATCTTCTTATTTCCCTATTGCTATTGGTTGAGCCAATCTCCAGTCTCCTAGGATCAAAATCTCAATGACCTTTTTGACCTTTCCCTTCCGTTTAGTTCTCATATCCAAACCCAATATTTCCAAGTTTTACCTACTGTATTCACGATACTGTAATCATCTTTCTCTTCTGTCCCTTCTTTACTACCTTCATTGCCACCACTCCAGTTCATCCTCATCATCTCTGTTCTAATAACCTCCTAACACATCTCCCATATTCCAAGTTCTAACATCTATAATCCACCTTTAATACTTCAGCATTTATACTTTTTCTAAACATCTATAATCCGCCTTTCATACTTCAGCATTTATACTTTTTCTAAAGTCATTACATTTTCATAATGCACCCCTTCAATCACTTCTATCTCCTATTCAAAAGCCTACAATAGTTCCCCATTACCTACGTAATACTCTGCTCCACCCTACCTTCTCAGACTTCTTTAGTAGTTTTCTCCTTCACACACTTTCTGTTCCATCTAAACTGGACTATTAATTGTGCCTTAATCTCATCCTGCCCAGTCTTGCCTTCAAGCCTTGGTATATACCATTCCCTATGCCTGAGAATAGTCTTCTCTCTCTTCGTTTCCCATTTCTACCTTTTGGCATTCTTTCCCTTCTTCAGTGCCACCTCCTCCAAGAAGCCTACCCCTAAATCCCTAAGCTAAAGGTCCTTCCTAGAATTTCTCAGACTACTTTGTTTGATCTCTCCTATCTACTTAATCATTCTTAAACTGGTGTTATGATTATTTGTGTATATGACTCAACTCTCTAGATTATAATCTCCTTAGATAATTTTTCATTGTTGTATTCCCAGCATCTAGCATAATGGCTAGAACCTTTTCTCGCCCTTCGATCCAGATCTGTGATTTCATAGTGTTTATAACTCCCATTGTGGAAACCTTCTCCACTGAATTACATCAGTTCCCTGAGGCGCTGAAAGTTTAAGTGACTTGCCAATGATCAGAAAGCTAGTTTATGTTGGAGGTAGGTCTCAAATCCAGGTCTTCTTGGTTCACTCAGCTTGGCATCTTCACCCTGAGGCTAAGCTGCCCTGACTGGTGAGAGAGTAAAAACTCACCTAACATATCTAGACAGTCCCAGACTTCATTCATGTCATCCACCCCAATAGGGCATCTTGCCATATCCCCTCACACCATGGGAATACCCCTTACTTTCCACCTTTCTCTCGAGAAAGAGTAATCAAACAACTCTGTTGCTTCTGGAAAAGATGGGACAATTATCTGCATTATGGTTCCACTTACTGTCCTTGTGACTCCACAGGCCAAAATTCTTTACCTGATTCAACTCTCCCCTCTAAGTTTTGTCTCTACCTTTTAGAATGTAAACTCCTTGAAGTCACAGATGGTCTTGATTTTGTATTTGTATTTCCATGTTTAGCGTGGTGTCTGGCATATAGTAGGTGCTTACTAAATTATTTTTATTCATTCATTTCTGACTTCAAGGCTAACTCTCCATTTATTTCCGATTTCAAGGCCAATCCTATAGCTTGAACACTTGAACACACACTTGAAACTTAGGATAATGCCTAGCACATTGAAGCAGCTTAATAAATGCTCATTGAAGTAGAGAGGGGGAAAAAATTGCTCTCTCTAAGCATCAGTATCATCACTGCAGAAAAAAATGGAAAATGATGTCTTTTCTTGTGGGATTTCCTTCTTCCAATTTTTCATATAAAATCCCAAAGATGGCCAATTTCTCTCCCAATTGCACATGCAATTCCTATTGAAGCCATTGACAATTTCAAAGTTCTGTCACATCCAAAGTCTAAATGCATAAGAGTTAAAAGACTTCAATAATACATGTCTTAAAAATGAATCTGTGTGGATCTTCACCCTCTCTGAGAAAAATATTGAATTAAAGTTGATAGCAATTTCATACACGTACTTTGGGAGCAAAATTTGACCCTATATGACTATAATACTTACCTGCAATGTACCAGCCACTTTAGCCCTCCCTGCTCCAGAACAGAATTTGTCAGACACCATTATAAGAGGCCTTTATAATATGGACAAATGTCCATTAGGGACTGAGATAAGGTAATTACTGTAAAATTCACTCCCAACAACAATATCCTGAGTTACAAAAGACAGGTAAAATAATCCTTGCAAATAAAAATAGACCCAGAGCTCTCTGCTTATTTCATGATGAGGAAGCCTACAGATCTGGTTTGGTAATTAGATTAACAAAACCCCTAACTAAATTTGACATCAGATCCTAAATAGATTTGACTCCTTAATTTACCTTTCTCGTCTCTTGAAGTTACTTCCAGAACAACCTTGTTACAAGTTAATCTTATTTTAAAAATAAAAAATAAATAAACTGTTTGATTCAGCTCTACTATGGTCACTTTCACCACCAAAGGATCTCCCTATCTAACTGTTAGCATCATATAGTAACATAAATAATGTTTTTATGAAAAATAACTATTTTTCCAAAACTCTATTGAATAAATAGCAAAAGAACATGAATTTTCGTGTGTTACGTGAATCCAAGGGACACTGAGGCTAGCACTCTTAATTTTGTTCTATGGGCCTAATGATGTCATTTCCCAAAGCCAAGTAGGGAGACAAAAGATGGGGGAGGGGCCCATGGTTCAGCCTGCAGAGCTAAGGCAGGAGTGTTCACATAACACAAGGAAAATCATGAACTGTTGCTATTTATTCAATGAAGTGTGATGTCCTGGAACCCTTGCAAGTTCAATAGGAATACTACTGACGGTGAAAATGATTGTAGTGAAGACCAAACTCTCCCATCCTTGAAAAAAAGATTTCATCTTTGTATGATTTAGGAATCTATCTCTATCTTGTAGGTGTTAGAATCAGGATCATTATGTACAATTTTATTTAATAAACATCTATTGAGCAGATGAGCAGCTAGGTGGCCCAGTGGATACAGTACTGGGCCTATAGTCAGGAGACTCTTCTTCCTGAGTTCAAATCTGGCCTCAGACACTTAGTAGCTGTGTGACCTTGCTCAAGTCATTTAACCCTGTCTACCTCAGTTTCCTCATCTGTAAAATGAGCTGGAGAAGGAAATGGCAAACTACTGAAGTATCTTTGCCAAGCAAGCTCCAAATGGGATCATGAAGAGTCAGACATAACTCAACAACAATAACAATAATGAGTACCTACCATGTGAAAGGCTACGTGCTAGGCTCTGGAAATACAAAACGAAATTTTTCAAAGGGCCTTTGCTCTTAAGTAGCTTAATGAGATACAACACTTAAACAGATGAATGCAACCCAATCAGAAAGAGGAGAAGACATTAATTAAGGGGCCCAGGAAAAGCTTTCATTAGGCCAGCAGTTCTTAAATTTTGGGGTCCCAGAACCCCTTTACACTCTTAAAAATTATTTAGGACCCCCAAAGAGTTTTGTCTATATGGGTTATATCTATTACCATATTAAAAACTAAAACTGGTCATTTAAAATATATTTGTTAATTCATTTAAAATAATAATAAATCCATAATAGGAACATAATGTTTTTTATGAAAAACAACTTTTCCAAAACAAAAAGTATTTTTTAAGAATAGTGGCATTGTTTTACATATGTTTGCAAATCTCTTTCATATCTGGCTTTATATATTATAGAAGACAGTAGGAGTCTCATATCTTCTTTTACATTCAATCTGTTGTGATATGTTATATTAGTTGAAGTACAGGAAGAAAATCCATCCTCACACAGTTACATAGCTGAAAAAGGGAGAAGTATTTTAATAGGCAAATAATGTCCTGGTATTATTATGAAAATAGTTTTGACCTCACCAATCCCCTAAAAGAGTCTCAAGGTCACCCAAGGATCATCAAACTAGGATCACATCAAGGATCCATCGTCCTTGAAAGAATCCCAGGATTCCAAGAGGTGGAGCTGTGGAGGGAGTGCATTCAAAACATACAAGACAGTCTGTGCAAAGACATGGAGGTGGGACCCAGACAGTCATGTTCCAGTAAGAGCAAGTAAGACATTTAGACTAGAGAATGAAGTCTGCAAATGTAGTCCAAAGTCAGACTGTGAAAAAGAATTTTAAATGCCAAGATGAGATATTTGCATTTTTCCTAGAGGAAATTAGAAACCACTGAAAATCCGTCAGGGAGTATCTGGTCAGTTTTGTTTTAAGAAGATTGTTTTAGATTATTTATGTGGAGAATGGGTTAAAAAGAAAGGACAATGAAATCAGGTAGAAAAATTGGGAACTCTGACAGTATTGCTTGGAGCTGGGAACATAAGTTTGGAGCATGAACACCATTATTTTACTTAGCATTCATAGGGAGAGGTAGGGGCAGCTAGGTGGCAAGATGAATAGCATTCTGGGCCTGGAGTCAGGAAGACTTTTCTTTATGAGTTCAAATTCAGCCTCAGAGTAGGGTGTGATCCTGGGCAAGACATTCAACCCTGTCTGCTCTAGTTTCCTCATCTGTAAAAGTGAGATGGAGAAGGAAATGGCAAACCACTTTAGTGTCTTTGCCAAGAAAACTCCAAATAGGGTCATGGCTAGTCAGCCATGGCTGAAATGACTCAACAATAACAGCAACAAAGGGAGAGGTAGAGTGGTGTAATACAAAGAACTGGGTAGTGCTTCTGTGTTGATCACTTTGTCCGATTGAGCAAATCACTTAATTTCCAAAGACTACTGCTTTCTTATCTATAAAGTGTGACAAGCTAGATGACCTCCAAGATCCCTTCCAGTTGTAGTATTCTACGTTCTATGCTCCTACTTTCCACCTTTTACCTATTAGGTAGCTGAGCACTGACATAAAAAAAGCCTTGCAAAACTAGGTTCAAATAACCATGTGTTTAGTGTGAAAAGTGTGAAAACACTCTGAATCAGCCAGATTTATCTTCTATATAGATAAAATCCTGCCACATGATTACTTCAAAAGATAGCACATAATAATACTAATTACAACTAATGCTTTATAATAGATGACACATGGTCACTGACAGCATCCATTAAAAAGTGAAAGCCATTCTGTCTTTTTGACTGGAGATGGTTTCCATGTTGAGTCAGACTAGCTGTTGAGTGATAGGAACTAGATGTAATGCACATAGAAATCCACGTGCTGGCCATTCTAAGACACTGGCATAAATGAGCTTGGCTGAAATCTATATAATTCCTAATTTTCATGCTAGGTTGTTAGGACACAGAAACAAAAATGAAATAATTCTTGCCCTCAAAGACCTTACATGATGGAAGGGCAGGGGGTGCACATACAACATATATTCAGATAAATAAATTGAAAATATATTCAAATTAAATACAAATGGGAGATTACTCAACTAGGTCAATTAGAGGAAACCTTGTGTAGGAGGTAGGTAGCTCCTTAACTGAGCCTTAAATGACCCTGGAATTATAGGAGGCAGAGATAGGGTAGGAGAGCATTCCACACATGAGTGATAGCTCATATAAAGGCACAGGGGCAAGAAATAATTGCAAATAGAAGAGTTTGGCTGAATGCAGAGAGCATGATGGAGAATAATAGGAAATAAGTCTGGAAAGAGAGCTTAGACCCAGAGTGTAAAGGACTTTTAATTGCCCAAAAGGGCAGTTTGCATTTAATCCCAGAGGCAATGTGGAGACACTGAAACATTTTGAGCACGTGCGGTCACACAGAATTTAGAAATTTCAATTTTGCAGCTGTGTGAAGGATTAATTAGAATGAGGAAAGACCCGGAGCAAGGAGACTGATCCCTTCCCCATGAGCCTATGCACAGACTGTCCCCTTAATAAAAGGATTTGTTCTGTGAAGTTTAGATTCAGTCAAAGGGCCACACTTGAGGACCTAGAGGGCCACATGTGGCCTTGAGGGTGAAGTTTCCCCATCCCCTGTCCCAGGCCACATGTGCAATACAGCTCCATACGCTTTTACTCCAACACAGCCATTAATAGATGCAATCCAAAAGAACGGCAAAAGGGAAAAAATGCCAGAACAACTAAATAGGTCTCTCAGCTCACTTTTTAAGTTAGAACAAAGAGTGGTTCCTCCCAAAAAATCTTAAGAGTCCAAGCCAACTTTTCATGGGATTACCCATAGTCTTTGAAACTTAAGTAAGGCAAACTTGAGACAAATTAAATTTTGTCCTCTTAATAAAGTATCAATGTGTATGTCCATACTCTCTACAAGGAGAGATTTTGACAATCAAAATTTCCAAAGGCTCACTTTCCTGTAAGCTCAAGTTCACTAGGGACCTCTCTTAATGAACTCCTTGCATGAGTTTTGACACAAAATCCAAAGGCATCTAGCTGTAATGTGGCTCTTTCAAGAAGGCCAACACAACACAAGTTTTAGAGCTGGAAATGTCCCTAGAGGTTGTCAAGTTTAGCTCCATCATTTTACAGATAAGAAAATTGTGGCCCAGAGCGATTAAGTGACTTGCCTATGATTACATGACTAGTAAATATTGGAGGCAAAATTTGAACCCAAATTTACCCGATTCTAAGCCTAGTAGATATATAGTAGCCTCTCTACTCCATCTGACTGCTTCTCAATGATATTTAGAGGAACATTTTGATCTCCCGTCTTGGTCTTTACCTGGGGTGGAAAGACAAAAGTAGATGTGGGAAGAGAGACAAATTTTCTGCTTCTCAAGTATGCCAACATGGGCTAAGCAAAGAAACAGTGTGAATCTCATTTAATCTCTGAGCTGATTTTCTCCATTAAAAAGGAATGCAAGATACAAAAAAAAACCCCAATATATTTAGCACGAAAGTGTGAAAACACTCTAAATAAGCCAATATTATCTTTTTTGTTGTTGTTGTTGTTCAGCTGTTCAGCTGTGTTCTTGTCTTTGTGACCCCATGGACCATAGCATGTCAGGCCATATTATCTACTAAACAGCAAGAAAAAAAAAAGCTATGTAATCACTAACAAAGATAACATGTAATTATAATAGATGCCAAAAGTATAATCTATAATTCACAAAACATCTTTGCATACATTATTTCCTTTGATGATCACAACCATCCAAGGAGATAGGTAAGATAGATATTACTACCCTCATTTATAATTGAGGAAAATGGGATATAGTAGGGAAGCTTAATGGCTAACAGAAGTTAGGTGGTATAGTGGATACAACATTGGACTTGTAGTCAGGAAGACCTGAGTTTGAAATCTGCTTCAGACACTTACTAGTTGTGTGACTCTGGTAAAGTCACTTCTCTGTGCTTTGAGTTCCTCACTTGTGAAAAGGGGATAATAATAACATCTAATTCACAGGGTTGTTGTGAGGATCAAATGAATTGAAACATGTAAATTACATTACAGATCTTAAAGTGCTATGTAAATGCTAGTTACTATCATTACCCAGGATCAAACAACTAATAGAACTCAAAGAAATCTGAAAGTCCAATGCCTTTATTTTACATATGAGGAAAATGAGGTCCATAGAGATTAAATAACTTATCCCTGTTCACCCAGGGTATCTATACAATATATGTAAAATGTAAACATATATAAATATTGATATGATATATTTATATATAACATGAACATATTTATATATAATATATAATATGAATCTAAAATGTATATGTTCACATATTTTATATTTTATTTTATGATCGTAACTACTATATATAATAGATATAGTGTGTGTATGTGTATTAGAGCTGTAATTAGAAATCTGGTCCCCTGACTCAACATCTAGCATTTTCTCCATTGTACCCCAATGGGTTTGAGTTTGTTTAGTCCAGATGTGATTTAATTCATGGAGGGAATTCTCCATGAGGAAACTTCCTCTACTAATATAGATTACCAACTAATCTTAGAGAGTTTCCCAGGGCACTTAGAAGTAAAATTACTTCATCCAAGGTCATACAACCAATAGATTGGTTTGAGCAGAACTCAAACCCAAGTCTTCTTGACTCTGAGTCTAACGTTCTATTCATTACACCATGCCACCTCTCTATGTAAGCTCCTAGAAGAGATATTTAACAACGCATAAAATTTTCTTAATTTCAAAGTTAAGATATCTAATGACAAAATAGAGAATGTGCCAGCCTCAGAGGAAATGACATTCCAATTAAAATATTAGAGTGTTCTATTAACAGCCTCAACACTTTGCAGGAAGAAAAAAAAAGAATGTGGAAAGTTGAAATTAACTGACAAATTAGAATGATGCCATCAGCCCCTAATGTTCTTCTATGATGCCCTGTCTTGACTTGTAGGTGATCCTGGGTTCTCAAAGACTATGATAGGGGGTCACAAGCTTGAATAGATCCTCCCAAGCTAGAAAGGCTTCAGTTATAGCTCTGGTGATAGACTGTATCTATTATTCAAAGACCAGCCCAGTCAAAGTCATGGTTTTCCACTAGGGCTCTAAAGTCCATCATACTCAAGGCCACTCAGTGGTTCGGGCTTCCTTTTAGAAGGGAATTGATATGGCAGTTGCCAATGGGATATAACTCTGACATTCATCATCAGAGGCTTGGCCACCAGCTCATGATTCTTTCTTGTCACAGCAAACACATGAAGGACTTTCTACTAAAATGTAGAGCGGTTGAGATCTGTTTCTGTAGAGGGGATATTCCCAATGGGGAAATCGCAGCTCTTCGGAAGTACTGAGAAGTAGGAAGGCAGAACCCCAACTAAAATAATTCAGATAAGCTTCTCAACAGCAGGTGTTCATGGCTATATTATCCAGATACTCAACTGCACAGCTTGTTTTAAATAGATTCCAGGACTTTAAGAAAACGTTAACTTCTCAAAGCCAGCAAGCTGCAAAAACAAACAACAACCAAAAAAAAAGCCAACATAACATTATAGTGAATCAGTTTTTATCTCCTATCCTGCTCTTCTGGGGTAAAATTGCCTGAATGTTTGCCCAAATCATTATGAGAATAAATAAGCCTGTGTTTTTCTCTGAACTCTCTCTGATTTTTCCATTTCTTTATTAAGCTCTGTGGCCAAAAACTCTAAGTGGTCCTCCAGACACAATACGACTGAGTAACCTGGGAAAACTGGCTCAAGAAATACAAGCTCTATTATACTCTGAATTCAGCTTCTAAAAAATGTTAGTGCTACAAGGCTGACTCAAGCTCAGTTTATGGCCCACTAGTTTCAGGTCTAAACTATTATGTTATTTTGGTTGTATATGTTAAGGGCTCAGTGCCTGAGAAAGAAAAACCATTGGAAAGTGTTCAATAAGAATAAAGATATCAACTGTGTATATATACATAGTTTTTAATTTTTTCATATACATGCATATATGGAGTGTATATATTATATATACATATATGAATTATTTCTTCATATGTGCATACATAGGGCAATGCCAGTTTCTAACATAAACTCATTTGTAAAATCTTATGAAAAAATAGTGACAGATGATTATGGGTGGTATTGTCTCATAAAGCTGAGAGAAGCAAGAGAAGACAAAACCAGTGTATGTGACCCTTGGTAAGATATCCCTGAACCCAAGGCCCTGGGAATAGATCTAGCCCAGTGTCCATCTATAACCATCATCCTAAGAAGCAGCCTCTGTGGAGATGTGGTAGCCTGGCAACCACTCCTACAGGTGCTGCAGCCACAACTACTAAAGATACAGAAAAGAAAGTTCTTGCCACCAAGGCCCATTGCACTGGCAAATGATTCAACATCAGAAATGGAGATGATTTTATCAGTGGAAATGACATTAAAGAAGAAACTTGGCTATTGTATCCTAAGAACCATGAGACTTTTGCATCTGACTTGCAGCTGAAATTTTGTATACATGTTGTTTCCCCCATTGAAACATGAGCAATGACTGTGTAATTTTCTATCTGTATCTTTAACACTTAGCACAGTGCTTTGTGCATGGTAACCATAGCAAAAATGAAGTCCATTCACCATGAGCTCCCTCTTCTCTTTTCTTCCTCATCTCTTATCACTCAGATGCCTTTTGGAACTATCTTCTCCTTCACCTCTGTCTCACATGATGAAGGGGGCCTCATTCCTTACCAAGGTTAACCCTTCCATCTGCTCAAGTAAGCCCATTGTTCCCCAACTCCTCTGACAGATTTATCCCTCTGTCATCCCATTCTATCATTTATTTCAGTCTCCTTGTCTTATTGACTTATAAACATGGTCATGTCTACCCTAGACTGAAAAAAAAAAATAAAACCCTAACCTCACTTGATCCACCCATCTCTGCTATCATCCTATATGTCTTCTGCTCTTTGTAGTTAAACTCCTTGCAAAGGCTATAATAAGCACCTCCACTTTCTCTTTTCTCTCTTCTTAACCCTTTAAAATCAGCTTCCAACCTTATCTTTCTATTGAAACTGCTCTGTCCAAAGTTATAACCAATGGTTTCTTAGTTGCCAAATCCAAAGGCCTCCTTTTAGTCCTAATTCTTCTTGACCTCTTCACAGCTTTTAAAACTGCAAATCACCCTCTTCTCCTTTATACTCTCTTCTCTCTAGGTTTTCAGGACACAGCTGTCTCCTACCTCTCCTAGATAGGCATATTTGCAAGGCTCTTAGGTTCAGGAATATCTTAACGCTGTTTTTGTCTTTTGTTGCTTCTCTCAGCTTTATGAGACAATGTTGCCCACAATCTGACCATTCCTTCTCAGTCTCTTCTGCTGGATCCTCATCCAGGTCATGTCCTCTAGCCACAGATATCCCACAGGATTCTGTCCTGGTCCCTCTTCTCTTTTTCCTCTACACTGCTTCACTTGATGATCTCATCATTTCCTATGTGATTAAATTATCATCTCTATACTGATGATTCTCAGATCCAACTATCCTGCCTCCACTTCTGGGATTAATTTACAAGGCATTTAAGTAGGAGAATATTTCAAATGTGTGTGTGTATGTGTAAATCTCAGACTTTATGATGGAAAAAAAAGGTGGATTAAAGAAAATCAACAATGAATGACCTATATGTCTACTCATCCACCTATACAAAATCTTTATCTATGCACAAATTGAGGGTATCCTCAATGAGAACATTAGTTGTAACCAAGTAGGCTTTTCTTAAACCATATTCAACAATGAACCACATCTTTCCTGTACCATAAGTGATTCAAAAGGGCAGTGAATGTAAAACATTATATAAATGCTAGCTACTATTATTATTATTATATCCCCAAAAGTTCTGTCCCAGGTTCTCCTCTCTGTGTACTGTTTGCTTGATGATCTCATCATCCCCTATGGACTTAATTATCAGCTCTATGCAGATAATTGATATATATATAATACACACTTTCACACATATATGTATTATGTATTGCATATATTATTATATGACACGTGTATATTATATTATATATGCATATATAACACATATACTAATTATCTGCATAATATATATACATTTCTGTATATACATATATGAATGTATATATACTTTGTACACACACACACACACACACACACACACACACAACTCTAATCTCTCTCCTTAGCTGCAGTTTCACGTTTCCAATTGCCTTTTGAAATCTAGATATCCAATGGGTATTTTACATGCAGTATGTCCAAAATAAAACTCATTAACTTTCCCCATAAATTCTTCCCTCTTTCCCTACTTGCCTTTTACTATTAAGAGCACAACCATCTTCCCAGTCAACCAGGCTCTCAAACTTAGTTGCCAGTGTCATATTCATAAACACCTTAATCTCGTGTCAAACCTTGTTTTGTATGTCTTGTCTATGTCCTCTTCTCTCTAATCACACAGTTACCACTTTACCATAGGCCCTCATCATTTTTACTTAGATTATTGCAATAGCTTTTCCTCCTTTAACTCCTCTTCATCATCAACATGGCTAAAGTGATTTTCCTAAAGTGTAGGTGAGTCCATGTTACCCACCCCCTCCAACTCAGTAAACTCCAGTGGCTCCCTATGACATCCCTTCACACCCTGACCCCTTCCTACCTGTCCAGGGTTCTTCCACTCTTCCATACACTCTACAATCCAGCTACAGTGGCCTACTTCCTTTCCTTCTCACATGGTACCCCATCTTCCAACTCCATGTCTTTGTACTAGCTGTCCTCCAAGCCTGGAATGCTGCCCCTCCTCACTTTCACTTCTTAGCTTTCATGGCTTCCTTCATTCAATTCACAGCTCAAATCCCGCTTGCCTTTCCATCTCCCCCAAGTGCCTTTCCTCTGAAATTGCCATCCATCTATTCTGTTACATATTGTCTCCTCCCTGTGACTGTGAGCTTTTTGAAGGCCTTTTCTTTTTTGCCTTTCTTTGTATACCTAGCTCTTAGACAGTGCCTGGGACACAATTAAGACTTAATAAACACTTGTTGATTGGTTGGCTAACTGGAGGAACTCCTGAATCTATAAGAGCACAGATCCATTTCAGTAAAACAAACAAACAAAAAAGACATGTATATACCCAGTGTGATGGGTGGAATCTGAAATGACTGAGGAAAGAGAGATTCAAGCTTCTGAGCTTATTGATTTATTGAGCAGAATGCACACCAATTGCATCGTAATTCAGGACCAGGCTTCCTCAGCTTTGGCATTGGACCCTATATACAGGAGGAGACAACAGATTTTTATGCACTGAAAGATAATAATTAATGGGATTTAAACCAGGATATAGAATTAGATAATCTGATTTCTAATTGGAGGAAAGATTAGAAGCTTTCAAATTGGTAGAGGAAGACCAAACAGGCACAATTCCCTGAAATCAGAAAAAAAAGGTATCCTACTCCAAGCCAAATGTCTTATTCAATCAAAGGAACAAAGAAACAATAAATAATTGACCAGTATAGGGCCAGTTTTTGGATTAGACATATGGGTTACTTGAGATGTATAATTGTGAGAAAATTCAGGGCATCAATCTTTGTATCTGACTGGGTTTCTGATCAGCATAACCCGGATTCTTAAAGGTTAAGGGTCTCTAAGCAACAGGTAGAGGTGGTCCAGCTTTCCAGCCACATAGGGCTAGATTCAAACAATGCAAGAAGGTTTTCTCACAAACTCCATAATTGAATATAATTTTCTTACAGGACAGAAATTGGACTAGACCCATAATTGAACAGACTCTTTCTATATCCAGAATTGAGTCACAAGATGGAGTCAGTGTGGTTCACTCAATTCTGATAATTTCCTCACCAATGACAAAAATGGTATTTTCTGCTATAATAGAGTATGTCTAGTGAAAAGTTTGAGCAGAAGAGGGATTCCCACTATATGTGGTGGGGGCTTCCATATGCTTCAGTTTGCAGATGGTATTGCATTGATTACAACAAGCTTTAAACCAGGCAATCTCCTAAATAAGATTTACAGTCATTCGAAGGAGTTCAACCTAATTATCTACAAAAGAAAAAAAAAACAATGAGAGGATAACAGCAGCCTCTCCTTATGATAGGCAGGCTGTATTTTTATAGTAACACAACTGGCTAAAATGCAGAAAAAAACATCGTTACGTTTGCTGTTTATTTATTATGAAACAGCTTTTGGTTTAGTAGATAAAAAATGAATGAAGAATGCCCAATATTCAGATTATGAAAGACAGTCAGATTGACAGCCCCTAGAATTAGCCCATAAATACACTGCAAAGGGGCAATGAGCTGGACCAGGATTGAATGGAATGAAGAGAGTGGACTGAATTGCATTTGGGAAATTGCATGATACTTTTAATGACTCCAGGCTTTTACCTAAAACAAAATCCTATCTTTTAAATATGAATAGTCTCTCAGTCTCTAAGGAATAAAAAATTCAGGTCAAGGACAATGGAAGGGCACACAGTAGATTCAGGAATAGTCTACTGTACATTGCAAATGATTAATTGGACATGCAAAGTGGTGCAAAAGATTTTATCAAAAATAACATCTTTTCTTAATTCACTTTAACTTCAGGCTGCTCCATCTCTTCTCCAGCCTCATCATGACTCCACCCTAGGCCTGCTCTCCTAATTGGTGGGCCCTAGACACACTTGCTTCATTCCCAGCTCACTTTCCTTACTGATTGCTCTACCTCCTCACCAGCCTTGCCCCAAGGGTTCCCTCTTCTGTTCCCCCAAGCTCTCATCACCCCCACTTCTACTTTCCAGCTCCATTTTAAGTTTTTTATTCCCCTATCTGAATGTAAGATTTTTAAAAGTGGAAACTGTTCTGCCCTCTCATATTTGTGTCCCTAGCACTTTGGCACAGTGCCTGGCACATGTCAAGTGCTTAATAATTTTTTTCTCTATCAATCTATTAAGGAAGTACATGATGAAAAGGAGACGGACTGCTCATGCAGAGATGGTAAATGGATAGCCTGTGTTCTCCATTAGAAACTATGTGTTAAAACATCTAGAGGACAGTCTTCAAAATATTAGACAGACCCACTGTGGAGGATTTATACAAGGACACAGTCAAGATTCACACAGGATAAGAAAATGTGGGTGGGTTGCCATCTTTTGGGTTAAAAGAAGAACCCATATTGACAATGTCACCAATCCATTGAAGTTTCATATTAGCTAACATTTCTATCATGTTTTGAGATTTGTGAAATAATTTCTTCACAGTCCTCAGGTAGGTAGCATAAGTAGTGTTCACTTTCAGGAAACAGTGAGCTCTCCCTTCCTAAAAATCTTCAAGCAAAAGCTAGAAGACCATTAGGGGCATGGCAGAGGGAGTAGCTATTCAGATATGGGTTGGATTAAGCAGACTCCACGTTTACTCAGAGAGAATTTATTCACTGAAGCGGATAAAATTCTTCCAACTCTGAGATTCTGACCTTCTGGGCTATGCATTTTACAAAGAATGAAATTGAAGCTTTGAGAACAGCAGGCGTGAAAATGTGACTCATGTGAGTGTTGTGAGTTATTGTTGAAAGACCACTTCACATGGGTCAAATAGCTAGGAGCACTCAAAAGCAGCAGGGCTAACCCTCACTGAATAACAGTTCCCAATAGGCTATAGACCCAAAATTCTCCCTCAGACAGCATCCAGAAATGAAAAAAAAAAATCAGGTACCTATGCTAGGGGAAAGAACACAGTAATGGAGCTTTGAAATCCCTCCAACACTGTAAAGTGTAAACCCCACCAGCAGGTCCAGGTGAATTTCAGAGGTCATACAATTATTCTTCTCCTAGTAAACTGTTGGCAGACTGGTAGGTCAACAGTCTTCTGGTGAAAATGAAATATGTAACAGATCATTATTAGCAATGGAAAGAAGGATATATTATAATTGCCTAATCCACTGAACTATGGAATTAAAAGCTTAAATAACCACATGCATCAAGGGAAAATGAGAATTGCTTTTTTCACTGGAAGTTTCTGATTTTTTTTTTCTATTCCTTTTGGTATGTCAGGCTGCTCCAGTCTTTTGAATGGACTATCTTTGTATGTTTTACAGGGAATAGTTACTTTCTGTCCATTAGAATTACCTTGCATTCAGGAAAAAGAAAAAGAATGCTTTCTGAGGCTTAGTCCCTACAATGACTTGACTCTTCTGGTTGCCAAAGCTGAAGTAATTACTACATTTAAAGTGATCTCCCAGGGCAAAAGTATCAGCCTGGTGCCATGGAAGAAACATAGCTCCACAGCTAGGAGAAACATTGGATCAAAAGCAATTGTTGCTAGGAAGAATCTCCTTTTTCTATTTTGGAATCACTCATTTTCTATCTTTAATAGTCAATTATCCTCACTGCCCTTTTCCCAGCTCAACAGGGAATTAGAACTCATTTTGGGACTCTTGAATCAATAGACTGAATCAATTCACATTTTAACTCTCCTTTCAGTCTTTCCTTTCCTCCACACCTTAAAAGGAATGAACTAAAAATGCTGAGGATATATTTGTACTCTTTAAAAAGTTTTGAAATGTATTTTCTCCTGTAATGTTTCCACTTCCTCAACACACACACATAAACACACACACACACACACACACACACACAGTCTCCTCAGCTCCCTATCCTCTAGCACCTACCTCCACCACTCTACTAAAACTGCTCTTTCCAAAATAGCTAATGACCCCTGAGCACCCAGTTCCATGACCTTTTTTCAGTCGTCATCCTCTTTGGACTGCAGCTTTTGACACTGTTGACCATCTCTTTCTAGTAAAGACCCTCCTCTTGACTTTCAAGTCGCCATCTTTAAATCCACAAGCAAAGAGGGCAACTGCCTTTCCCAGCTCTCCAGCCAGAAATCTTTTTGAGAAGAATGCTACAAATTTCACACTTATTTGGTGTGGATGTGACTGACAAGTGGTGAATGACGCTTTCTTCTATCTCTCTGGTCCTTTTCTGTCTTGTCTGCTGGTTCCTTATCCTTTCTGATTACTTAATGTGTGTATTTCTCAAGGGTCTGTCTATCCTTGGCCCTCTTCTTTTCCTTCTCTACATTGCCAATTGTCCTTGGCAATCTCACTCAGTCCAAGAGCTCCAACTACCACCTCTACAAGGATCACTCTGAAGTCTCTATCTCCGGCCTCATCCCCATTTCACAACGCCAGACCCATGTTGCCATCTGCCTCTAGGATCTGCATGTTCCCGTTAGTACCTCAAAATCAGTAGTTTTGAAATAGTACATTATTGTAGGACCATAGCTATGGTCATTGTGATAGAGCTAAAAGAGGATTATAGATGCCATCTAAGGCTGATCCTCTCATTTTACAAATGAAGAAACTAAGGCACAGAGAGATTCAGTGATTTGCACAAGGTCGTAGAGATAGTAAATGTTGAGGGAGGATTTGTACCCATTCTCATATGACTCCAGTCTCCTTCCACTGAGCTATCCTTCCCTCTAAGCCTGTTCTTCCTTTGTGTTTTACTGTCTTACTTTGTGGTGCTATGATTAACTTATTCTCCTGTATTGGAACTTCTGTCTCTTACCTCTCATATTCAATCAGTTACCAGGACATATTGATTGCTTCTCCACAACATCTTTCTAGCCTTCTTCCTTCTCTCTACTCTCGCTGCCACTACCTTAACAGTGGCTATAGTTTACACTTCTTTGTATCTTCATTCTCACTACAAACAAAAAAAAAATTATGTACATAGATCTGGTCATGACACTCAAAGGGCCACTAGGTGATGAAGTGGATAAAGTGCTGGACCTGGGATCAAAAAGAACCTGAATTCAAATCCAGCCTAAGGTACTTTCTGACTGTGTTACCTTGGACAAGTCATTTAACCTCTGTTTGCCTCACTTTCTTCAACTGTAAAATGGGCATAATAATGACACCTACCTCACAAGATTATTGTAAAGCTCAAGTGAGATAATATTTGTAAAGCATTAGCACAGTGTTTGACACACACTATTATTATTATGGTGATGATGATGATGTTCAAAAATCCTTCACGACTCCCATTCACCTCCTAAGTTTAAACGCCTTGACCAGGCATTCAAGGCCCTCTACAACCTGGTACCATCTTACCATTCCAACCCTATATTTTATGGCTCTCTCAACGTATTCTGTGTTCCAGTCAAACCAAAAAATTTCCTCTCCAAGCTCAACCCTGAACATACACATTACTCTCATATATCCATGACTTTACTTTGGTTCTTTCCTAAATATGAAATTCTATCCATCCCCATTTTCCCTGTTGAAATCCATCCCCTAAAATCCAACTCAGATGGCACCTCCTATGGGAAGATTGTGAATTTTCTTTCAGGGTATGGATAAGTTAGTGATTATCTGGACACAGTTCCAAATTGCTTTCTAGCCACAGCCTCTACACTTGTCATTCTCCTCTTTTATCATATTTGCCAATCTGATGAAAGTGGGGTGGAATCTCAGTTACTCTAATTTACATTTCTCTCATTATTAATGACTTGGAGCATTTTTTCTTATGGTTATTGATTGCTTAGATTTCTCCCTTTGAAAACTGACTGTTCATATCCTTTGATCATTTTTCTAATGGGAAATGCATCTTAGTCTTATAAGTTTGAATCAATTCCTTATATATCTTGGTTATGAAATGCTCAGAGAAATACTATAAAATGTTATCCTTGTTTCTGTTCTAACTTTTATTACATTAGTTTTGTTTGTGCAAAAACTTTTTAAATTTATGTGATCAAAATTGTTGGTTTTATTGTCTGTAATCCTCTGTTCCCTTTAATCATGAACTCCTCCCCTCTGTATAGATCCAAAAGATAATTTTGCTTATTCCTCTAATTTCCTTATGAAGTCACCTCTTATGTCCAAGATGCATATCTGTCTGGAGTTGTTCTTTGTATATAGTGTGAAATGCTGGTCTACACTGAATTTCTGCCAAATGGCTATCAGTTTTTCCCAGAAGTTTTTGTCAAAAAACCTTTCTCCAAGACCTATGTTAAACTTTGCCTAGGACTCTTCACCCTTGCTTCTGGGTTCTGGTTCTCCCCTCCCCACCCCAAATCTATGCTACATTTTCCCATAGGGCTTCAGGTTGTCCCAGGCCAGTCTTTGTTTAGGGCCTTTCTCCTGCCATTTGGATTAAGAGCTACCCCCTGAGCTGGGTGCTGCTGGGCTCTGGGCCATGATGAATTTCTCTAGTTGTTCTGGGGCTGGTTGTGCTGAGCTTTCCACTTAGCTTATGTACTCCAGAGTTCCTGGAGGTTTCCAGTGGTCTTTAAGTACAAACACTTTCAGTATAAACAGTATTTGTTGGGATTCTTGGCTTTTCTAGGTCCTCTATCACATTATTAGTTGGGTCACAATACCTCTACCTATCAGCCAGTTGTCGCTTGGATTATTTAATATAGGAAAAAGGATTTGATCAAATAAACAAATTTTTTGTGGGCTTGTTTTTTGTCATAAACAAATCTTGAATGACTACTTTGTGTCAGGTATTGTGCCTAGATAATGAAAAGAAACATGATGTGTGACATACAAATAAGATGCAAACTGAGTGCAGAGGCAACGAACCAATAGATTGTGCTTTAGCGAAACAAATTCTGAGCACCTGCCTTGTTATCTGTGTAGTCTCTTTTACAAAAAATCTTTTAATTATGAGTTTAACAAGGAACAAATGAGCTCCAGCCTTGGAGTCAGAAGGACCTGAGTTCAAATGTGGCCTCAGACACTTGACACTTACTAGCTGTGTGACCCTGGGCAAGTCACTTAACCCCATTGCCTAGCCAAAAAATAAAAAATAAAAATAAAAAAAAAACAAGGAACAAATACAAATATTTTAAAACAGAAAAACAAAGAAGAAAACTGTACATGAAACTGTGAACTGTTATTTACAGTTTATTCATTTTTTATTTTCAATTGTTGTTATAACAGCATCCTGATGATTCAGTAGAGTAATGGCCAATAACAGCATGGTCCAATGGGGCAAACTGGGAGATTATAGAACTGGAGTTACAAGGAATATTGAATCCCACCCCCTTGTTTTATAGATGAAGAAGCTGAGAATCAGAGAGGTTAAGGGACTTGTCATGATCATACAGGTAGCAGCCTGGTGTAGTGGATAGAAAGCTGACCTGGGAGCCAGGAAGATGTAAATTGGTAGTTGTACCTCTGAACATGCTGGCTGTCGCTATGGGTCAGTCATGTAAAATCTCAGTATTTTAGGAAACTTTTTAGAATTATAAGTTGCAGAGAAGGTGTCCACTTGCATTGATAGAGAGAGTTTCCTCATCTGGGAGTACTTCATAACAATAAAATCACAGGTCTTATATATAATTATTATTTAATTATTTAATATTAATAATACCTATATTAAATTTACTAAGATAACAAAATTAACCTATGTCTCCTGAAATATTTTGTTTTCTTCTGTGTATTTTGTAAATGTTTTATTAATTTTCTCCTTTGTTTTTCTTTCTATCTCCTTTTCTTTTTTCTTTTTGGTGAGGCAATCAGGGTTAAGTGACTTACTCAGGGTCACACAGCTAGTAAGTGTCAAGTGTCTGAGGTCATATTTGAACTCAGGTCCTCCTGACTGCAAGACCAGAGCTCTATCCATTGTGCCACCTACCTGTCCCTTGTTTCTCTCTCTCTTTATTTTTTTGCTTCTTTTTCTTTATTTCTTTCTTGAATCTCTATCCCTACCTTAATTTATTTCCTATATAATTAAGTGTATTTTTTCTTGTGAATTTGGTTTAGTCATTTTCCTTCAACTTTGATGAATTTCTCTGCTGTTACCATCTGATTAATTAACTGCTCCAAACAGTCTACATTTAGTCATTTCTTTCTGAGTTTGTTAGAGATATCCTTCCAGTTGTTTTTGTTTTTTTTTAACCACAACTCACTACAGGCCATGCAGGACTATTTGAAGTCTGTTTAGTGTATACACAGACCTTTTCAAGTACTGGTCTCTCATCCTTGTTGATAAAAATCCCTTTTATTCTATGACTTTTATGTCACTCTCACTTGACTGGAATTTAAACTCCAAACTTCCGTCCTCAAGCATGAAGTCATGGGAAGTCCTCTTGAATTTGAACTTTAGACTGACTCCCACACTCCCTTCCTGTAGCTGCCTCAGAAACTTTGCCACAGTGAATCCTTAACTCAGTTCAAATGTTAAATAAACTCCTAAGTTTTAATTTATAATTCTTGGCTTGTCTTTTGCTAAACATCAGCAAATAGTTAAATGTCCTCTCTTTTCTTTGCTACTTTTATTAGACCTTCCCTATGTCTTATTTTAATTAGAAATTAATAAGCTAAAATTTCTAATTCTTTGCCTTCATTCCTGGGGCAGGTACATGGCACAATGGATACAGTGCTGGCCATGTAGGATCTGAGTTCAAATCTGACCTCAGGCATTTATTAGCTGTGTGACCCAGGGCAAGTCACTTTACCCTGTTAGCCTCAGTTTCCTCATCAGTAAAATGAGCTAGTAAAGGAAATGGCAAACCATTTCAGTATCTTTGCCAAGAAAACCCCAAATGGGGCCAGGAAGAGTAGAATCAACAACAATGACCCTCATTCCCCCATTATCTTTGATCCATTGCTTTTGCTTCTCTGATTTAAGAGGCTTCTGCATCTTCTCAGTATTGCTATGGTTGGCTTCCTTTCCCATGTCTCTGGGATATTTCCCTATTTTACTTAGGGGAAACATATCTCTTTATGTTAATATATTCCATTAGAGGGGGTTGCATTGAGGAATGGAGATCCCTCTTAATTCTACTTCCTTTCCTCTGTTGATTGTCACAAATTTATTCTGTAGCTAGCTCCTTGTACAAAGGTGTTTGCATGTGGCCCCCTCTTTGCCCTTATCAGAGTTCTTTGAGAGCAGGGTCTGTCCTTTGTCTTGCTTTGTATAATTAATACTTAGCACTATGTTTGAATAAATGTTTATAAATTGTTTAGTGATTGACTGAGATCTAGATCTGTGTTTTGATTCATGTAGGTAATTCTCAATGTGGAAACTCCCTCCTTAAACATAGATCAGTAACTTAGAGTGTTGGAGACTGGGTGGGTGAGGGAATACTTAGAAATTAAGCAACTTGCCTGTGGTCATATGACTAATGTGTAGCAGAGTCAAGATATAAACCCAGGTCTTCCTATGTCCAAGGCCAAGCCCTCTATCCATCGTGTCATGCTACCTCCTATACTCCAATTACCTGTTGCTTATCATCAATTCCTTCCCGTAAGTGTGTAATAGTCTGACCCTCTAGGGCAAGGGCTAGGTTTCATTTATCCTTATCTCTTCCCCCAGCACTAAAAACACTACACTGCATATAGGAAATGCTTAATAAATGTTTATTGAAGTGAAGAATTGTGGTCCTTCTCCTTCCCCCCTCCCTACTCCCCAAAGACTCATGATCTAAGAGGGAATGACTCAGAAATAGCCATATTACTCTAATTGTAATATTTCTGAATTTGTTTGTGGCTCTGTTTTTATTTCATCTTTACAAAATTTATTTCATTTTTACAAAATTTCACAATATTACACACAGAGCACTCTGGGAATCCCGATTATCCAGAAGAATACTCCAAACATTGGTCAATTTCACAAGTTTCTAAATACAGTATATATAAGTATACCTATGTATATATATACAATATGTCTATGTGCCTATGTGCATGTATTCATTATGTACAGGATATCCCCAAAGCCTTAACGTGGTTTTAAATTTTAATACCTTAAATTATCTAATGTCCTCATTTTATGGGGCAGCTTGGTGATGCATTGGATAGAGTGCTGAGCCTGAAGTCAAGAAGATTTAAGTTGAAATCTAACCTCAGACCCTGGAGAGGTCACTTAACCCTGTTTACCTCAGTTTCCTCAACTTTAAAATGAACTGGAGAAGGAAATGGCAAACCATTGCAGTATTTTTCCTAAGAAAAACCCAAATGGGGTCACAGAGAGTTGAACACAACTAAACAACACCCTTGTATTGTTTTAATTAACCATCACAGGTGTGCTTCATAGATGTACCAGAATGTATTTTAGCTAAATTAAAATCTTGTAAAGCAAATAATATTTAAATGCACCCACAGGAATTTGCTATTTCAATAAATCCTATGATAAATCCTTTTGTAACATCAGTAATCACTCTGAATTTATCTTGAATCTGTCTACATCATGACACCATCCCACCCTCCTGCTTTGCACATAATAAACATTTAACAAATGCTTGAGGGATTAGATTGTTGACTTGGAAATCAGGAAAGAACTGAATTATAGAATGGTAGAGTTATAAGTGAATTTGGGTATCACCTAGTCCAACTTCCTTGTATTAGTAGAAAAGGAAACTGAAGCCCAGAGAGATGTCCAAGGTCACCCAACCAGTTAGTGGCCTAAGCAAAGACTAGAACTGAGGTCTTTGGACTCCCTGTTTTCCACTACACAAAGTGGACTTGTTTCCTTGTACAGAACTGTGATTATTGCCATGCTGGTGGATCTGTTTAATTTGTTTGTATTCTGCCACTCTTAATTTTTAATAGCATTTTATTTTTTCCCAATTACATATCAAGATAATTTTTAGCATTCATTTTTACAAGACTTTGAGTTCCAAATTTTTCTCCTTTTCTCCCTCTCCTCCCCTCTTCCTAAAATAGTAGGCAATTTGATGTAGGTTGTACATGTGCTATCATGTAACATATATTTCCATATTAGTCACAGTTGTGAAAGAAGAAACAGACCAAAAAGAAAAAAAAACATGAAAAAGAATAAAGTAAGTGTGAAAAAATATGCTTTGATCTGCACTGAGTCCATCAGTTCTTTATCTGAATGTAGAGTTTTCCTTTGTGAGTCCTTCGTACTTGTCTTAGATCATTGTGTTGCTTAGAAGAGCTGACTCATTCATAGTTAATCATCACACAATGTTGCTTATACTGTGTACAATTTTTTTTTAATTTTGCTCATTTCACTTTGCATCAGTTCATACAAGTCTTTCCAGGTTTTTCTGAAATCTGCCTGTTCATCAGTTCTTATTGCACAATAGTATTCTATTACATTCATATACCACAACTTGTTCAGTCATTCTTCAATTGATGGGCATCGCCTCAATTTCCAATATTTGCAACCATAAAAAGGGCTGCCATAAATATTTTTGTACATGTAGGTCCTTTTCTCTTTTGTTTGATCTCTTTGGGATATAGACACAGTAGTGGTATTGCTGGATCAAAGGGTATGCAGAGTTTGGTTGCCCTTTAGGCATAGTTTCAAATCGCTCTCCAGAATGGTTGGATCAGTTCATACCTCCACCAACAGTGCATTAGTGTCCCAATTTTTCCACATCCTCTCCAATGTTTCGCATTTTCCTTTTTTTGTCATATTAGCCAATCTGATAAGTGTGAGGTGGCACCTCAGAGTTGGTTTAATTTGCATTTCTCTAATCAAAAGTGATTTAGAGCACTTCTTTATGTGCCTATAGATAGCTTTGATTTCTTCATCTAAAAACTGCCTGTTCATACCCTTTCACCATTTATCAGTTGGGGAATGACTTGTGCTCTTATAAATTTGACTCAGTTCTCTATATATTTGAGAAATGAGGCCATTATCAGAAACACTTGCTGTAAAACTTGTTTCCCAGTTTTCTGCTTTCCTTCTATTCTTGGTTACATTGGTTTTGTTTGTGCAAAAGCTTTTTAATTTAATATAATCAAAACCATATATTTTATATTTTGTAATGCTCTCATCTCTTGTTTGGTCATGAATTCTTCCCTTCCCATCGATCTGACAGGTAGACTATTCCTTGCCCTTCTAATTTGTTTATGGAGTCACCCTTTATGTCTAAATCATGCACCCATTTTGACTGTATCTTGGTATATGGTGTAAGATGTTGGTCTATACCTAGTTGTGCACTATTGTTTTCCAGTTTTCCCAGATTTTGTCGAATAGTGAGTTCTTATCCCAAAGGCTGGGGTCTTTGGGTTTATTAAACACCAGGTTATTGTGGTCATTGACTACTGTGTCTTATGTACCTAATCTATTCCACTGATCCATTACTCTTTCTTAGCTAGTACCAGATAGTTTTGCTGATTACTGTTTTATAATATAGTTTCAGATCTGTAAGCCACCCTCCTTTTTATTTTTTCATTAATTCCTTTTATATTCTTGACTTTTTGTTCTGTCAGATGAATTTTGTTATTATTTTTTCTTGTTCTATAAAATAATTTTTTGGTAGTTTTATTGGTATGGCACTGAATAAGTAAATTAGTTTAGTCATTTTTGTTATATTGACTCAGCCAACCCATGAGCAATTGATATTTTTCCAATTGTTTAGATCTGACTTTATTTGTGTGAAAAGTGTTTTGTAATTGTGTTCATATAGTTCCTGGTTTTGTCTTGGCAGGTAGACTCCTAAGTATTTTACATTGTTTACAGTTATTTTAAATGGAATTTCTCTATCTCTTGCTGCTGGGCTTTGTTGGTCATATAAAGAAATGCTGATGACTTGTGTGGGTTTATCTTATATCCTGCAACTTTGCTGAAGTTGTTAATTATTTGAAGTAGTTTTTTTAGTTGATTCCCTAAGGTTCTCTAAAGTATAACATTATATCATCTGCAGAGAGTGATAGTTTTGTTTCCTCATTGCCTAGTCTAATTTCTTCAATTTCTTTTTCTTTTTTTATTGCTATGGCTAACATTTCTGGTACCATATTGAATAATAGTGGTGATAATGGGCATCCTTCCTTCACCCCTAATCTTACTATGAAGACTTTTAGCTTATCCCTATTAGAGATAGTGCTTGCTGATGGTGTTAGATAGATACTGCTTACCATTTTAAGGAAAACTCATTTCTTTCCTATGTTCTCTAATGTTTTTAATATGAATGGGTGCTATATTTTGTCAAAAGTTTTTTCACCATCTATTGAGATAATCATATGATTTCCGTTGGTTTTGTTATTGATATGGTCAATAGTTTTCCTAATATTGAACTGACCCTGCATTCCTGGTATAAATCCCACCTAGTCGTAGTGTATAATTCTTGTGATAAATTGCTGTAATCCCCTTGCTAGCATTTTGTTCAGAATTTTTTCATTGATATTCATTAGGGAAATTGGACTATAATTTTCTTTCTCTGTTTAAGCTCTTCCTAGTTTAGGTACCAGCACCATATTTGTGTAATAAAAGGAATTTGGTAGGATTCCTTCTTCACCTATTTTTCTAAATAGTTTATCTAGTATTGGAATTAATTGTTCTTTAAATGTTTGGTAAAATTCACTTGTGAACCCATCTGGCCTTGGGGATTTTTTCTTAGGGAGTTCATTAATGGCTTGTTCAATTTCTTTTTCTAAGATGGAGTTATTTAGGCATTCCATTTCCTGATCTGTTAATCTGGGTAATGTATTTTAATAAATATTAATCAATTTCACTCAGTTTGTCATATAATTGGGCAAGATATTTCCTAATGATTGCTTTAATTTCTTCTTCATTGGTGGTGATTTCACCCTTTTTATTTTTGGTATTATATATTTGGTTTTCTTCTTTATTTTTTTAAGTCAAATTAGCCAATGGCTCATCTATGGTTTTCCATAAAACCAGCACCTAGATTTATTTATAAGCTCAATAGTTTTTGGATTCTTTTTTGTTTTGTTTTGTTTTGTTTTTTTACTTTCAATCTTATTAATTTCACCTTTGATTTTTAGGATTTCCAATTTGGTGCTTAATTGGGGATTTTTAGCTTGTTCTTTTTCTAGGTTTCTTTAAGTGCATACCCAATTCATTTATCTGTTCTTTTTATATTTTGCTAATGTAAGAATTTAGAGGAATAAAATTTCTCCTAAGTACTACTTTGATTACATCCCATAAATTTTGGTACATTGTCTCATTGTCATCATTTTCTTTAATGAAATTGTTTATTGTTTATATGATTTGTTCTTTGACCCACTTATTCTTTAGGATTAGATTAGTTTCCAATTAATTTTTATCTATCTTTCCACTGCTCTTTGTTGAATGTAATTTTTTATTGCATTATGATCAGAAAAGAATACATTTAATATTTCTGCCTTTCTACATTTGATTTTGAGGGTTTTATGCCCTAATTCATGGTCAATTTTTGTGTAGATACCATGTGCTGCTGAGAAAAAGGATTATTCCTTTCTGTTTTCAATCAGTTTTCTCCAAAGGTCTGTCATATCTAACTTTTCTAATATTTTATTTACCTCCTTAGTTTCTTTCTTGTTTATTTTTTGGTTGGATTTATCAAGTTCTGAGAGGATATAGTTGATATCTTCCACTACTATATAGTTTTGCTGTCTTTTTCTTCCAGTAACTCACTTACCTTCTCCTTTAAGAATTTGGATGCTATACCACTTGGTGCATATATATTTAGTATTGATATTGCTTTATTGTCTATGGTACCTTTTAGCAAGATGTAGTTTCCTTTCTTATCTCTTTTAAATAGGTCTATTTTGCTTTTACTTTGTCTGAGATCAGGATTGCTACCCTGTTTTTGTTTTTGTTTTGTTTTTACTTTAGCTGGAAAATAATAGATTTTGTTCCAGCCCTTACCTTTATTCTATGTGTATCTCTACACTTCAGGTGTGTTTCTTGTAAACAATATATTGTAGGATTCTGGTTTTTGATCCACTCTCCTATTTGCTTCCATTTTGTGGGAGAGTTCATCCCATTCACATTCACAGTTATGATTACTGTGTGTTTCCCTCCATACTATTTTTCCTTTTATTTGTCCTCTCTCTCCTTTCACCCTTTCCCTTCTCACCGGTGTTTTACTCCTGTCTACCACCTCTCCTGGCCTGCCCTCTCTTCTGTCAGTCCCCCAACCCCTTACTTAATCTCCTCCTCTCCTACTTTCCTGTTGAATAAGATAGATTTCTATATTCAACTGATTATGTATATTATTCCCTCTTTGAGCCAATACTGATGAGATTAAGGTTCAAGTGATGCCCATGCCCACCCTCCCATCTTCCCCTCTACTGTAATAGGTTTTTCATGCCTCTTCATGTGAAGTAATTTATCCCATTCTGCCTCTCCCTTCCTTCTGCACCCAGCGTACTCCTCTTTCTCATCCCTTTATTATTTTTATGTTATTCCCTCAAATTCACCTTTTACACACACCCCCTATCTATGTACATTCCTTCTAGCTGTATTATTAGTGATACAATTTTTAAGAATTACAAGTATCATCTTGTAAACAGTTTAGCACTATTGAATCCCTTATGTTTTCTTTTCCTTTTTACTTGTTTATGTTTCTTTTGGGTCTTGATATTGGAGATCAAATTTTGGTTTAATTCTATTCTCCTTATGAAGGCTTGAAATCCTTCTATTTCATTGAATGACAATTTTTTCCCTTAATGTGTTATGCTTAATTTTGCCAGGTTAAGTGATTCTTGGTTGTAGTCCTAGCTCCTTTGCCTTCCAGAATATCATGTTCCACGATCTTTTAACATTGCAGCTGCTAAATTCTTTGTGATCCTGATTGTGACTTCCCAATATTTGAATTGTTTTTTCCTGGCCACTTGTAGTATTTTTTCCTTGGCCTGGTAGTTCTGAAATTTGGTTATAATGTTCCTTGGACTTATCTTAGGATCTCTTTCCTGAGGTGATTGGTAGATTCTTTCAATGTCTATTTTGTCCTCTGATTCCAGGATATCAGGGCAGTTTTCCTTGATAATTTCTGGAAAGATGCTGTCCGGGTCTTCCTTTTGATTGTGGCTTTCAGGTAGTCCAATGATTCTGACATTGTTTCTCTTGGATCTATTTTCCAGGTCAGTTGTTTTTCACATTTACATTTTACATCGACATTTTCATACAGAGGTATTTTACACGTTATTACATTTTTTCATTCTTTTGAATTTGTTTGATCGATTCTTGATGTCTCATAGAGTCATTAGCTTCTATTTGCCCAATTCTAACTTTTAAGGAGTTGTTTTCCTCAGTTAGTTTTTGTCCTTCCTTTTCCATTTGGCCAATTCCACTTTTTAAGCAGTTGTTTTCTTTTCCTAAGCAGTTGATTCTTTTTTTCATAATTCTCTAGCATCATTCTCATTTCTTTTCCCAATCTTTCTTCTACCTCCCTTATATGATTTTTAAGCTCCCTTTTGAGCTCTTGCATGAGTTCTTTCTGGGCTTGAGACCACTTCCCTTTTTTCTTTGGGGTTTTGCCCATAGGTGTTTTGACACTGTTGTGCTCTACTGAGTTTGTGTCTTGATCTTCCCTGTCACCATAATAACTTTCTATGGTCAAATTCTTTTTTGTTGTTGTTGTTTTTTGTCCATCTTTTTTGGCATTTTTCCTTTCTTTTGAGTTCTGCTCCCAAGGCAGAAGGGGCACTGTCTCAGACTTCTTGTGCAAGGAGCTGTAGGCCCTGGCAGTTTACCTGGTGCTGCACTGATGTTGCCTTCAGGCCCACAGGGGACCCTCATGTCTGGTGCTGCGCTGAGGGAGTAGGTGGGGGGGCTGGTGTTGCTGGAGGCCATAGGGGCCAGGAAGTTTACCTGGTGCTGAGCTGAGGTCCTAGTGCTGGGGTCTGGCTTATTCTGAGGCCAGGTGGGATGTTTCTGTGTTTCCCTGGGGCTACACTGAAGCATGTAGCTGCCTGGCTGCTGGAGGTTCCTGGTTGCCCAGGGCTATGCTGAAGCATGTAAGGGGTCCTGGTGTTGGCATTTGCCTGCTCCACTGCACTGGGGCTCAGCATCTACCACTGCTTTGCTGAGGTGGGGCTTGCTGCTGGCTTGCTGGGATGCTTCCTGTCCTGGACTGTGCTTCCCCTTTACCTGAGGGAGACAGACTATCCTGCTGATCTTCCAAGTTTCTTAGGTTCGAAAATTATTTCACTTCATCTTTTTTGCTGGTCATGATGTTCCAAGATTTATTTTGGAGTGCTATTTTATGGTTGTTTGGAGGCAAATATGAGAGAGTTACAGCAATTTACTGCTACTCTTATTTACTAAATTTATTCTCTATGAGTAGCTTTGAGGAAAGGACATGGGAAATTACAAATGAATTCATATGTTTACTACAGAAAAATGTCCTAAAAATATGGGTTTGTTATTTTTTTAAGCACCTTGGTTTGAATGTATTTTCATTCCCACATTATTCCTAGGTGGGTTTTGGCATTGAAGCTAGGGAATCCTTTATAGTATGATACCAATGTACAATACTGAGCTTTGGTTGCTCCAAATAGTTGATGTAAATGGGACTGACTCACTCTGTTAAAAGGTGCCCACAAATTGCTCAGCCCTATTATTCTATAATAGACCTTGGCAATGACCTGTTCTCACCGCTCTTTGGTATGGTTGCTCTAATTTTAACTTAGGAGAGCTCCAGCTCCGAATTTTCCCTTTTTTTCTGCCCCACTTGACTTGTTTTTTTTCTTGTGAGAAGTACATTACAGGTACCTCAACTTGGGCTTTGGTAATTGATTAAGACCATCTGTCCCCTGTATGAGAGATTCCAGTCACAACCAGACACCCCAGTTGATTGTCAAGCTGTTCCTCTGTCCATTTGCAGGTCACCCAACAAGGCACAACCAAAGTGTACATAAGGTATACATATCCATAAGCTTGGATCCATCACAGTTTCAGCATTTCCCCAAACTGCCTAGGAGAGTATTACATAAAGCCAATTCAAAAGGGAAAGGGAAAAAAAAAAAGGTTTCATACAACCCAGTATCCAAAAGTCAAACTAATCCAGCTAAACACTGGATGCAGGAAACTGATGGTTGAAAAAAGTCCATAATCTATTAGGATAAGTCTTTTCAGCAAATGTCAGGTCTTCTCATTTGTTAGCTTAAGGATGTACAGAGGTTTTGAAGTTGAACAGCAATCTGTACTGGCTTCAGTCACTGGCCTCATGGTCAGAGCCACAAATGCATCCAGGTGTCCCTTTGTTTTCAGCATAATTTGCATCCATTTGGTTTTCAGGCCTCCCCTTGGTCAGTGCAAGTGGGACCTGATCCAAAGGACATTTCTGTCAGGACTTCAATTCTCTGACCAGATAGTTTTTGGGGGGAAAAAAAAATCTCTCTCTCTCTCTCTCTCTCTCTGTCTCTCTCTCTCTCTCTCTCTCTCGATACAGCTAGGTGGTACATTGGCTGGAGTGAGAGGCCTGGAGTCAGAACAGAAAGATCTCAGTTCAAACTTGACCTCACATGCTTACTAGTTGGGTAACCCTAGGCAAGTCATTTAATCTCTGTCTGCCTCTGTTTCTTCAACAATGACATTAGGATATCTACCTTGAAAGGCTGCTGTGAGGATCAAATGAGATAATATTTATAAAAGTCAACACAATTGCTGGAACATAGTAGGCACTATAAATGCTTATTCCCTTTCCCTTTCACCCGGTGTAGTCAACACGTGATGATGGATTGGCAGCCCTCTTCTGATTTCTGCTGTTGCTGACCAGGTTAACCCACTACCTCCCAGTGCATTGTAGTTAATCTCTTATACTGTATGTGATGAAATTATTTTTGAACCAGATAAATTAGGCAATTTCTACTTAGCATTATGTTGATATACAGATGCTTTAATAGATGACATGGCTAGGACATTATTTGTTTTGTCACAGAAAAGAAACCCAATCAATGTAATTTAGAATAAGTCAATATTTCATCCACAGGAACAAATCAAGGAAGGGAGAAGCATTAGTTGCTCCACAGAAAAGGGAAGTTCCTGTGGGGCAAATGAACTTCTGACTATGAGCTCATTTTCACAAGAATTCATAATATACAGGAAACACACAATCAAACTGAATTGACCAGCCACTGGCCTTGGGGGCAGTTTGTTGTGTTCTAGGGAAGGAGACGGAGGCTTCCTGATAAGCTAATATGCTTTTGTTCTCAGAGGTCTGAGATGGTAGATTCTGTTCATCTTGTGGTTATCCTTACACAAAGACTTGGATAAAGGAGAAACAAAACATCAAGGTTAGACATGACTACTGAAAACATTTTCTAAGATGGCATTACTTATATCAAGAAATAAAAAAGTATAAGGCCCTTCTCTCTACTACCACAAGCTTAAATGATCATATGCTACAAATCTAATTTGGACCAGAAATTCTAAAACAAATAAATAAATGGGGCAGTATCATCTTTATGGCAGCTTTTCAGAAATCATTTATATTGATGCTTAAAATGGAAAGCACCTTGGGGTAGGGGGCAGCATGTATTGTGGAAAGAGTCATTTGGACTTAGCCTTACATCCCAATCTTGATTCTGACACTTCCCAGAATTTCAGAGTTGGAAGAGACCTCAATGACCATCTATCTAGTCCATTCCCCTTGTTATATAAATGAGGAAACTGAAGCCCGGAGGCCCAAGGACTCAAGGAGGGTCTGAACTGAGATTTTCTGACTCTAACATTAATGTTCTTTCTCCTGAACCACATCGCCTCATCTGGTCCACATACTACTTCACCCTGGTGAGGTGATTTGAAATCATTAACAGCAAATAGGTTTTCAGTTACTACCTCCTTACTTATAATTAGGGTATGAACTCATTAGCCATTTGTTTATTTGTGTGTGTGTGTGTGTGTGTGTGTGTGTGTGCATGTGTATATGCATGTGTGTGTGTGTGCGCTTCCCTTTTTAAATCAAAAGTGGAATAGCTCTTCCATGTCTTTGTCACCAGGTGACATCATTTTACTCACCTTAAGCAGGTCACATTCCTTCTTAGATCTTACACTTTTCTCTGGCTAGCTAAGAAAGAAAAAAAAAAACTTCCTCACCCTTGAATTTCCTACCCTACCTTACCTTATTCTGAATTTTAGTGGTTTAGCTATGGCACACTTCTTTATTCATTTTCTATTACTTGTTCTTACTTTCATGTTCTTCACATGTCATTATAAAATCTAAGGGTTTTTGACAAGTATCTCATGCATCCACCTAGGTCTCTTAAACAATTCTCCTTTCCCTCTTTCATTAGAATTTTTTTCTCTCTATGTCTTCAGAACTTTATTTTAGAGTGTTTCCCATCTCTTCTGGGTTGAAAGAATTTTAGCCCAACAGACTTAATCTATCCTTGCTCTAAACTCTTTGAAATTCTCTTGTCCTACATCTTAGGAAGCAGATTAAACTAACCCCATCTTTCCCTCTCTATCACAAACTCCCAAAATGGAACCCCACAATTTTCTCATCATTTCTAGCGCAGGAACTAGTTCTTTTTTGTTAGTCAGAATCAGATACAGGATAGAAATTTTCTTTCTCTCTCTTTTTTTTTTTTTAAAGAGGCAATCAGGGTTAAATGACTTGCCCATACAACTACTAAGTGTCTGAGGTCAGTTGAACTCAGGCTCTCCTGACTCCAGGGCTGGTGCCCTTCCTTTGCCTTTGCCAAAATTACCTTTAATGTAGATCAAGAAATTATAGGATGCCTTTGCTTGAGAGAGAGAGAGAGAGAGAGAGAGTGTGTGTGTGTGTGTTTAGGAGATAATATGAAATAATTTTTCAGCCATCCCTACTATATTATGCTTTTGTGCCAGACTTGTTATTTTTCACAAATTTCTCATTTATTTTCCCTTGCTCTCTAAGAAATTTGTTGCATAATCCAGTGATCTAATCACTGCCATTTCATCCTGCCTTGATCATCCAAATAGTCTCTACCATGCTTCCACCATTCTGGTTCCTGGATTTCTTTTTTACTAACATGTATGTATATGTTTTACATATGTATGTGTATATATTTTAATATAGAATGCTAATCTACATTCCTTAACCCTTTTGCCTATCCTGTTTCTTTTTAACAAAATACGCCTTTCCAGAGCCCTATTCCAATCATTAATCCTATGCCACTATATCTCAGTTATATTTATGAGGTCATACTTGCTTCCTTTGATTAGGATCTCAAGTTCATTTTGATTTTTCCTTCACCTCTCTAGGTCTCTATTTTCTCATCTGTGAAATAAAGAATATTTTGATCATATGATTCAGATCAGTCCAATGATTCAGGCTCAGAACTGAAATGGAATGCAACTCTTATGGGCCATGTGATTCAATAAAAATACATTTTCTTGAAATAGGAGATTAAACAGGATACAATTACCAATTCAAATAGAAGCTGCTCCTCTCTGCCTCCACATTTGCCATGACAGTCAATACATAGGATGGAATTAATCTCTCTTTTTCACAGAAATGCATCAGAAGGGGCTAGGAGAATTCTGCTAAACCTCTAAGGCTCTGCATATCACCTCTGTAGGTTATTTATGCCTCATGCGACAGAGAAGCAATGTCAACATTTCAGGTCCCAGTCTGAATGCTATGGTCAACTCAACTTTTTTGCCCCCTTAAAGAAGAACCATCCCAATCTATATCAAACAGATACAACTTGTACCAAACAAGGGTTGTTGAACAAGATCAAAACCAAGAATTGATTTTTCCATTTCAGATTATGAAAATCTAGCTTAGTACTGGTGGAAATGGAAGGGACAACATCATTTGCTTCTGAGCAACCTACTGATTGGCTAACGACAGTCTAAGCAGAGGACATGGATTTTACATTTTGAGACTATCTCCCATTCACTTGAATGATGGCGAGTTTTTCAGTAATGACTGATGGATACAAATAAGTAGTTTCCAAATATAGAAAGCACTGCTATAGATACGATTTTTAAAATATCACTTTTCTACAGGAGTTTCCAAATTGCCTTATTAAGCTCTAATTGGGTAATATAAGAAATAAGTGCTATAGTTAGTAGTTTTAATTTCTGATTTCTTCTCTCAAGGTGCATTTCTCCCAATGTTTGCTTATGTTTTGGTAGGTCCCTGATTTCAATGGTATGTATCGTCTTTCCATTGATAAGGACTACACATTTCTTCCTATGGGACTTTGGTTTTCCCAAATATAGAGGATTTATCCAAAACACAGAAAGACTTCCCCTTATTCTTTTACTATCTTGGAGACATCAATGTAATACTTAGATTGTCCATCTGCTGTCTTTCAGTCTCCTCACCTAATTGGCTCACTTCTTCTCTGGTCCTGTACATTCTTGACAATGTCTTGCATGCTGCTTAATGCAAACAAGTCATTACTAGTAATATGCTACATTCTTTTTAAACATGCTATGTTCTTTTCCCATCATCCTTTGGGTTGTAATTTTCATTCTTCTGAGATGAAGGTGTTTGAAGATTTTCAACAATGCAACATCACTATAAGAATATTGCTATTAAAGAAGACATGGTCTTTTCAAAAGTGCTGAATTAAATAATTGGATTTGCCTCATCAGTCTTCATATTGATGTCAAAATTAGACAGGAACTTGGAAAATTACCCAATATTGATATCATTATCAATTGTAGATTTTGGGGGGGGGGGGGCTAGGCAATGGGGTTAAGTGACTTGTCCAGGGTCACACAACTACTAAGTATTATGTGTCTGAGGCTGGATTTGAACTCAGGTCCTTCTGAATCCAGGGCCGGTGTTCTATCCACTGTGCTACCTAGCTGCCCCCAATTGTAGACATTTTTAAAGATGAAGCTGCCTTACCTAGGGAGGTGGGAAAGAAAGAATATATTTGAAATATATTCAAAGGGATAAAAGTTTATAAGAAGAGATAGATTTGAGAGTAATTGGCATAGTGTGTAATGACAAAACATTTATTCACCCATTTTGGAGTGGAAATACTGTCTGACTGAAAGTTTTTCTTGTTAGTAAGGATTAAATTGCCAGATTGTCACTTAACTTCAAGTGACTAAATCTATCTTACATATGACAGCTTCTGAGATCAAGTATATAATAATAACATCTACATAGTACTTCAGAATTGCAAAGTGCTGTAGCTATAGATACAGATATTTAGTTGATAGTTGTGTGATTAAGTCAAGGACAAGTACTTTATCTCTATAAGCCAAGTTTCCAGCCAAGCCTGTGGTTTTTTCCATGAGATTCTCCTAATTGGTAGAGAGAATGTTGATATGATGCTGAGGAGAGATGTTAAGTTGTTGAGAGAGCTTTGGGAAGCAGAGACATTCTTTATCCTTCTTTAAGGGAAACTCTAGCGGTTCCAGACTCTCTTTGGGAATGATTCCAAGGAGGAAAAAGAGACTCTCTTACAAACATGTAGGGAAACCAGTTCCTCAACATATCCTAGATTTCCTGCTTACCTTCCTAGAGACTTTAGAGGATTTTCCCTTGGGTAAGATCATGGCTTCTCTATTAGTTGAGTGAGATCCCATCTAACTCCGTGTGAAGAACTCATTCACTCATGTATTTTCTGGAGTTAATCTGTATAACTTTTCTGATTTCATGTATTTATTCATTATTCATTATTTGTGATGGTCTTTTGTATAGCATTTGGCAGGAAGGGGCCAGGCTATTGAGTATAAGCATGGGGTATGGGGTATCCTCCACCCTTTAAAGGATAGTGACATGGGAAGTAGCTTTGCTCTGAAATTATGTTCCCTTAGACTGGCAATATTTGGGATAGCAGATGGATATAATTCTAATCTCATACTCCTCTCAGAGACTGGAGGAAGTGCAGAGTACCTAGGAATGAGGTGTTCAGGGGCTTGCCTTTCCCTTCCACCTGTTATCATGGTGGTTCTCCTCTTCTCAGAGGTGGTCCAGACCTCGGATGATATTTATCAATGCCACTTCAAGCCACTTGTCTATATGTTTAGACATTCCATGTGGATATATATGTATATGAGCACACACACACACACACACACACACACACACACCAAAACACACCTTACATCTCCATTATGCAGATGTAAAAATGGAGACTCGAAGGGGACTAGTAGTGACTTACCCAAGGATATGTAGATATATAAAGTCAGGTATCCTTGACTGGGTATGGGCCCAAGCAGAGACCTTTGCCCCTTACCCCAAAAAGAATTTGCATCCCGTTTGTCCATGGGCCCTAGAAAACCCCACCTTAGACTCCCCTTGAACTCCCACTTGATCAAGGAAGTCTCTAGTGTTTGCTTGAGTTCCCATCAACTAGCTTTTCCTTATCTCTTATGCCCAATCTCCCAATTCTCTGTTACCCTTAACCTAGCCCAACCCTCCACTGTCTATTACCTCCCCATGTTACCTGGCTACTTCCTACCCTAGATCCTAACTAGACCCCATTCTTGACCTCCTAGTCACTCCCATCAAGATCCTCCCTAGACCCCTTCTCCCAGACCCCTCCTCCAGTCACCCCAAACTACTTGGCTACTCCTAGATCCCTCCCACAGTCTTTCTGTCTCCATTAAGGTGCTCAGATTCTTAAAATCTGGCCTGCTTGCATTAGCGATACAAATACTTAGATTCCTTAAGAGTCTGGCCAATATGGCAGATCTTTAATAAACCTTGTCTTTGAGTGAAAGAAGTTTTGAGTTGAATTCATTCAGGCAGGACCTGCCTTTCTTGCTCTCTATATTTTGGGGTCCCAGCACCTCTCAACCTCAACTGACTCCACACCCAATGATCTTTCCACTCCCCCACACTGCCCTTCATATATATTTATCCAATGGTTATAGTGAAGAATAGAATGTACTATCAAACATGAATTACCTCTGTATAGACACATCTGTCTTTTAGATTACATCAGACTGAGGGTGTTTGAAAGAAAACTGTTGTGATCAAGTATGTTTTGAGTCAGAGAGGCTAGCTGGAAGTTCTGATACTTATTTCAGAAGAAGTAATTTTCCACTGTCTACTGTGTGAGTTGCAATTTTCATCCTTTTGAGATCACATCATTTCATAATTTCCAATGTGAAGTCATTGCTTTACTTAAAAAAAAAAATGAACTTTTTTATATTGATTTAAATAATTCAAGGATTTGGGTATATAACCTTGGGCAAGATACTTAACAATTCTTGGCCTCAGTTTCCTAATCTCCAAACAAGCAGATTGGACCCAATGACCCCAAAAGGCCCTTCCAGGTCTAAATTCTCTGATCACATCAAAATGTTGCTGTGAGAAAAGTTTTTTGCAAATGTGAGCTATTTTTATCTAGACACACAGAATTGTATATATTTTCTAGGCCTATATCCAGTACAACTGAAAAACATTTATTGCCTACAAAAAGCCTACACCAAATGATTAAATAGGTTTATAGATTCACCAACCTTTCATTTGAAGCCCACAGAAAAATGGGTTGGAGATGTTTTCTGTAGTACTCTTTATACTGTGAGAACCCGTAATAGACTGTTTTCTCTGGTACATTTTAAAGTCGGATTTTTTTTTTTTTCCGGTCAGGTTAATTATCTCATTTCCAGGTGGATAGACCCAGAAGGAAATAATCAGAAAAGCACTTCCTTCAGGAACAGCATGATTCAAGAGGCCAGAAACACATGCGGGTTTGGCACCATTCAAATGCTAATCATCCATTGTAAGAATATTGTTAGTAAGTACTTAGTACTTTCCTGGCTTCCTTCTGGAGCAACTCTGAAGCACCGAGTGCTTGGGGGTGGGGGAGGGGGGTGAAGGAGCACAAACACTGAGGGGCAAAAAGAACTGTGCTAGAATTCCAAATACTCTTTTGACAGTCTTTGAGTCACCTAGGACCAGCTTTTTTTTTCCACCAGTGATCTGCTACCATATACACTAAGTAATGCTACAAGATTATTATTACGGATCTAGAATTGGAAGAAGCTGTAGGACAGGTAGGTGGCACAGTGGGTAGAACACTGGGCTTAGAATCAGGAAGGCTCATCTTTTTGAGTTCAAATCCAGCATCTGTAAAATGAGATGGGGAAGGAAATGGCAAACCATTTCTAAAAACTTTGTCAAGAAGATCCCAAAAAGAGAATCACAAATAGTCCAACCAAACTGAACAAAAGTAGGAGTCATCCAGTACAGTAGTCCTCAAACTTTTTAATCTATATTATTAGCTATAATTATATCTATATTAATTATATTTTTATCATTTATCCTATCAATAACAGTATGTAATGTGTTTTGTAACCTCTGAGGTTATAGAAATGTTTGGGGTTGGGGATTTTTTCATTTTCTTTTTAGTGGAAAGTGAATGTCCACACCTGTGATTCCATTAGTCTAAGAGTTCCGCACATGTAAATGCTCTCTACTAATACAAATCATCACTTTCTTTTCACTTCCTAGGTTTAGAATGGCCTGGGATACTGAGAGGTTCTGGATTCAAATCCAGATCTCCCTGACTAAACCACTCTGCCTCTCAAGAATAGATTACAAGAAGATGCAGTTGATGAAGGTGGTTGTGACGGGGGTTTCATTCAGTTACAGAAGCCAAGACCTTTGCCCCTGCCCTAAAAAGAAGTTTGTCTACCCATCCCAGAAAACCCTTAAAACTTTTAGATTCCTTGTAGACTCACTTTATCTCTCTTTGAAAGCCTTAGCCTTACGTTTTAATCTTATACAAATGTACCTTTGCCCCTAGCCCTAAAAAGAAGCTTGTCTACAGTTCAGAAAACCCTTAAAACTTTTAGGTTCCTTATCTACTCTCTTTATCTCCCTTTGAAAGCAAACTTCTACCTTTCAGTTCCCTTCAGTATCTATTCTCATTGTTTATTCAAATCTCTCAGACCTTCCAAGGGAATTCTCACCTAGACCCTTTTCCCCAACCACCTCCCCCCTTCCTCTGGCCTTTCATTGTGGCTACACCCAATCTCCCCTCCATTGTTTTACCTCCCTATGGTCCCTGGCCATTTCCCACCCTTAATCCTAGCTAGGCACCATGAGGTCCAGGTCCCAGGAGTTCTGTTCACCCCAACTTACTAGCCACTCCCAACCAGACCTCCTTAGACCCTTCCTCCCATCACCCTAAACTACTTGGCCACTCCTAGATCCCTCCCACAGGCTTTCTGTATATAAGGTCCATCTTGTCTCTATTAGGAGGCTGGGAATTTCCCATGCCCAAAGGCTAAGACTCTCATGCCCGACTTCAACCTCACCTGGCTTAAGATCCACCTTAGCCCCAATTCAGATGCTGAGAATCCCTCATGCCTAGAGGCTGAGCTGTTCTCATGCTCCCTTGTCCTTACTGGCGTTACTGATGTTTGGGTTCCTTGGGAGTCTGGCCTATGTGATTTATCTTTAATAAACTTTTTCTCTGGCTGGAAGAAGATTTGGGTTGAATTCATTCAGGCAGACCCGGTGCTGTGATCTTGGGGGGTTCGTTTGAGCACCCCTAAACCTCTAGACCTCTTCAGTTGAACCTCATTCCCATGGCTCTGCTTAGCTTTAGAGAATCTGTACTAATTCTGTTTGTAGAGCCATTATGATAAGGTAGAGATAGCTGGATCAACCAAAGTTTCTGCTAACATCTCATTTTTGTCATATTTCAAGAGCCAGATCTATTATACATGAATTATACATGAGACATTGCCTCAGGGGTCTGGTCTCAAAAATAAAATTTAAAGTTTAAAGTTTTCAATTTGAGTATACCTATTTTACATCATGACACTGACCAAACCACATCATTGTACCTTGTTTTATCTATCTAAATATGAGGTTGGTGTGACTTACCTCCATTCATTCATTCATTCATTCGGTGTTCAACCACTATTAAAGAGCTCCTACCATAAGTTTTTTATGCCATATACTTTATGGGGGATAATTGTTAATCATGGTGGGTATAATAGAAAGAAAGTACAGGATTGGAAGTAAACAGAACTGGCTTCAAGTTCTGACTCTTGTTTACTACACCTTGGGCAAATCCCTTCACCCTTCTATGTCCTCACCTTTAAATGCAAGAGCTGGTTTAGATGACCTCTAAGGTCTCTTCCATCTCTAACTCTTATTATCTTAAAGATTATAGTATTTTCCAAATTAATAATGCTAATACACTCAAATGCTCAAAATGGATATGTGATTTCATTGATTAAGGAGTTCTCTCAAATGATGCCATTCACAACACATCTATTCCAGCTCATCCTGTGAGACTCTTAACCAGGTCCTCCCAAAAGTTCCCTGAAAGTTTCCATGAAAGGGTAGAAAGGGGTCCACCTAAAATGTTGTAGGCATCTCTCAATTCCTTCTGACATAAGGACACCAAGGACCAGCCCATCTTCTTTTCTTTCTGTAATTCTTTGGTGATTAATGCTAATACATTGGTTTTAAAATGCAGCCACTTCTAAACCATCCCTAGGTGGATTGTCTGCATTATGGCTTATCTGAGGCAAATCCAGCTTTCAAGTTTATCAGTAGTCTCTTTGATTAATTCCTCTGCTGATATCTTAGCTGTCTTTCTAATTGCCCCTATTTTATATGCAGTATGCATTCCAAATTCTATTAAGAAATAAATATAAGTAAGTGCCCCAGTGGAGTATTTGTGAGAGGACACCAACAGAGATAAAGAGGTATGAATAGGTAATGTTCTGTTAGAAAGGAGTATTCATAACAACACAATTGCAGATTCATTATAAATGTAAGGTACAGTTGTTATTGACACCATGGAATAATGATAATCAATGTAAAGCAATGGGCCTCAAGGGATAGTTTTGCCCAAAATCTTCCCCCCTCTCCTACATTCTAATACTGTGTATTGCTCCTACATCCTATTACTGTGAGGGCAACATCATCCTCCCAGTCCCTCAGGCTAATGGGAGTCATCCTGGACTTCCCACTATCTTTCATTCCCCCATATCCAAGATGTTGCCAAGGCTTGTGCATTTCACCTTTGCAACATCTCTGGAATATGGCCCCTTCTGTTCCTCTGATACTGCCACTATTCTAATGCAGACCCTCATCACCTCATGCCTGGATTATTACAACAGCCTACTGGTGAGTCTGCCTGCCTCAAGTCTCTCCCCATTCCAATCCATCCTCCATTCTGTCACTAAAGTAATTTTCCTAAAACTCAGGAACTCAATAAACTCCAGTGGTTTCCCATTGCCTTCAGGAGTAAATACAAAATGATCTGTTTGGCATTCAAAGCTCTCTAGAATCTAGCCCCCTCCTCCTACCTTTCCAGTCTTCTTATACCTTACTCCCCAAGATGTACTCTTCAATCCGGTGACACTGGCCTCCTGGCTGTTCCATGAACCAGACACTCCATCTCTTGGCTCCAGGTATTTTCTCTGGCTGTCTCCCATGCCTGAAACTTTCTCTCCTCTGCTCTGACTCCAGACCTCCTAACTAAAATGTCACCTTCTACAAGAAGCCACTCCCAATCCCTCTTAATTCCAGTCAATTATCTTCTATTTATCCTGTCTATAACTTGCTTTGTATAATTTGTTTGCATGTTGTATCTCCCATTAGATTGTAAATTCCTTGAGGGCAGGGTCTTTTGCCTTTTTTTCTATCCCCAGAACTTTGCACAGTGCCTAGTGCATAGTAGGTACTTAATAAATGTTTATTGAATTGATAGTTGATCTTGGGCATCTGGAAAATCTGAGTTCAAGTGCTAACACACAATAGCTGTGAAATTTGAGCAAATCAAACCTCTCAATGCCCATGGCAACATTTTAAGGCTTTAATTGCAAAATAGTTTCCTCCTGTCATTCCCTAAAACAGAGTTTGTTCTAAGAAAGAGACAAATGGATTAGGGCTTGCATCCACGTTTCTATTTCTCTCAAGCTGGCTTGACATGCATTGCATGGGAGTTACAGTCCAGAACTGAGCCAGTCAAGAACTGGCTCATTTTGGGATTTGGCGGTACAGGGTTATATGCCCTTCAAAGAGTAGTTTTTCCCAAGGGATGCCAATCAACTCTGATTAGTCAACACACTGGGAGGTGGGCTATATTAAAATGAGGTCTGGTACACCTTTTCAACTGGGGCTGATAGTATCCCACCATCATTCTACCTCCAGACTGAGGAAATACCTGTTCTATCAGACTACCTCCAGTCTAGGGCTTATCTAGGCCAAAGAATTTGTCTTCACCCAAACCTGGCCAGCTTCCAATGCAATCTCATTATCAGTAATATCCTTCTAAAGAACTTTTCCAAAGGGGGCTGGGGGTGGAGTGGGGGGGGAGTGGAGCTCTGAGTCTAGGAATCATTTTTCACACTCCCTAAAGAGCATTTCCACACCAAAAGTTCCCTCTTTTGTCCCAAGGACATCATAGTTCTGGCCCACTCTCCCCAAATAATTATGGAAGTGTTTTGAAACTCAACATCATGAGAGAAGATTTTTTAAAAACCAGCTTTATTTAACATGATGTTTTGGATTTAAAGGGAGTATTGAGCCTATTCCTACAAAGAGTGAATGATAAGCAAGGAGGGGTAGGGTGAAGAAGGCAGCAAGAATAATTACTTGGTACACAATTAAAACAAGTTTCCTTAGTTTGGCTTCACTAATTTGTTGAAATTAGCTTCTAGGATAACAAACCTTAGTATAACTCATCCTGACCCCTTTTGGAGGATGCTCTTGGCAAAAATACTGGAGTGGTTTGCCATTTCCTTCTCCAACTCATTTTACAGATGAGGAAACAGAGGCAAACAGGGTTAAGTGACTTGCCCAGAGTCACACATCTAGTAAAAGTGTCTGAGACCAGTTATGAACTCATGTCTGTTTCCAAGTCGGCTCCATTTTGCTCCATCCACTGCGCCACCTAGCTGCCCCTCAGTTTGAAAACAGATGTTACATCAGGAGAGTTGAAACTATTGACTCATCAGAGAGATAGAAGATGATAGATACGGATTGAGAGGAATAGGCAAAAACATAGAAGCTCATAGATAGTTGGGGCCAATCTTCTCAACCTTATGCAGTGGCAGCTTGAAACTATGGAAAGAACACTTAACTCAGCCATCTACTTCAGCCTACAGGCCCTTAGGCAAAACTCTTAACTTCTCAATGCTTCAGTGTCTGACATCTGCCAAATGGAGATAAAATTTCCACATACTACCTCCTTCACCCAAATGTGCCAGAGGAGGGATTTTAACCCAGGTTATCATCCTCACCTCCAGGTCAGCTCTCATTACCCCTCATTTCTCACATGAGTAGTTAAGTGGTGCAGTGGTTAGTCCAGGCCTGGAGTAAGGAGAACCCAAGTTCAAATTTGACCTCAGATTCTTACTAGTTTTGTGACCCTGGGCAAGTCACTTAACTCTGTTTGTCTCAGCTCCTCATCTGTAAAATGAGTTGGAGAAGGAAATGACAAAGCACTCCAACACCTTTGCCAAGAAAACCCCAAAGGGGGTCACAAAAAGGCAGACACAACTAATTGACTAAACAAGAACATATTTGAATTCTAGTTGTTTTTTTGTTGATGGCACCAGTCTCTGGCTCTGTCTAGTGAAAACTGAGCAACTACTCCTCAAATCTGACTCATGTAAAATTGAAGCTGATTATTTTAAAAGCCCAAACCAAGCTTTTTTACTGTCGGCTTGTTGTAGTTATTGTGCACTGTCTTAACACTGTCTTGTAAACTTAGTTTTAGATGGTTATGTGCGAAAAGATACATCTAAGACTTGCAGTTCCCTGGGTCTGTTTACTAACCTTTCTTTCTTGCTTTTCTTCATGTAGCTCCTTTCTTATGATTCACTAGTAGAAAAGTGGTTGTCCCTTTTCTGAATCATTCTTGTCTTGAGGTGTTTTTTTTTGTTTTTTGTTTTTTTTTTTTAAATTCATGGTAGTAGAAATAATGTAATTTCTACTATTAGGCTTGCTTATCCATAAATTTTCTGAAAATGTATTCTTTTCTTTAAGTATTCATGAAGATGAATGATGCTGTAGCTTCAAGCTGTACCACATCCATCATATGGTCCTCTACTATGACTAAATCATCTCTCTTATTTTGCTTCTTAATGTGTTAGGGGACTCCACAGCCTGTCATCAGCATTGCTGCCCAGCTTTTTGCAAGCTCTTATATTTGAATGAGTAGTTTTTAGGAAAGCAACTAGGTCTCTCATTTAATTCCGTGTTTTTCAGTTAATCCTCTATGGAATACCTCACTGAAATGCTTTCAAAAAGCTATCTAAACTGCAGAAGTATTTCTGCAGTACTTATCACAGTAGTACTGAGGTGCTTTGACAAATGTGCTATTTTAGTATGAAGGTGAGGCACATAAAAGAAAATGAAGAAAGACACTCTGTCAGAACTCCTGTTTATGGTTCCTTTGTTGAATTCCACTGATACACAAAAATTATCTCAAAGGAAACTGTTAAGAAATAAGATCTTTACTGTAAGATAGCCCTCCCTTGGTTTATTCAATCATTCTTCAAAATCCCAAAAAAGAGAACAAAAACTAGTCTTGAAAAGCATTTCCTATATACTACAGAACAATGTGGGAGAGTTAGCTTGTTATTTTCCAGGAAGAAACTGGATCCTATTTTATTCCTAAATAATACTACTGAAAACATTTTGAGCTCAGCTTGAATCAGCACATGGATGGGGGGGGCGGGGGGCGGAAAAGGACCAGGAAATAAAAAAGCAATAAAGGACAAAGGATATCTTTATTAGGAGGAATGAAAATGCCTTAAAATCATTTATATAAACAAATGCACTGTAATTCATCCATTGAAAAATAGCTAGAACCCATGAGATATGACCCAGAAGGCAATGATTCCATGAATAACCTCTGAACCATTTTTCCTCTGTCACAATTTTCATTCAGCAGCAAGCACATGTTTTACAGTGACTACAGAGTAAAAGACTGGGGAACCAACTAGAAACATCTTGGGCAAATATACACATATGCTTTTTAAAACAAGGAACTAGTGCAAAGAGCTTCATGTCATAAAAGACAGACCAGGAACTGACTTCAAAGAGCAGAAAATAAAAATCTATCTTTATTAAGAAATAAAAAAGACAGAATTCATTATTTACTGAGGAATAAGAATATGTATTAAGTTTGCAATATCTCTCAAGGACTGGCTACAATAATTACATTTAAAAACGTGTATTCAAGTATCAATACATGGTAAGCACAAACATTGGCAAATAAAAAGAAGAACACGATGCATAGGAAAGTCAGATCACTAAAAACACTTCATTTGGTTTACATGTTGAAAAACTAAGGCCATGTTAATATGGCAAGCTTTCCCTATAATACTGCATTTTTCTTTACATATATATATATATGTGTGTGTGTGTGTGTATATATATATATATATATATATATATATATATATATATATATGTTATTTGTCTGTCTAGAGCTAAAATGGATCTCAAGTGATTTGATGGGATGGCAATCTGAACAGCTAAGAGCCCAGTGACTGAAAATTAAGAAACTTGACTCAGGGAAATGAATTCCAATATGGATGGTAGAAACAAACTGGTTTAGTTGAAAAGTTTGATGGTTCAACATCAGCACCCCTAGATAATAAACTAGCACCAATGCCCATGCGCACTGGTTAATTTCTTACCCAAATATTTGCTTGTTGTCATTTAGATATGCCATAAGCCAACTTGTCACTTTTCTTTAGATAGTATCAATCTTTTGCTTTCCTAAAATCTATATTTCTGGTTTCATTAGCATACAACCTGGCTACAGAAACTACTTCGAAAACAAATCCAAAAGAAGTTTGTTTGTTGGGTTTTTGTTTGTTTGTTTGTTTGTTTGTTTTTAACAGCATTAAAGAATGAACACAGTGCTTGGATAGATCTGCATGAAATGAGTGACTTGTATTTTGAGAAACTAAGGTTTTATAAATTCCATCAAGTTATTTCCCCAAGTGAGTAGGAAAAGCCAATCAGTAAATAGGATCATTCCTATTCAGATGCTTACACAAAGCAACACTACCACAGGAGTGCACAGTGTGTGGGTCAGGTATGCTGGCACGTGTGTTGGCGTTCCTAGGCTTACCCAGCCCAAGTTCTATGTACAACCATGATCACAAATTACAATCTTATCTATTCCAGCAGCAGAATAATATGAGGAAAGTAAGGGAGATAAGTTTACCAAAGAGGTATATTAGATTCTGAAAAGATTTCAGGAAAGAGAGGACTATTAGAAGCATTTTAGAAAAGATTTAAATAAAAAACTGGACGTCAATAGGTTTTTTCTTGATTATCACTGCTGCTCGGTCTTATGTCAAATAACTCTCTCTTGATTTGAGCCTGGATCTCAGGTTTTGATAAAAGTTCCTTTATCTGTTTGACTTTGGACAACATACCCATCCTTTCTCCAAGCAAAGCTTCCTTAATTAAGTCCATGATTATGACAGGTTTCTTGCCTATAGGGGGGAAAAATCACATATTTTTGCATTTAATGAATGTCAACGAAAAACACAAATACAGCACACTAACTTATCAAAACTGAATTTTTAAAAGCCTTTAAAACAGTCTATATCTTATAGAAAAAGGTAACATTATGTGAAAAAATAGAATTTACATGTTTCTCTTACTGTAAATAACAATAATGGCAGGAAGGCAAGATGATTAGAAATATGTCAGAAACATTACATACAGGTCGGTCGTACCGATGGTGATCACTTCTATAATGGCCATGATTAACTTAGCAGTAGTTGGCTTTGTAATGGCAGAATTTGCGATTTTTGGCCTCAGAACAAGCAGTCAAAAAACCCTGCTGTTTAGCAAGGCAGATGGCATTATTTCCACTTACGGCAAGGCCTCTTCCACGGCAATAAATGTAGCATACATGGCATGGACAAAAGTCTTGTCCACCTCTTTCGTAACACAAAGGCGTTCTAGCAAATATGGGTAGGCAGAACTCAAGTCTCTCTTTTTTCATAGCTTCATGTCCCCTTATTCCCAGCACTCTATTTGTTTATAAGAATTGCAGACACCTCTTCTAGGAAAGTGTATTAGGACAGGGGCCACATCTCAATGAGACACACTTTGACAGCCAGTACAAGGCAAGTCAGTCGATGCAATCTCATAAATCAAAGCTGGGAGGTGTCTCATAGGCGTTTTTGGAAGCGACGGTCAATTCTCATTTCCTATTATCATCACTGTCGTTTCTGTCTGACTGCGTGGGCTCTTCAGTTTTCACAGGGCTTCCATCCACCTGCCTAATTTTGTTTTGTGTTTCTTCTAAATATTGCTGCACAGCCTTGAGGACGGCATTCTCCACCAGCCTTTTGCTCAGCCTCACCAGTTCGGCATCATCTGGTTCTCTTCCATTCTTTTCACCTACATGCCATAATAGATAGGAGAGGTCACTAACTTTGCCATAGAAACCGGGCATGCATAGGTGTGCCTATTGGTTTAATCACTTAAAAACAGACACCGTCCTTCAAACAATTAAACTGGATTTTTGCATTCCCTAATACCAGTTTTGTTTTTCATTTTATATTTGGCTTAGCAGAGGCCTGGCTCATTTCTTAAAAGGTCAGCTAAAAAGCAATTCATTAGTGCCCAGTAGATGTTCTACCTAGAAATGCTGGGCATTGCCTATCTCTACCTAAAAAGTTCTCTATATATCCAAAGCCCAATCACTCTAGACCAAGTCCATCTGCCCACCTGGATGCATTAGTAATCATTTTATTCTTTCCTATTAAGAAATTTAAAAAAACAATGTGATTATTTTGTTGTTTTTTGGGTACCCTCTGTACCTCTTCCCTGCCCCCACCCCTCATTAACATGTAACTGAAGTTTCCCAGTATTCTAATCACTTAGGGATATTTACTTAAAAAGCTTGTAGATTTGTTTTTGGTTTTGTTTCTTTTTCTTTTCTTTTTTTTTTTTAAATAAATTCTCAGTGCTTTCAGGTGAAAAAAGTACTTGGCTAAAGTACTGTTAGGTTCTAAATCAGCTCAAAGAATCACTGGTTTCTTAGGAACCCCTAAAAGGAAGAGTGTTTTTAATCTCGTTGTTGCTATACTTTAAGAAATTGCTCAATTTAAGAAACTGCTCAGGGGCATTTTGGAGCCCCAGTCATGAGTTACTGAATGTTAACATGCCTAGAATTATGATTTCATGGCTGAGGATACTAAAAAAATGATGAACAGATGAATTTATCCTGCATTTTTCTATGGAAAAAGGTCTAGTCAACAACCTAGCAAGACTAAAGTGACTAGTAAATCTTCCTGGATGCAGCAATTTACTTTACTAATTATGTGATGCCTCGAGCACTTAAGTCTAGTTCCTGGTTAACAAATCTAAATTGAGAGATTATATGGTTAATCCTTACATCATATAGCTTAACTCTCACAATAGCTGTAGCTAGTTCAAACTTCCTTTGGTCACCATGTTGTGGAAAAACTTCCCTTTAAATAAAGACAAACCAAAAAATAAAATGTCTCATAGACTCATGTCTCAAGAACCAAATGTCTTTTAAGACTCATATAAGGGAAGGAAGGAAGAGAGGGAAGGAGGGAGGAAGAAAGGAAGGAAGAAAGGATGGATAGAGGAAGGGAGAGAGAAAAGAAGGGAGAGGGAAGAAAGGAAGGAAGAGAGGAAGGGAGGACAGGAGAAGAAAAGGAAGAGATCAATTTTGGAGGGGAATGACAGCATTGTATATTAAGAAGATCTACACACACGAGGAAATATAAGATGGAGGGTACTAGGATGAAGATCAATGGATTCAGTAACATAAATGGTTTTGTCACAGGAATGCCCTATAGGACTAGAAGGAAATGGTGGAATTCAGAACATAAATCCCAGTCTTCCCTAGGAGGCACAGTAGTGAGAGAGTTTTTCTAGATCTGCTAGAGTGCTCAATTACTATCACGGGTCACTGATATTTTAGAAAAGAGCCTCACCAATAACGAAGGTCTGGTTGGTGAAATATAAATGATCTTAAAGTAGAAATCTTGAGGAAATGTGCCTACTCTTTCTTATAGTGTGTGATGAAGGAAATAAAAGTCAGAAATAGTCTGAAAACTAACTAATATTTGGGGAAAGTAAATTTGAAAGGCTTCAGAGAAAGGACAGATAGAATTTCATGACTTAAATGATGCTGGAGAAGACAGCCAAAATTATATAGGAATCTTTCCAGAAAAAAAAATTTTTGTAGACACAAAGAAAAATAACTCCAATAAGGAAGACAAGATAGAGTTGTCTAAAGAGGCCAATATGGATGCACAGGGATTTTTATCAAACTTAGATTTTTAAAAGACGTGTATACAAGATGGAAACAAGTACAAATAAAGAGAGGGTGAAAACAAAAGTGTGGCACATTCCTGTACAAAGAGCATCTGTGCTAAAGCTCAGAATGAGCTGGAACAGGTGAAGACTGCTAAGGATAACAAAAAAAAAAGAGGGGGGGAGGGATGTAGTTCTTAGAAACTGCGTTTCATAAAAACATAAAAAAGAAAGAACTGCTTTGGGTAGATGGAACAATGGTTCCTGACAACGGAGACACGACAAAATGATTCAACTCTCATTTAGTTTCTCTTTTCACTAACAAGAAACTCCTCCTCTGAGGGTGAGTCATCCTGATTAGTGCCTGAGTGACTGTATGGACCCAATGGGCAACTCATTAATGTCAACCTTGAAGGAAATCTCTAGTGGAATACCCTAGGGATATATATCTGGTCTTACATTATTTAAACATTTTTGTCGATGACTTGGATAAAGGTGCTTATTAAATTTGCAGGCAACCCAAAGCTAGGAGGATAATATTGTATGACAGAAACAGAATCCCCACCTCACCCCATTCTGCATCTCAATAGCCTAGAACATTGGGCTGAACCTAATAAGATGAAACTCAATGGGGACAAATGTAAATCAACTTCACAAATACATGATAGGAGATATGTCACACACTAGATAGGAGTCTGCCTGAAAAAGACATTAAGTGGACTGTGAATTAAGAGTGAATAGTGAGATATGGCAACCAAAACACTTAACACAGTATTAGACCATATTAAGATACCTATCAGCAGACAGGTGGCACAGTGGGTAGAGAGTGAATTGTGTAGATGGAAGACCTGACTACAAATCTGGCCTCAGAAACTTACTTAGATGTGACCATGAGAAAGTCATTTAATCAAAGCTTTCTAATCTGTAAAACGGGGGTAATACCAGGCTCTATCTCACACAACTGTTTGAGGATCAATAACATATGCAAAGCACTTTATAAGCCTTAAAATGCTTTGTGCATAGAGGTAATAATAGTAATAATGGTAGTAGTAATACTTGTTGTTGTTGTTTTGGGACTAGATGTGACAGTCCCCCTATACTCTGTCCTAGTTAGACCATAAAACAGTATTGTGTTCAGTTCTATGCACCACATTTTAGGAAGGACATGATATTCTCAAGAGCATCCACACAACGGCAACCAGAACAGTGAAGGGCTTTCTTTGAGTTTGTGAACTATCAGGATTGGTTGGAGGAAGTTTGGGGATACTTAGTTTGGAGAAGAGAAGACTTGGAAGGATATGATAGCTCTCTTCAAGTACTTGAAGGGGGATCATGGTGAAGAAACAGTTTCAAAAGGGAAGATACATAAGGTGGATGTGACAATTAGAGCCATACGAAGGTAGAATATGCTACCTTGGGAGGAAACAGGTTCAAGTAAAGCCTGAAGGAACATTCGCAGAAGGTTCAGGTTGGCCCCACTGGCCTCTGAATTCTCTTTCTAACCTCAGATTCTGTGCTTGAGATTCTATGATAAAAGAAAGGTGACAATACAAGTATTGGAAAATTCTAAGTGAAAGTACTATTCTCCCGGCTCCTAAAGAAAACCAAAATCTAGAGATAGGCAATACTGTTTCTAAATCTTCATTAGGCTGACCCAAAAGCTTTAATTATTCTACAGACCTCTCAGCATTTACAATTCTAATTAGCTATTGTCAACTATTCATTATTTTTACTACTGGACAGGGTTCAGGGTAATAGCTGGTATTCCTAAAACAGAGTTTTTGTCATTTAAATGCAAAACGTAGTTAACAGCAATATTGTTTTAAGAACAACTTTGAGTGAATAAGTTATTTTGACTATTTTTAAATACTCAAATGAACTATAAAGGGCATATGAAGAAAGCTTTCAGAGAAAGAATGATAAATATCAGAATATATAGAATAATTTTACATATATATGTATATATATATTTGTGTCTAATAATAGCCATCTCTAGGGCAGGATGGGAGCATGGTAGAAAAAAATCTACATGCTAATTTTGTTGTATATTTGAAAGGAATAGCAAGTTGTATATAATAGATTTGAAGTTTCAGGTACAATCATCTTTTTTATTGTACTATGTTACAGAAATGCTTGTTTTATTTCATAAATACAAATTAATGTAATAATAAATATATAATAATGAAACAAAAGGAAAGCTCACAATATAAAGGGGGACAAACATGTAAACAAGATATTTACCAGAAAATTTGAAGATAATCTCAAAAGAAAGGATTCTATGCAAAGTGCTTCAAAAAATCAGTATTAATAATTAATAGTTGTTAATAAACTATATTATTTATTAGTCATTAATTATTTCATCATATACTTTATTATATTTATTATTTTATTAAATAAGCTTAGTTAATTAATAATTTACTAAATTATCGATAATTTCATATAGTATATTGTATTATATTATAAAATATTACTTTATTAATTTCATAGAAATTATATATAATAAACTATATAAACACACACATGTAAACACTGTCAGCATTAGTTACTAATAACTGGCAGCCACATGGTACAAAGCAGCATGTGTCAGAGCAGAGATTTTGAACCCAGGTATTCCTGACTCCATGTCCAGTACGGTGTTATGCTTCCTTCTCCCTAATATAAAATTGTGCCATGGATAAACCACAATATAATCAAGAAATGCTCATGGACAGATGACATGGTCAGGCAGAACATCATGGTGTTATGAAAAAAACAATGGACACTGAAAAAGAAAGAAAGGTTCTAAGCCCTAGCTCTCTAACTTAGTAGCTATATGACCTTGGATTTAAACTCTCTCTGGCCCTCAGTTTTCTCATCTGTGAAGAAAGGAATTGTCATACTTACCCTAGCTACCTCACTGGGTCATTTCAAAGATTAACTGAATTAGATAATACCAGGTGTCCCAAAAGGGCCTTTGGGACACTATTGTGAAAGTACTTTGTAAGATTTAAACCATTTTACAAGTGCACGTTATTACTATGTTTCTATTTGGAGGAGGTAACAGGTTATGTATTTATGAAATTACACAGTCCACAACGTCAGAGAGCATTTCTGTACTTGTGCTCTCAATTACAGTGAGTGTTCATAAATGCCATTCAATGAGATGTCCAATGACTTTCAGTATTCTAAATTCTGTCTTTTTCTATTTCAGGGGCTTCAGGCACACTAAGATTCATTTATAGAGAGACAAAATATACTTCTGATTCCTAATGTTCAGGCATAGGTCTGCGTATATCTGTTTTTCAAAACAAAAGGCATTTTTTTGTACCCAGCAAAGTACAATGAATCATAACAACACTAAAAAGCAGTTTAATTATGGTGAACTGAAATAAATAATCACGGTCCTGTAGAACTGAGAAGGAAACACACCTTCATTTCTCAGCACCGGTGATATGGTTGTAGAAGCCAGTATACATTTTTGCAGTGGTAGGTAATAAATGGCTTTGCTTAAAGGTTTTTCTTTGTCACAAGGATGGATTGGAGGAAGAAGGGAAAAGTGAAGGGGAAATGGAATATCAAAGCTTTCAAAACAAAAGGCAACAATGCATTTTTAAAAATACTCTTGATTACTGGTGAATTTTCCTGATTCCTTCTTAAAAAAAAAAAAAAAAAAGCTGTGTGACCCCGGGCAAATCATTTAACTTTTTACAGAAGGTAGGGAATCTCTATTGGAAAAGAGAAATCTCAATCAAGTCCAAAAAAACAAACAAAAAACCTGAAGCCCAAAACAAAACAATGACCCCCAAAATCAGTATTTGTAATTATTTTCTAGCATGAGTAGAATTCATTAAGACACTTGTGACTAAATGAAACATCAGAAATACTGTAGACTTTGCAGCCATCATGTTGGCTAACATCGCAAGCCTCTAAATTTCTCTAGGTAACTCTTTAAAAATTATTAACTGCAGAGAAGGTGCCAATATGCATTAGTAGAAGGAGTCCTGCTCACCCAGGAATTCTCTGTACCAATGAAATCTCAAATCCAGTCTTTATCTTGATCCATATCATCCCTGGACAGTATTTTCTACATACATACATATATATGTATGTGTATACATATATATATATATATATATATATATACACACACACACACATATGCTGTCCTTTTTAACAAACTAATAGTTTTTGCTATCAAAAAAAAAAAAGACAGAAAGACAACCACTAACTAGATAACTAAGATTACTTAGTTTTAGAGTCACCCAGGGGTTTTTAATTTTTACCAGAGGGTAAGAGGTGTTGTTTTCTAAATGTCCTGCCGTATCTTTGATGTTAGATCTGGGAGTTTGATAGAACTGTTACTCCAAAGATGACAGGAAAGACCACCTGGTGACCATGTTCTCCAAGCTCTGAACTTTGAAAACCTGACAAAGCAACGTGAGAAGCATCTTGTTTTTTTGAGAAGGAGTTTGGCTTAAACTTCTTATCTCCTCTTCGAAAAGAGCTAAGCAGTTCCTTGCATATAGTAGGCACTTAATAAATGCTGATTGAAATGAAGACCTTATCTTTTATTTAACACTAGACATTAGAAGTTTCTCATTTATTTTCTTTATGTTACTATTTCTACGGTGCACTTACTCTTCTTCTATCAAAGAAGAGCTGATAGCACTCCAATTCCATATCAGCTCTGCCATTTTTTATGGGTTCCAGCATGGAATGTGGTTCAGTGCAGAGTCCTGGATTTCAATCTTTTCTTGGGCATTATCTTTGTGATCTTGGGCAAGTCACTTAAACTCCCTAGACCTCAGTTTCTTCATTTGTAAAATGACTTCCAAGATTACTTCTGGCTCTAAGTCTACAATCCTTTTCCAAATCACAATATGGAGAATTTACATTCCCAGAATTTATACTTCTTGAGGGCAGGGGCTGTTTACCATTTTGTTTCATATTTCCCATATATAATGCTGCCACCACCATCATTATCATAGCTAGCATTTATATTAGACTTTAAGGTTCACAAAGTGCTTCACAAATACTATCTCATTTGACCCCTACAACACTTAAGTGCTATTATTATTCCCCATTTTACAGATGAGTAAACTGAGGCAGACAGTGGTTAAGTGATTTGCCCACAGTCACATAGCTAGTAACTGTCTGTGGCTGGTTTTGAACTCAGGTCTCCCTGATTCTAGGTCCAGTGCACTATCCACTGCATCTGTCAAATAATCCAAATAATATGGAGGGCAGAACTATCCCCCCTCTCTTATTCTGGACTAAAGCAATCTAAGATGATCTTAATCTGTACCAATACAAGGAGTTTCCATATCAGGAATTCCTCACACTAAAGAAATCATGGGTCTTTAGTCAAAAAAATGAGAGACAAGTTGACAATTCTTTTGACTGCCCTGTTGTAATCCTGATTCATCCTGAGCTCAAGGTCATGAAAAATAGCCCCACAAATCCCCTACCTTGGATTTGTGAAGGTGACTTTCGGGGTTCAACTGCTGGGATTTTTATCATCACTATTAAATATCATTTTATCATATTAGACTCCGTTCAACATCCTAGACAGTCAAGGAGATAGAGCTCTGAACCTGGAGACAGGAAGACCTAAGTTCAAATCTGGCCTCAGATAGCTGTGTAACACTGGGCAAGTCATTTAACCTGTCTGCCTCAGTTTCCTCATCTGTAAAACAGAGGATAATAAAAACACCTAATGATTATTATGAGGATAATATTTGGAAAGTGCTCTGCATATTTATATGGTGCTAACCTTAAAGAGCTACATGTTAGTTATAATTATTATTATTAATAGTAGCAGTAGTGGTGGTGGTGATTGTGGTAGTATTAATAGTATTAATAGTAGTAGTGGCGATGCTCGTAGTAGTAGTAGTAGTGATGACAGTAACAATGGTAATAGTATTGGTGGTAGAAGTGGTAATGGTGGTGGTGGCAGTAGTGGTAGTAGTGGTAGTATTGGTGGTAGTAGTAGTAGTAGTAGTAATAGTGATAGCGGTGGTGATGGTGGAGGTGGTAGTGGTAGTAAAAATATACTGACAATTTCACCCAATATTTTAACTATCCCTGCCAGGTTTGTGTCATTTGCAGATCTGATTAATATTCCATCTATACTTTCATTCAAGTCAGTGATACAGAAAAAAATGTTACAAAAAATTAGGTCAAGGACACATCCCTGAGACATTCCACTAGAAATGTCCATACATGTTGACATAGAGTTATTAATGGTCATTCTTTGGGTCTGGACATTCAATCACCTCCAAACTCACACAAACGTATTATTACTGTCTAGGTGCTATCTCTTCATCAAGTACACAAGCACAGCAGGAGGGGCTTTGTCAAAGGATTTGTTGATGTTAGAATAAGACCACATTTGTGGCACTTCCCTTGTCTACTGCCCTAGCAGATCAGTCATTATATTAACATTAGCAAAACTATCTGTTTAGCTAACCTGTGATAAACAACATCATAAAAGTGATTAAAGATGACTGGGAAACAATTCCCATTGCCCCTAGGATAAAATGCGAACTCCACTGTTTGCTATTTAAAGCCCTGCACAATCTGGCTCCTGCCTGGCTTTCTAGGATAATTACACATTTCTCCAGCTCACATACTCTATGCTCCAGGGACATTGGCCAACTTGATCTTCCCCATAAATGACATTACATTTTCTTTGACTATGCTGTAGTCCACACTCTCCTCTAGGCTTGAATGTTCTCTTGCAATCTCTAATTCCCCTCCACCTACATGCCAGCTCTTTAAGAAGGCCTTTCCTGATTCTCCCATTTGTATATATCTCCTTCCAATATTAAATTTTAAATGCATTTTGTGTATAATCCTGTATTTATTAATTACCAATATGTGGCATATCCCATTAGAAGGTAATCTCCTTGGAAACAGGGGCTGTTACGTTTTAGTGTCTGTAAACACAGCACCCAGCACAGTGCCTGGTACACAATAGGTACTTATTAAATGTTTCTTGATTAACTGGCTGAAGAGGTAACAGTTTGAAAAACTATATGAAAACTCCTTGTCTTTAGCTTACTTCCTTAGCTGACACCATGATGGATGGGGAATTCAACAAGGTCTGTATGTTGCAGTATTTCCAGTTTGGTCCCACAGTCAATCACTTTACTATGGGCCAGGCATTGTGCTAAGCACTGGAGATACAAAGAAAGACAAAAACACAGTCTCTGCCCTCAAGGAGCTCACATTCTAGTGGTAAAGACAGCCAAAAAAAATCAAACATACAAGATACAGACAGAGGAAATGGAAGGTACGTTGACCTTCACCTGAACTAGCTTATATATCATTCAGAGACGATATATATTAGCATGGCAGCCAAGGCTCTTTTCTTTCTGAGAAATTCAAATGATGGTTTCCCAAAATCTGATCTAAATTCTGACCATAGTGAAGTAAGTACTTGGGAATGTTAAAATGGTACACTTTTGAAAAAATATGCTGCTATGTAGTTAAATGGGTTACGGCTGTGAAAGAATTAATATCTTCAGTGGGCCACAGGATGGAACATTATAAATGCAGAGATTATGCATCAGTCCATTTCACAATAGATAGAGAGCTTATGTCTGGATTGAAAAAAAATACTATTCAAAGGTAAAAAGCTTCAAGAAGGCAAGAGTGATTGGTCACAAATGGTCAGTCAAGGGGAAAGGTGGTCAGATGAGGCAGACAATTTAAAGAAATTGTCCTTGACAGATACTTCTAAGTTCATATGGGCATGAGGGCACCAATGAAAATTAATTGAGGAAACAAAGCATATCTACAAAAGACAGGAGCTTGTTAAGCCCGCAAATTTCTTGCATTAGTACATCTGGGAGAAGTATTTCAGAATGTTTATTTTCCTCCTATGTGATCTAAGACACTCACTTCACTTTCAAAAAGGAAAAGGGGGGGGGGGACCCAGACCAAACTTAAACATTAAAGTACACTTGGGGAGGGTGCTTTTCCTGTTTACTGAAAGTCTTTAAATAAGTGAGCTACCAAGACAAAACAAATCTTCTGGGAGCAAATCTCTAATAACACAATCCACCATTTACCATATTTAATACATACATTAAACACATACATAAAGAACTAAGTCAAAGTTGCTAAGTCAAACACTTATCATTTACAGGTACCAATGGCAGAGTGGACAGAGTGGTATATTGGAGTCAAGATGCTGCCTCAGACACTAGTTGTATGACTAGAAATAAATTACTGAGCCTTGGTTTTCTCAGTATAATCAAGCATCTAGAAAACTGTCCCTAAAGCAGGAAGACCTGGTTGTTTTGGTTTTTTTTTATTCTAACTGCTGTTATATACATATTTTCCTCATTAAGGAAATCAAATCAAATTGCATTATTTTTTCAAAATCAAATGCATTATTTTTTCTCTTTGTGGCATTAAAATCACACAAAAATTAAAACATATGAAATAGATTCTCTATAACCACTCTGCCCCTCCCACCCAGTCCTAAGGGATGATTCTGGCACTACCCTAGTGGTGTTTGCTCCTATCACAATCTAAATCCTAAAAATATTGTGCTTATTACAATTCAAGAGATAGAGTATATGTTCACTTCCCCTCTAGGTGACCTGGACAGCCTCTCTTCTCCCAAGCTCTTGTAAGCAGATGGAAGGAGAGTGAAGAAGAAAGAAAGAGAATAGTTAACTTATAGCAAGGCTTCTTAACCTGGATTCCCATGAACTTGTTTTTAAAATATTTTTATAACTGTATTTTGATATAATTTTGATAATTATTTGATATAATTATTGACTTCACATGATTGATTTTGATATAATTATTGATTACAGTTGATATAATTCCTTTGTAATCCTGTATATTTTATTCAATTAAAACCAGAATTCTTGAAAAGGGTCCACAGGCTTCAAAACACTGCTGAAGAGGTCCATGACACAAGAAAGTTTAAAAGCTTCTGTCTTAGAGAGTTGCCTGGGGAGATGTTAAATGATTTACTTGAGAAATTACATGACTCACCCAGGGTCACAAAGCTAGTAAATATCTGAGGCAAGATGTGAACTGAAATCTAAGTTGTCTTTAGGACAGATGGTGAAAAGCAGCTAGTTACATATAAAAAGCCTGATTTAAAATAATTAAGGGAGGGAGATCAACTCCTTTCCATGCATCCCTTATATTTAAGGGTAAATTGCATAGCTATAAGTATCTAAGGTAACCACCCTAAAATTTTAAACAAAATTTAATGAGTTGGGGGTTTGGTGTGGAAAGTTTAATTGAACACAGTTCAATTTTATTTTTCCCTATAAAATGATTCTACAGCTTACACAAATTATATGATGAGAACTGAGTAGCAGTGAATACTACATGGTTAGTTGTGGTGTGTTTCAGTGAATAATTAATTTAAAGAATACCTTTTAAAAAAAAACAATTTCTAGGAAATCTATAAATCTAATTACAAAGATATTTGGGAACAGTTTGTAGTAGATTGACATTAGGAGCATCTAGTAGAGCACTGGACACAGTAAATTAAAGATTGTTGGCTGAGTGAGTTACTACAAATTCTTATTTTCTATAATGTTCATTTAAATGGAGAGTACATTTGATCAGAAGTGTCATGCAAATTCTTTAAGGATGAGAGGCTGTTAACCTTTTTTTGTGTCATGGATCCCTTTGGCAGTCTGGTTAAGCTGACGGAACCATTCTCAGAATGGTTGTTGCCTATATTCATAATGGAAGGAAATGCTAAATTTCAGCTAAAGATTAAAGAAAATACAAGTGTAAATTTATTTTGGTCTCATCCACGTTCACAGAGTCCCTGGAATCTATCTACATAATCCTAGAGCCCCCTGCTATAGACAAATCCTCCAATAGGCAACAGCAAATATACTATTATTTGGCTCTAGAATCACTGATTCAAAACACAGATTATCTCACAATTACTACTAATTTGGAAGTATTAAAGGAATGCACATCCTTCATAAACACTAGCACTACTGTTTCTAATTTTTCAGAAGAGAGTAACCTAATATTACACCCTAAATTACCCCTTTCTTGACAGTATGAATTAAGAAATTTAAAAATAAAGCCCAGCTTCAATATCTTCAGTCTTTAATTTTAGTAGTTAGCTTCAGTATTTTGATTGCTACAAAAACTATGCTATCACAAGAATAATTACCATAACACTAGGTTTAAAGTATCTCTGTTACTTGGCTTCTTGAATCATCTGAACCTTTTTTCCAACCAGCAAAATCTATTAGTCTTTTTAAAAGGAAAGGATATTTTTGCACTCTATATTTATTTTCATATGTGAACAACAATTTCTGTGACATGTACTAAATCCCAAGGACATTGTCAGTCTGAGTAGCACATCCTTCTGCAATCCCTCACTGTTCCTTGCCACCACGTTTTCTTTTGTTTTGTTTTTTTCAGATCTGCTACAGACTGTTCCCTTTATTCAACCCCCCAGGCTGAAAGCTCCCATGTGCAGGTATACTTGATTGCATCCAAGCAGGATAAGAGGAAATGGTGACAAGACCCAATTCCTTGACTGTGCTGCTGGAGGCAAGGAGACAAATTCAAATTCTGCCGTGGATATTTACTAGCTATGGTACTCTGGGTATGTCACTTACTAATTTCTCTCAGCTTCAGTTTTCTCATCCATAAAATAGGGATGAGAGGCAGCTAGGTGGCATAGTGGATAGAGAGCCAGGACTGGAGTCAGGAAGACTCATCTTCCTGAGTTCAAATTTGACCTCAGATACTTACTAGCTATGTGACTTTGGGTTAAGTCACTTAACCCTGTTTGTCTCAGCTTCTTCATCTGTAAAATGAACTGGAGAAGAAAGTGGCAAACCACTCCAGTATCTTTGCCAAGAAAACCCCAAATGGGGTCACAAAGAGTCAGATACAACTAAAATGATTAAACACTAACAACAAACAAAATAGGGATAATTATAATGGCACCTACCCCACAAAGTTGCTGAGGATGGAATGTTTTTTGTAACTTTAAAGCACTATGTAAGTATGAGCTATCATTACTGAGGGAGACAACACAAAGGAAATCTAATGGATTCATACTTACTGAAGGAAGCAGCCCCTAACCCTTTACTCCATAGATATGAAGACAGTAGTAATGACGAAGATAATAGAAAAGGTCGCTAAAAATGAAATCGTAAAGCTAGAAGAAATAGTGCAATAGATTCTCTTTCTTATCCTTTATCTTTGTACAGTATGTCCCTATCATACCTTCAAAGAGGAAATCTGAAGTATGTATGATAGAATGTAAAAATGAGGAGCTGGGAGACTCTATGTAGCTAAGGTCTTTGTGCCCAGAAGAGTCTCCAGGCATCTAAGAGACTTTTATCTTTCCTGAGACAGTTTTTAGCAACTAAACAATTTTAATTGCTTCTTGTTTCTGTCTCTCGTCTTTCCTGAAGCATGAAAGCATTGAGGAGCTGCAGCATGAGTTGTGGGCTTTCTAGACAGTTTAGATTAATAATCTTCTCTTGGATCCTGACTATTCTAGCCTTATTCATTTTTCCTTTCTTTGAATTTCTACTGGACCTTCAGTCTACATGACCCAACTTAACACTATGCCATATGCATTTGTTTTATCTTCCATACTGGAATATGAGTTTCTTAAAGGCAGGGGCTATATCCTTGTGTTGATGCTATGTCATTTCAGTTGTGTCCCAATCTTCGTGACCCCATCTGAGGTTTTCTTGGTAAAGATAATGGAATGGTTTGCCAGTTTCTTCTCCACCTCATTTTATATATGAGGAGACTGAGGCAAAAAAGATTAAAGGACTTGCTTAAGGTCACACAGCTAGTAAGTGTCGGAGGCTGGATTTAAACCTGAGTTTAAATCACTCTATGCATTTACTGCAGCAGAGACTTCTCAATCCCCTAAAGCATCCAATATGATGCTAAGCACATTGTAAGTTCTCAGTAAGTACATACTACAGATCATTTAAACATACTTAAAACTTGAGTTGTGCATTCACTGTTGAAAAATACGAACAAAGAATCTTCCACGTTGTCTTATGACAACATATGTGTTTGGATTTAATCACATTCATTTCTTTTATAAAGTTGTGAATTACAAAGTATTTCCTTTATTCCAAGAGCTACCTGGTGAAAACTTCTATTCTAACCTAGGCTGACTTGTTTAGCACATGATATCGCATCTTCCATTTCTGCATCTTTGCAAGGTCATTTCCCAAGCCTGAAATGTTCTGCCTTAATCATATTTTTCCCTTTAGAAAGCTATGATATACAAACATTTTCATCATGCTAAGAGCTGCCCAATGAAGAACAGCTGTTATGCTTTCCCCTCCTTAGCACATAACATTCTGCCTTCACCTTTTATCATGGAATTCCTAGCTAACTCCCTTCAAAGTTGAGTTCTAACACTTTTTCAAATACTAGGTCTTTCCTGAATCCTATTACCAATTGTTAAAGCTCTTTCATTGCACACAAACTATTTCATATTTACTTATTTATGCATATGCTTTTTCTTCCCAGTAGAAGTAAGTCCCTTGAGAGATGGGACTGTCTTGTTTTTATCTTAATTTTTTTTAACCCAGTGCTTAGAATATAGTGAGTGCTTAAAAGACGCTTGTTAAATTCAAATTAATAAAAGTCAGGCAGATGAATATTTAGCCAATACATTTAAATCAAGTAATATTCCTTCACCTTTCATCTGGCATCAGGAAATTGTAATAGGCTATTCAGATTAGTTAAGATGAATTCCCCTGCAGTTATAGAAAATAGTTTTGGAATCCTTGCTAGGGATCCTGGGATTTGTGGTCCTAAAGTACTGGGGAGCTATTGTAGATTCTAAGCTAGAGGAAAAACTGTCTATCAGTGATGCACAGAGACACAGACATGGAGTCTATGATTGACAGTGAAGGTGAATAACTGGAGCCTTCCCTGGCTCAACACTTCCCTCATTGACAACAACTGTTTTTTCCTTGAGAATTCAAATAACTGGCAAAGTGCCTCTTTCTCCCTCCCTTTCCTTATCAAAGAACAGATATATTTAAATTTGCATTTTTCTTTTTTTTTAAAGCTCTTCATTTGATATTTCCAACAGTACTTTAAAAGCCAGTTTAATAAGTACTATTAAAATATTAATTGCTTCTGAGTTGTGTTAAGTCTTTAATTGTGTACACAGAGTATAATTGGGATGATGCCAGTGACTAGCTTGAATATGGAAGAATTTATACAGGTCAGGGGACTAACTAATTCCTTCTCAGAATAGACTTCTTTTGTGACCTCGGGGCTACAGGCTGTGATGGTTCTTACTAATAGACTAAAACCACTAATTTACTGTTTATTGCAAATAGGCTGGATAATTATAAACACGGGCACCTTAGGCAATCTCTATCTTCGGATCCAAAGGAGAGGAGGGGGGTGGTGAAAGCAGTGACCGAAGTCAAAGTTACACCTTCAGCCAGGCCAGTGTGGTGAGACAAGTATGGTCTGGGAGTATCAAATCTATCTCATTTCTGTTGGGAAGGAGTAGGAAGCATGACTGGCTAGGCAACCATCTTTGTTCCACAGCTACACTCATTGGTTACGATATCAAAACATAATGAGGTAAAATGTAAATATCAGGAGTATAAAAAGAAACATATGAATGGCTGAAAAGACCACTCAACCAAACCAACTTTTAATACCTGTCAGATGCATTCTAGAATCTTAAGTGTTGGATCTTAGAAACCATCTGGCTTCCCATCTGTCATAGCTCATCTACTGGAGGGAGGGCTGTACAAAGGATGGGACTAAATTCTGACAGTAATCTTTGAATCTCTCACAACAATTACTATAGTGCTTTGCCAGAGTGCATGCTTAGAAGAGCCTGCTGATTTGAACTGAATTGTCTTTAACAGAGGCATCTAGGGGCATACGGGATAGAAGTTTCTGTCCTTGATTCAGTAAATCTTGAATTACAGTCTGGCCTCAGACACTTATTAACTGTTTGACCCTGAGCAAGTCACTTAACTTTTGTTGGCCTCGGTATCCTCAACTGTATAACGAGGATAATAATAGCACCTACCTCACAGGGTGGTTGTGAGGATCAAATGAGATGATATTTGTAATGTACTTCATGTATGTTGTACCTAGCACTTAATTAAATACTCAATAAATGCCCATTTCCTTATTTAGAACACTGGTCCCCTAGAGATAACTTTCATTCATATCCTGTCTTACCACTGACTAATTCAGAGAGAAGAAAGCTGTAAAAGAAGCTATTAAGTTCTAGATTCCTCCTGTCTCTGTAAGAAACTGCTTCTGAACTGACCTTCTCTTGTATAAGCTAAAAGTCCCTTGGAGAAGAACGTATTAACTATTCTCCATTGACAATTCAAGATCCAGACCTCTAAATACCCCATTCGCCAAAGGTTTTGCTCCTATGGTGGTGGTTGTTGTTCAGTTGTGTCTGACTCTTTATGACCTCATTTGGGGTTTTCTTGGCAGAGATACTAGAATGGTTCCCCATTTCCTTCTCCAGCTTGTTTTACAGATGAGGAAACTGAGGCAAACAAGGTTAAGTGACTTATCCAGGGTCACATAGCTACTAAGTGTCTGAGGCAGGATTTGAACTCAGAAAGATGAGTCTTCCTAACTCCAGGCCAGGCACTTTAGCCCCTGTGCCACTTGGCTTCCCTTTGTTCCTCAAAGAGACCTCTAAATTTTACTAAGTTAACATCCACAGTGACTACATTTGCACAACACTTTCTTTTGTTAGTTTCCATCTGATGTCTCCTTGGGCTGCTCTCATATTCAGGATGAACAGTTGGTGAATGGAAAACTAGGATTTATGGTGAATATCAATATCCAAGACCTAAATTCATAAGGAGGCCTGACTTAGGAATAGGCAGGACAGGGAAATACCTCGAAGATATGCTTCCAATAATGCTGAGAATAGCATCTTGCAAAGAAGTATGATAAGAACATAGCTGTATCTCCCATAGTAGATTATTGCTGAACGCCAAAATTCTACCTTTTGAGTTTCTTTGTGCATTGTGAAAAATGCTAACTACCCCCAAAAGGCAGTACATTAAGTCACTTTCCATTAAAATTTTTTATTCAATAGTTTACCAGATGTTAATTTACAAGACAAGGAGTTGAGGGAAATTGTGAAGGGGAAGAGGAAGAAGAAATAGGCCCAGATCAAGAGAGGAGAGGCCAGGATAAGAGGTTCTTCACAGAGGCAATTTTAAACATTTCTGATAGAGTAAAAAAAAGTGAGTTAGACGACTATAAATTCGGAGGGCCTGAAGGAGTCTCCAGCCACCCAAGAAGACTTCATCTTCAGATAACTTTTAGCAACTGGAGACTTTCAATTGTTTCCTATTTCTGTCTCTCATCTTTCCTGAAGCAGATATCTGTGATCTTTGGCAGGATAAAGAGTATTCTTATTTATCCTCTTATTCCATGCAGTGTCCCATAAATTTTTTTGGTCTGAATCTATGATTTTATTGGCATAAAATCCCTAGGGAGGACAGTTAATAATTGCTGCAACTTACCACATAGTAATAAGAGTATTGCCAGGAACATTGAGATGTCAAGTGTCTAATTCACTGTATAGTCATTAAGTGTAAAAGGGGGAACCTGAATCCAAGTCTTACTGCCCCTGACACCAACTCTCTAACTGATGCTGTTTCTCAAACAAGAGGTGCTTTATATCATGTATTAAAATGAGTTGAACTGTCCTTTACTACAACTCTTCCCTAGGGGCAAGCTTCATTTCAGCTCAATCACTGATTAAATGGGAAGGATGGGGTCTGGAAGCATAAAAGAAGTCAGAGAGTTCTAATTTCCTTGCTAGGCTATGGTTAATTAGAATGCAACTACTCATATCTATCTTAAGTACTGGTTAATTTCAAGCTTCAGGAACTAAAATCATGAGTTGGGATGGCGTAAGCACAGGCAGAGTGGGATCTATCTGACTGATGTAATTTAAGTGAGAAGTACCCTGAAGGCGATCCCACACACCACTAACTCCACTACGACTGGACTATATCACTGACGTCTAAATACACTATTTGGATTTCTCCATTGGTTAAAAAAAAGAGGTATAAAAATCTTCTCTCTTTATTATGTTGATAATGCTTTACCCCAGTCATTTTCTATCCTGCCACGATGCTACTGCTGCTGCTATTCAACCCTCTAAACTGGAGCACTTGAGACCATGTTCCATAAGGAGAACAAGAATTAGAAATGCATTCAATTCATCTTATAAAAGAACATAAGAAAAGGCAGGTAATTCTCTACAGGCATGCCTATACTCTTCACCTCCTTAACTCACCATAGACAAAAGTGAGGAGAGGAGGGCCAGTCTGTTCTCAAAGACTGACGTTCAGTCTTACATATTTTTCACAGAGATGCTGACATATCATTATGCAAGAATCAAAGAATTACCGCAAAATGCTGCATCAGCCTCCACACAAAATCACTGGCTTTTCTAGCATTTCACTTACTAAAATAGGGATCAATGGCTGGCAGTGCCCCAGGCAACACCACAGCAAGGCTGATGATGAAGCTCCTACCCAGTCCTCTGACTCCTAGCTACCCTCCCCCTCACCCCCATTCACTCCTAGCTCCAATACAGGAGTGGTGAGAGAACAAAATACACTCCCAAGCTTTCATAAATATTACTATATCCTCTGTTTGATCTAAAAGGCAAATACAAAGTACTATATGTAGATATATGACTTATCTTTAATAACAATAATAGCTAATATTTATATAGCACCTACTATGTGCCAGGCACTGTGCTAAGAACTTTACAACTATTATCTCATTTGATCCTCACAAAAACCCTGGAAGATAGGTGCTATTGTGATCCTCATTTTACAGATGAGGAAGCTGAAGAAGATGGAGGTCAAGTGATTTGCCTAGAATTATATAGCTAGTAAGTATCTGAGGTGGCATTTGAACTCAGGTCTCGAATTCATTTGATCCCCACAACACAACCCTGGGAGGTAGGTGCTATAAATCTCTTTTATAGATGAAGACACTGAGGCAAACTTTAAGTGATTTGCTTAGGTCAAACAGCTAGTGTCTGAGGTAAGATTTGAACTCAGGTATTCTTAACTGCTGGCCCAGGGTTCTATCTCATGGACTACCTAGGTGCCCCCAGGAAATAGGGAAAAAAAACAAGCCCTCTCCTTCTTACCTATATTTAAATCTATGATCTTAAACAAAACCTTCAGAAGAAATGAGCTTCCAGGGATTTTATAGTCTTTTTATATTTGTGAGAATTTACATAGAGAGAAAATGATCAAATTAAAGAAGGAAAAGGGAAGGGAACAAGAGAAGAAAGGGAAGAGAAGAGGGAAAGGCATACAGATAGGCATAATGGAAAAAAGAGCACATGTAAAGTAATCTTGTTTCTTGGAGTCTCAGTTTACTCATCTGTAAAATGAGAAAGTTGTTATACATGAACTCTAAGGTCCCATTCATTTCTGAGGGTTATATTTAATTTTTAACAAAACGCTATATATATTTTCTATGAATGATTTTAAAAGTATTTCTCCATGTTATTTTATTAGGAAGCATCACATTTTATTTATAGAATGCAAGTCATTGTTTTCCTCCTAAAGGTCTAAGCCTCATAGGTTACTGTATTGAAATCCACCTGCTTAGATACCTATATCATTGTCAATTTGCTATCAAGTGTCTGGGGTTGGATTTGAACCCCATCTTCCTGACTCCATGCCCAGAGCTCTATTCATGCCACTGCCTAGTTGCCTGTATTGATGATATTAATTACTAACAAAATTATTATTTATAACTCTTCCCTATTCCCCAGGACATACACTGGGATTAAAAAAAAAATCCTATTCAATTACATAAAATATTTTTAGTTAACAGCAAAAAGGGTTTTTGTATTCTTAATAAAAACAATTAAAATATTTGTCTTTTATCTCATCCTGTTTAATTTCTATTTTTATAAATATTTTCTAATGAACAGATTAGTCTTTGATGAGCCAGTGGATTGGTTCAGGGACTTGGTCACACCCCATAGGACTTGTAAAACCAATGATTTAGAAACTGGAGATTTAGGTTTGAGATCCAGCATCTGGCAGTAGAGAAGAGAAAAACCTGCCTCTGATAAGGAATTGCTTAGAGGTAAATCCTTCAGACTTTGCCTCTTTGACCCCCTCTTTGCCCCTTTATCCCACCTTGGACAGAGGAATACATTTCAAACTTCAAAATGTCTAGAGATTTTGGGGCTACCCATCTTCTCAATGACATCCTAGCACCATCCCTGGGATAGCAGTGATTGGCAGTGTCTGCATCAGGAAGCAAGAACAGACTGGATTCAATGAGGGAAGGCTGATGTATGTTTCCAAATAGAGTCCAACATAAATAAACAAATAACACAGTACCTAAGGGGAACATATTGAGGACTGACTTTCAGGAACTGTGAGCTTACCCCTTTGCCATATGTGCTTTCTAAGCTTGAACCCACTTTTCCCTAAACTCTTTATGTGGGAAAATGTGTCAAAACTCTTAGGGGAAATGTTTGTACCAATTGTATAAATTATGTCACATTAGTAAATATACTTTTCTAAAAGCTAATTAAATCTGGATTACTAATTGAAAATCAACCAACAATCATGATGAGTTATAACATTAGGAAAGATCACTTCCTCCTACCTCTCTCACCGTCCTGCCTCACCCCTCCCCCAATCCGTCAGGGCTAACCCCTAGATCTCTGAGGACAATATAACTACACCCTGGGGAACTGATTCATCGGTTGGAATGGATGTGTTACATCACCAGAGCATATGTTACATATATAATATATATTACATATATAATTACTGGTAGGGGGTGCACATCAAAAGTGTTTAGGGACCACTACAGGAGAGTAAAAGTTCCCACTGTGTTTACTCTTTGTTAATTACAAGAAAATCATTTTTAGATAGCAAAATTTTGCCTTAAAGGTTCTCCTCCAGAAAAGTGTTATACTCAAGATTCCTTTAAAAACATTCAATACTTACTTTTGTGTTCTGAGTTCTCATCAACACAAAGATATACAAAACAGCCCATTAATGACCTTTCATCCTGAGTGGCTCTTATGCAAATTTTATAAATCCATGACATAGGGTCTACCTAACACATCAGGGACTTTCTCCTAATTTCTCTGACGTTGTGTAGAAATTAAGGAAGCACACGGCTTATCTTTTGCCACATAATGGGTGCACCTTCTTTCCTGGTCATGAATCTGACGACAATTCTTTATGTCATTTCTCCTGGGGAATTCTTGGCTGACCCCACTAAGAATGTCTCCATTACTCTTTGAGTGACACATAATTTTAATTCCTCAAGGACTATGGACTTGCAGACATTCAGTTTCATTGTAACTATACTGTTTAAAAGGATGATTCTTTCTTTTTGTTACAAAGATGTAACTACATGAACAGCTTTGTTCAACAATCCTTTGAATATGAATATCAAGTGTAGCTTATGTAGCTGCTCCTCTAGGCTACTTCCTCAAATTTGGACTCCCATTGATGAAATGGGTTTCCTAGAGGGAAGCTACTACTCTGGATTCTAGGAGTAACATATGGGTTTCCACTGCTTCTATACCAATTCAGAATGCCCCTTCAGGTTCCCTTGAACAGTAACACCAGTAGACACAAATAGCTCATAGCAAAGTCATTGCTAAAGTGACATACTAAGTTGAGGAGCTACAAAATATTTCCCTTCCATAAACCTAGGGCACACTCTCCAAATACGAACAGTGTCATCAGGAAAAGTGGACACAAACTTGGAGCACAATGATAGCAAGACATACATCAAGGGAATATATGTGGCCAAGACAACTCTAAGCTCTGAAACTATAAGAGTCCTTTCTCTTTTCATGGAATCCTGACAAAGTTCCCTCTTAGGCTCAGTGTCTCTGCCAAGCAGGTTGCTTAGCCTAGGAGCTGACTTTGCTCCTCAGCACATCCATCAACCTCTCTTGAGTCTACAGCCAGCTCTCTTCTCTGATGACAATGGTCACACTGCTTGTTGCTTCTGGTTTGAGTGACTGACTGTATTTGTGTCTATGCTCCCTCAAATGTGCCTCAAACTTTTATGAACATCTTCAACTGCTGGATGCGATGTCAGTGGCAGTGAGTTACAGTGCTCTTAGATGCCATGGCAGATGTGCGCAGGAAGAGGACAGAGAAATTCCTTGCATCCCGTAAGAGTAATTCTCTCTCAGGATCTAGGTCCCTCCTTTACTACTGGTTCTTGCTATAAATGTCTGCACAGTTAGTAATTTAGCTTTTTAAGATCCTTCAAGGATATGCTTTATTTTGAAGCCCATCAGTGATGTTGGTCTTTCCTACTCAACAAGAAAGATGTTTGTATGGGAAAAGAGATAATTGGGTGTTAACATTTTATTAACACATTCACAACTCATCATCTTGGGTATATTTTTTGACTATATCAATGAAGTGAGGGAGCAATTTCTCCCTCCCTTATACATAAAAGTTTCAGTTTTGGGCAACCTTGAGTTTTTCCATCAAACAAAGGTCTACCTTTTAAACAACAATATTCTTCCAATGATGCTATAGATGTATTTGCAAGTCATAGAATACCACAAACAGGGGAAAAAAAGGTTTTAGTTCATCCAGTGAGTGAATAAGAGGTACATAATTTCCAACCAAAAAACCACACAGCCAAAGTAGCTATTACCAGAAAAATGTGTAATTGGAAAAACAGGGGAACTACCCATGGAATGAGACGAACAATAATTAATGCAAAGAAAGCTCAAAGGCTCCAGGGGTTTCCATGTCATGTCAAGAGAACTAGAGGACTATCCTTAGCATGTCTGCTAAATTCCTAGGGAGGAGTTCTAGGAAAACACAGACAAGGATCTCATTTTGAACGGCATGGGTGGGATCTGCACTCTTGGAGAGAGTACCTCCACCAGTGAGGTTAAAGAAGTAATATTGTATATTCCAGTTGCGTGTTTTTATGTCTTTCCCTCTTATAAGACTAAGAAAGAAGGTATGAAGTGCCTCTAATATGAACTTTATCTCTCTCAGTGGAAAAAGGAAGAGGGAGGGATTTTCACTAAATGGGTTATTCAATCCCAGAACAATAAAACAAAATAAAACTTGAGGCCTGGGTTCACACCCTGAATTGGCGCATAAGGGTTATATCCAAAGAAGCATGTGCCCAGAGTTCCCCAGGAACTTCCAAAGACTCTAAGGGCATGGTAGAAAATGCCTTGGGCTTTCGGAGAATTTCCTGGCTGCATCTGGCAATGTGGTAGCCCAACACTGAAAGGACCTGGCATTTTAAAATGAAATGGTAAGCTCTAAGTGATTCTTAGATTCTCTCCCTGTCCCAAAATAGAGGCAGGGAGGAGGTAGGATACAGGAGTATATAAAAATGGGATATTATTGAGACCCTAACCCTAGGTTCTCCTGAACACCAATCACCATTTGTACTCAACGTACATAATAAGGAAAAATGTCCCAACAAAAGGCCAACATAACCTAATTTGTGTAAATGATATGGGGACAACCAAAGTCCCCAAACAAAAAAGGGCTATCCTGAGATTGCTGACTCATCCTATGAAATGAATGAACTCAACCATACAGAAAAGGCTTACATATGAGCATATTTACCATAACGTACTAAAATATTCCTAACTTATTAAAATATATAAATGCAATAATATTTTACATTCAGAATTAGTGAAAGATATTCAATTAATATATTTAAGGTAAAAGGGTTCCATTCATAATAGAGGCCAGTTTGTAGCAAGAAAAGAGCATGTAGAATGTTTGTTCTCCAGTCAAGGAGGGCTTTTTAAAAAATCCTGTGGTTTACTCCATGAAAAGAACTAAGTAGTAATTAAGCCTATACAGTAAAATTTCCATCAACTGGAATACACATATAGACATCCTTGATTAACTGGAGTTTTGTTTTGTTTTTGCCACACTTACTTCTAAATGTAAGAGATAAATGAAAAAAAGCTCACATCAAGAATTTATTCAAAATTACAACTTACCCCATAGTACAGATTTATCAGAATTTCTTATATCTTTTACATCTACAGTACTACACACATGAATCTTTGATGTCCAAAATGATAATACAATATTATTAGTTGTCAGAGAAGATTCAAATTACATTCTGCATACTAGACTTACTACGGAAGTGGAAAAATTTTTCAAAACACAAACAGAACTTCTAATTAAGTGAATTAACTAGAAATTAAATTAACTCCAAAATTCTATTCTGTTTATTTCACCTTCTCCTTACACTTGACTATCTAGCCTTTCCTAAAGATTTGAGGATCTATGTAGGTATACATCCATTCTGAGTTTCTTTTTCAAATCTGACTGCTTGTGGATTATTTTTTTTAATGCATAAATACAGACAGTAGTAATACGCAAAGGAAGTTTAAATTGCTTCTATCATCACCACAACCAAGAGGCAAAAGAGGATCAAAAGAAAAAGTGAGGGAAAGAAAGTTATTAAACTCTTACCACTTTGCCATGGGGCTATATTGCTCCTGTATCCCTGTAGTACGGCTGAGTTCGGGCTTCTCAACTCACCTGCATTTTGAGAATGATATCCACAAATTCAAACATTCCCCTGACAACATGTTTCTATCAATCATCCACAATTCTAGTTCCTCTACACTCAGTCCCAGGGCCACTCCCTTATTCAAGTCAAACTGGAAATGAACAATGTGTATTACATAGTACATATTCCTTGACTGTAGTAAACAGTTAAAAAATGTTTATTGTATGGATAGATGAATGAAAAAATGAATGTATGGATGGATGATGTGATGTACTTGATCTCCTTCTCTGATATTTAATGTCCTTGTGGCTCCTAAACTTTAATTAGCCATTTTTCCTTTGAAATCAAACAGGATTGGTGACCCCAAAAGAGCTGATATATATGCTGTATATGGCATTATGTTGAAAGAATTTCAAACAGTGCCTTCTGGGTACTGGATAAGTATTTCTCAAATGAATGAATACAAAGAATTTTCTGATGATTTTTTAAAAGCATTCTTAGTATGCATTGCATGCACAGCAACGAGGCTCATCTCTCCACCTGAGCCCTTACCATAAACACCCTTAGCCCTCCTCGCAGCAAACAAAATGCAAGAAAAGTTTAAAGACAACTAGGAGAGATATATACAATAAGGGGGGAAAAGTCCCCAAAATAAAAAGAGAAAATCAAACAAGAAGAGGAGAAACACAGCAGGAGAGGTGGAAGAACAATGACAACACTATCAGACAGAGTATGAATGACAGAAAAGGGGAAACCTCAACAATGACTGATCCTGACCATGATTTGCTCAGATTGGATGCGATCTTTTCCCTCAGATACCTTCACTGTCTTTTTTAGAAATGAGATTCTGACTTCACATGCAGCATGCACCACATCTCGACAGCCGTTTATGAATGAGGACATACCTCACACAGTACAGGAGACGTGACTCTCAGGAATGGCATAAGGGAATCCACAGAGGTAGAGGGAGGGGTAAAAACCATAAGAAACCACTTTGCTTTGAAACCTGACTTTTCAAAAAGAACAGAATAAATGTGCATTTGGAATGGGTCAGGAAGAGGCGGCAAAACAGGCAACCGAGGCTGTGTGTTTGCAGGGAGGACCAAGTGAGGAAGGCTTCTGTCCTCCCAACGGTTCAGAGCAAAGTTGTTTCAGATGGTGATTTTCACCAAAATATGAGCCGATAAGAATAAACTGAAAATGTTCAGGAAGTACAAGCCATTTTGGGAAATGTTTAAAAATACGAACTGCCTATTTCACAAATGAGACATCAAAGGTGCTTGTTGTGAAGTGATAACATGGACCTGTTGTAAGGTCATGTGAGGTTCTGAAAACAGGGCTATCACAAACCATACACTGTCAATTTTGTAAATATTCACAACACTGCCTCTTAATTCCAATCAACGCTCACAGTTTTTACTGTCCATGCTGTCTTCAAAATATGTTGTGTGGCTAACTTTGAAGCCTTATATAAATTTACATATAAAATAAAACCTTTACTTTGCAAATGAATAAATGAAGGGTAAGCTTAATTATTTTTAATATGAATGAGCCTGGCCAGTTTCCTGAGGAATAAACAGCAGGAAATATAAACCAGATGTAGAAATCTTGATTCTTTGGATCAGATACTGCAAAATTCTGAAGACCTGAGTGAAACTGAATTTACCAATAAGGTGACAAAAATTTGGCTGAATATTTGAAAGGAAGATTGGGAACATGTTACTAGAAAACCATGCAAAAGTAATATTCCAATGAATAGCCAATTTATGGCAAATACTGCATCCAGTAAATTAATTAAAATACCAGAATTCCAGCTAATTTGCTAAAACACGACTGAACACACACCACTGACAATGAATGCAGAATTCCAGTGCATTTGTCATCATTTCTACTTATGTCTGCTGTGCATGCCAAAAACAGATGTGGAATACGTTTGGCATTCATTTAAAAATATTCAGTTAAAGGCTTTTAGCCAGCAGAGATTCAGCCCAAACTATTTTATTGCTTGTTCAAAATAACCTGATTACCTATCTGAATTACTTATATACAGAACAAAGCAGAGGACTGCTCATAATATCTACCTATACAAATATATTTCCTTTCAAATCCAGCTTTAACTCACTATATGTTATCATTGAGCCTGCCCTGAAAATATGCTAGTTCTAGATAAGAGAATATAGCCCATTTCCTACTATGTATCATATGATCATTTTTCAGCGTTTTAAGGAAAGTCAAACCTAATTGTGACTATTAACATCTCTAGTTCTAAAAGTAAAGACAAGCTGTCAAAAACTGATGGGGGTGGGGAGAACCCAGAAATAAGTTATTTTAATATCCCATCTCGAACATGATCTTACAGATAATCGTTAACTACACACTAACCAATCCTTTTAAGTACTACACACACACACACACACACACACACACACCCATAGTTGATGATTCTGCTCTTTCCCCGGGGCACTAAGAACTCGCTTAGCAGACAACAGCATGAAATAGTCAAGCACTCAGAAAACATACAAGTCACACTTACTGATTTTTTCCTCATCTCTCGAGAAAGGAAAGCAGCAGAGCTGACCCATGGCACCTAGTGCTTTCTTTCCTTCTCCGTGTTCTCTTCACTGTGTACACCCCAAACAGAAACAGCAGGTGATTCTAACAGGCTGCGAGCAGACTGCTTATTCCACTCTGAGGAATGCAGAGACAGAGAGAGCAAGAGCGAGAGCGAGAGAGAGAGAGAGAGCGAGAGAGAGAGAGAGAGAGAGAGAGAAAGAGAGAGAGAGAGAGAGAGGGAGAGGGAGGGAGGGAGAGAGAGAGAGACTGAGAGAGAGAGAGGGAGAGAGTGCGCAGGAGAGAGAAGAGAAGGGAACAAAAAAGCTCCACCTACCTCCTTGCCCTCCAGTTTCTTACGACTGCTTCAGGACTGACAGCCACTGAAAAAAGTAGCTGTATGCTCTACTAAACTCTCCCATGCCTGTAGGTTAAATCAATGCCACATACCCGCTGCGCAGATTTCTATATGTGCCTTTAAGAAAAACTAAGGAACACATCAAAAAGGGCTCACCCCCTCCCCATCCCGGTCCACCCCCACACAAACACTGCAATTACATACGGAATGAAAACGCAAACTGCAACCAAAAAAAAAAAAAGATCTTTCTGTACACTATTTTAAAAAGGAAAAGCTTGCTTCTCTCCCTAGGAGACAGAAGAGTGGGCAAGGATCTCAATGTGTGCTGAAAAACGAGGGTACAACTCCTATGATGAAGTTCTGTTTACGGCCGTAGAGTGCTTGTAAACACTCAAAGAATGGCAAAGGGGAAGAAAAAAGAAGAAAGAATCTGAGCTGTTATCTATAGCATGGTTTTATGAAAAAAAAAAAAATCATTTGTTCTACGTTCGCCGCCTGAAATCCTCAGAACAATTCGGTTATTCCAATAGTGAGACATTCATCAGGAAATCACAGAACTAGAATGTATCCTAGAGATCATCTGATCCAACTGTCATTTTACAGATAGCAAAAATGAGGCTCCGAGAAATGAAGTGACTTGCTGAAAGTCACAGGGTTAGCTGTGACTAGAAGCCAGATCTCCTGACTCCCAATTCTGTTCTATTCCCCTCCCACCCTCAATGCTGTAGACCTTATAGTTATAACACAAATATCTTCATTACCTGGACAAACCTCTAAGTTATAGGCATAGCAGCAACAAGGAAAGAAAAACATATGGACAACATTTTAGAAGAAATCTCTGGAGGTTGAGTAAATTCAGAAACTGAACCAAACTCAGCTGAATTCATGTAACCAGCCTGTTTTTAACCAGATGATGCCTCTCTGGACTTAATGTTTAATCATCATCATGATGTTCATAAGGTGTATCATTAAACCCTGTTTCTCTATTGGATAAGATAATTTTGAATAGAAAGGTCATTAGAGTCAAAGATTGTTCTCAGTGTCAGACTTCTCAATCCTTCCTCTTCTTCCACACCCCTCCCCCAACATTAGCAAGAAATGATGAGGGTATGATGGCAATGTGTTCCTGTGGCACATAATGGCAAAATGTCCTTTTCAGTACTCATCAAGAAAAAGGGTGAAATGTGGTAGAAGAAATAAACTTGGGAATTTCACAAATTAAATGTTACACTTAAAAAAAATCCCACTTGTGGTTGACAGCCACTAAGCATTTTTTTAAGAAATAGGTCATTATTTGTTTGAAAGTGACGGAGTCCTATTTTTTAAAAAAAAATATTGATATATATATATTTAAAGGGAGGATGATGAAGTACTGTCATATAGTATTTGAGTATGCATCAATCAGGTAATGCCATGCATTTTTTCCAATCACGAGTTTTCAGAATTAGAATGATACAAACAGGCTGTGTTCCATCAAGCAAAGATTTGTCAAATATATGAAAATATCTGCTACAATCAGACAGATTAGGCTGAGGATTCAAATAAATATTGTAAATCTTCTACATATTCTCATAAATTCACTTTAGTTTTTACTTCAATATCAGTGAATCAAACGTAAATACGTTGACATGAATCCATGAAGGATGTGTGATTTCATCAGTATAAGGGTTATACTTATAACCTGGTCTGGGAACTCCATTCATCAATTCAGGCAGTTCACCAGTTTAACAAATCCTAGAGAGTTTCCCTAGGCACTGAAAGATCAAGTGATTTTCCAGAGTCACATAAACAGTAACTGACAGAGATGAGATTTGAACCATGGACTTCCTCATTCCCAAGCCCAACACATAACCCTCTAGACTAGTGGTATCAAATTCAAATGGAAACAGATCCCTGTGGGCCTCACAATGACTGAGAAAACTACCACCATTATCTAGTTTATATTATATTTTTATTTATTAAACACTTTCCAATCATATTTTAATCTGGTTCAGGTCACACTCAGGAGTTTAGCTGGTCATGAGTTTAACACTTCTCTATATCCATTTGATGTACAGTGACACAGTAGTGGAATTACCTTAATTATATATATGAGACAAGAACATTTAAATTTTAAGATGTCAATTTTTAAAGCTACATTTGCCAAATATAACATAATCACAGAGCATTAGAAAATTCACTTGGAAGAGATCCATTTTAGGGCTTCACAGTTTATCAGCCTCTCAATTGTAAATGGTAATTAAAATTGCTTGATTATTCCTTTCCTTCAAAATCACCAGCACAAATCAGTGAAACATTTTACATTTTAAAAAACTCACACAGATCTGTGATTTCATCAGTGTGAATGGAGATCACAACTCATCAAAGCCTGCCATTTAGAGCAATGATTCTTGTCCATGTCTTCCCAGAGTCAAAGCAGAAGATGTTGTCAAGGGAAATGTATTATTGAAAAAGAAAGTAGTCCTTGCAAGAGTAAGGGATAACTGATGTATTTACCCATGTGCTCCATTGGTATTCTCTTGATGTCAATAGAAAAACTCACATATACTGTAAGCATAAAATCAATCCTAGTTCTAGAAATGAAAGATCATTTGAATTTAGCTAGTTCTGGAACTAACAGATTATAATTACCAAAATTGTGAACTCTCTGAAGGCAGAGAACAGGTTTTATATATCCTTGTACCTCCCTCAGCATTTAGCATAGTGCTCTGTGCATATAACAGACATTAAAAAGTATATGTGGAATCAAATGGTAAAGAAAACTAAAATTTACTTAGATTCTTAAGCAGGAATAAAGTCTGAACACTCATCATAGTTTGAATTTAATTTGAATAGTCCCTAAGAAAAGAAGCACACTAATAACTTGTCAATAGGTTAAGTTCATTCACACTGTACTCAGCATTACGTACGTTTTTTAATGCATGAATGGAAATAAATTTTTACAATCAATAATGTTGATCGAAGAAAACAAATAGTCAACATCTTTTAATTTATACTGTGTACCTCTGCAGTGGGGGGAAAAAGTCTTCATCATCTAATAATCTAGTTATTTATCTCTGGAAATTTAATAATAAATCACTTCTAATTTTAAAAATGCAAATACTCAAATGTTCTATAAATGTATTCTTACTATAGCTATGCCAGTAACAATTCATTTTATTAGATCTCCTCAATTCAATTCAACTCAACAAACATTAAATACCCACTTTGCATAGAGAATTGTGTTACACTCTAGGGAGTACAGAAAAGTCATAGTCTCTGTCTTCTTGAAGTTTAAGGTCTAGTAATTATACTTTAGGGTAATAATGTTCCTTATCCATTAGTGATCACAAGAACCTCTGAGGAAAAGGACCTAAGCTAATTGTACTACGTGCCTCTGTCCCTCATTCCTATACCCACACATTTGCTTGTAGATGAAATCTAAGAAGAACAGACATCCCAAAGGGACAACATTCACCTAGGGGAGTATATATGTAATGCGGTCAATAGTGTAACTATCAGCCAACCAACCCCTGTATCTGTCACTCTGCCGTGATACATGCATATATATCCTCATATGTGTGTGTATATACATACATATATACATACATGCATGTGTGTGTGTGTGTGTGTGTGTGTATATGGATAGAGACAGCATGAGCTCTTTTTTTAATTAATAGAAGCCAAAGTTACAATTCCTACCACATGGAACCATAAAGCAGTGGTAAGATGAGTATTGTATATACAGGTTTGGTAGAGATCTGCCTGAAGAGGCAAATAAGTGGCACAGTTTGTTGGGATGGGAATCAGGAAGGTCTGGATTCAAATCCTACCTCAATACTTACTAGCTGAGCAAGTCACTTAACATCTCCTTGACTGAAGTTTCCTCATTTGTGAAATGGGAATAATAACACCTACTTCCTAGGGTTATGAGGATCAAATGAGATGACATAAGTGTTTTGCAAATCTTAAAGCACTATATCAATACTAGATGATGATGAAGGCTAATAGTTGAAAAAGCAGTGGATTTGGAGTCAGAGGAAGGAGCTCAAATTCTGGCCCTGTCAATTTCTGTCCACTTGCCTGCACAAGTCACTTGATCTCAGTTTTCTCATCTATAAAATGAGGGGGCTAGGCTAGACAGATAATCTCTAAGGTTCTTTCCATCTCTTAATCTAAAAATAATACAAGTAGATGAGATCACCAAGGAAAGATGTAGAGACAGAGAAGAGGGCCAAAGAGTCTTTGGAGACCCTCAATAAGAGGGAGATAAGAAAAAGAGACTAAGAAGGATCAATCAAGTAGGTAGGAAGAGAACTACATAATGCCTTACACATAATTTAAGTTTAGTAAATGTTTTAATTTAATTAAACCAGGAGAAAGTTATATCCTTGAGGCCAAGGGAGGAGTACTAAGAAAAGGGATGGTCAACAAGGTCAAATGCTATAGAAAGATCAAATAAGATTGTAAGCTCTCTGACTGTAAGGTCAGGGACCCTGTTTTATTCATTTTTATCTCCCACACATGGCAGATGCTCAATAAATAATAGTTGAATTGTATTGCTGATGCTAGGCAAGTCACATAATCTGTCTGGGCTTCAGTGTCCTCATCAGTGGTTACAAAGTTAAATTCAACAAATTTTAAAGGTCTTTTTCACATTTAGTCTTGTATGATTATTAATTAGTTATGATATTACTCAGATCATTTTTAAAAAGCATTGATAGTAATCAATAAGTATTTGTTAATCAACCACCATATGCCTAATACTGACTATTCCTCTGTGGAGGGCACAAAGATCGCAAGACATAGTTACTATCCTCAAGGAGTAGAGTGAATTAACTAGAGCAAGGGTCTATGAACTTGGAAAAGAAAAAAAATACATCTTTAATTTCACTAACTTTTAATTAAAATTTAATATTTCCTTCAAATACTGAAACATTAGTCTGTTAAGGGGTCCATGTGCTTTGCCATACTGTCAAGGGGGTCTATCACATATACGTATGTTAAATCCCCCTGAATTTGAAAATAATACAAGATAGGGTTTAATTAAGTCCCTGAGAAAGCTAGATGGCACAGTACACTGAGCTCTGGCCTGAAATAAGGACCTGAGTTCAAGATACTAGCTAGTTGTGTAAACCTGGGCAAGTTACTTAACCTCTGTCTGTCTCAGTTTCCTAAGCTATAAAATAGCTCCCTAGGTTGTTGTGAGGAGCAAATGAGATATTTGTAAAGCACTTAGCATGGTACCTGACACATAGTAGGTACTTCATAAATGCTAATTGCCTTCCTTCCCAAGTCTTCAAATTACTATTAATAATAATGTGTACTAATTTTGGAAAGCCTTAAAGAATGATAATATTGATGGGTGTAGTAGAAAGGAGAGGCAGCACAGCATAGTGGACAGAGAAGTGGCCTTAGAGAGCCAGAAGACTTCAGTTGAGTCCTGTCTCTGACATATAATGAAGTTGTAGCCTTAAGAAAGGCTTTTCAGTGCTCTAGGCAACTCTCTAAGACTACCTGTATTGCTGACAGGTGCCAACCTGCACTGGTAAAGTAGGTCTTCATCAAGAGCTCCCTTTATCAATAAAATCAAAGGTCCAGACTCTACCAATATTAAGTTGCCCATCCAATGCCAAGTATACTTCCTGATTCTTTCAACTGTTATCTCCTGACACTTGAATCCACTCAAGACTGAAAGAAAAATCACTCCCTACCTAATAACTATTATAAAAACCTGAATGATCTATTTTCTCTATAAAATTTCTCTCCAACATCTAGTTGCAACATGATTCTTACAACTCTTTCCCTTATCTTCCATTACCAATGGTATGGCTTAAATTCAGCAATTCATTCATTCAATTCAATCAACTTTTACTAAGTTCCTACTATGTATAAGATACCATGATATCACTCTTCCTCATACAATCCCTCCCTTCATGATATTACTCAAGCACAATCTTCTATTTGGTGTCTTTCCTGATTCACCAACTGCTAGGGCCCTTTCTAAATATCCTCTAATTATTTTATGTTTATTTATATATGAAAATGTGGTCTCCCATCTGTTGACTTCTATTGGTCAAGACTATTGCAGAACAGAGAAAGAGACAGACAGACAGACACACACACACACACAGACAGAGAGAGACAGACAGACACAGGGAGAGAGAGAGGGAGGGAGAGAGAAAGAGAGAGAGAGAGAGAGAGAGAGAGAGAGAGAGAGAGAGAGAGAGCAGCGTGATACAATGATTGAAGAGTGAAGAAATATCTAAAAATCACAGCAAGAGTTAGAACGAATAGGTGCCTTGAAGGCTATATTCTTCTATGCTATGGTTTTGAAAATTAGTTTTAAAAAGCACTGGTATTAGAGCAGCGCCTTATAGGCTAACTGAGTTATGACAGGTTGCTATATTTCAAGAGATTTGAATTCATCCAGAGGATATCCAAATCTGTTTTACTACAGGGCCAGACATTCCACAGTGTTCCAAGCATTCTACACTGCAGTAGTCCTGTCCACCAGAAATCATCAAAGTACAAAGGCACAATCCTGCCTTCTAAGTGCTTCTATACGCTAAAGAATTTTCTTGCAAAATTCCTAAGAATATGAATGTGATCTCTAATGGAACAACAAACACTTTTTTGATAGCATACTAAGATTACAGAATCAAATGTCTGGAGCCAGAAGAGACCTTAGAGATCATCTAATCCGACCCCTTCCTTGTGCAGATCAGGGAGTTGAGGCCCAGGGGCCTGAACTTGACTCACATCACACAAGTAACAAACATTAGAGGGAGGATATAAACCCAGGCCCTTTGACTTCAGAGTCAGCGTTCTTCATACTGTTCTAAAATCTTTTGATGAAACAGATAGCGAATAAATCACACTAGTCGTTATCTTGTTAACTAGTCTGCTATTCTAAATGTTAACATCTGTGTGAGAACATCTTAAGAAATCATAACACTCACTGGCTTGAAGAGAACTCTTAAAGACCTCAGAGTGAATCTGAGAGCGTGTACATGCAATGAGGTTATAGGAAGGGAATTGCGGAGGCATAAAGGAATGAACCCCAATACCCTTGTCCTAAGTATACAGGGACTGTCCATTCCCAGTTATAGTCTCAGGAGCAAAGCAATGGGTCCTAAGTCTAAGTGGTAACTTTTCTCTGCAGCATTTAATTGTCTGCCTATTAGGGCTATCCTTAACAGTCACAAGCACTTAGGGTCACAGGTTTAGAACTGGAAGGAAACTTGGTAGTCATGTACTCTAACCCCCTTCCCAGAGAGAGGAAGTAATCTGTACATAGTCACAAAGGGAATATGTGTCAGAACCAAATTTGAACCCATGTACTTTGATTTCCAATCACTCTTTCCACATTTCCATAGAATGAAGCCACCATCCTTCAGAAGAAACAAAGGAAATGTGTCTTAGGAGAAAACCAAACAAATTTGGGACAGAGACAAATTGGATTAGGAGCTGGCCAATGCACACACTACAAAATTTAAGCCATTGTTTCTAACTCAATTAATTTCCCATAGGCCATTGACATTCCATATATTGGATACCTTCAGTATCTGAAGTAACTGGTCCACTCAGAAGGGCCCCCATCCCTCTTTAGTGCTCAATTCCTTCCTCAAATTACACTGTAGTTACTTATTCATGTATATGTATACTCTACCCTCCCAATAGCTCCTTCATTTTGTACAGTAGAAACTTGATAAACATTTATAGGATTGAATTGGAGGCAACATCTACATTTTCTTCTCTCTAGAGCATACCCTAAAGGTTTTTATTTTATATGTATAGTGTTGCACTTACCTACTTCAGGACTTCACGTATCATGATTTTCATTAGCATAGGTTCTCCCTTTACTAAAGCAGATCACAACCCCTCTCCATCATCCTGAATTCTGTGGCCAAACCAATTGTTACCAAACCAACTGGTAGCTTCCTGAAGATGAGCCTCCATTAACTTGGTTAAGATGATCCTCAGATGAAAGATATTCACTTCACTTGCTGGGTAAATAGCTTTTACACCGTGATAGGTCCAGACATAGCTTGTAGTAAATTAGAATAGCCTTTAAGAGCTTAGGGTCACCTCTCCCCACCAACATACACACACACACACACACACACACCCCATGATGAAGCAGCTCAGCTGAACTTTAGTGATGAAGTATTAATATTATCAGTTATTAATAATGGTAATGATAAATTAATAATTATGTATAATTAATAATTAATAGTGGTAAAGGTAATTTCTGTAAAGCATAGCTAGCATAACTGGGCACATTGGAACTGCATGAAATTACAACAAAATCAAGAATGTCCTCAAAGTACACTCAAAGTCTTTTACACATTCACTGTAGGCCATTTACCTTAGTAACACTTAGTGGGAATATACTATACAGATGTATACTCAGTCCATTTTCTGTTTGCACACTAACACAGATGTTTCTGACTTTTTTTAATGATGACATCAATTTTCAGTCAATTAAAACTAGAAGGTCAGAATAAAGTGTTCAGAAATTATTTTCTACACAAAAATGAAAATTAATAAGCAACCACGCACACACTTCTTCATATGTTTATAGATCTATGCCCTCAATAGAGTAAGTACTTCTTCCTCTACTACACAATTCATCCATAATCTCTCAATCTGTGTGCTATAAGTGAAACCAGAAGACACTATATAAAACAGTCCTAATCAATGAAGGATGGTTTCTTTACCATTCAGTCAAATGGAAGAAGGTTCTCCTCAGTAAGGAACAAAGGTTGGTAAGGTTGGCTTTGCTGTATATGAAAAGGCAATACAAGCATGACTTCATGGGATACTTGGTCACTTCACCCTGTACTGCTCATGATGAAAGCTGAGACCATAATGAAAATATTTATACCTTTTTCATCTACATCTACTTCACCAAATAGAGAAGCAAATAAACTCTGAAAAACTTAAGCCAATTTGAGGCAGTGTGGTAGAATGGTAAGAATGCTAGACTGGGAGTCAGAGGATCAATGTATTAATCCTGGCCCCGCCACCTGTTATTTGTGTGAGCATGGGCAAGTCTTTCATCACTTGAGGCTTCAGTTTCTTCATCCCTAAAATGAAGGGGTTAAATTAGATGACATTGAAGGTCTCTTCTGGCTCCAAACCTAAACTTCTACGAATTTGTACCTTGAATTATACCTTCAATGAATTTATACTCAGTGACTTAAATGTACAGGTTGGTAGCAGGGAAGATGGCGAAAAATATATTGGGAAATTATGACTTGAGAATAAGAAATGAATGAGACCAAAGCTTTTAAGTACAGTATTTTCATAGTGAAGGAAGGGTTCTATTTGCTTACATTTATCAGGGTGACCAAAATCAAGGTGACCAAAAGTCCCATGAAAAAAATGCTTCTTGGGGGCAGCTAGGTGGTGCAGTGGATACAGCATCAGCCCTGGATTCAGGAGGACCCGAGTTCAAATCTGGGCTCAGACACATAACACTTACTAGCTGTGTGACCCTGTGAGACCCCACTGCCTAACGCAAGAAAAAAAAAATGCTTCTTCTTCCCGGTAGGACATATGATGAAACCAATGATTCACAGTATCTTTCAGTTCCTTTGAGGAATCATCATCTCTTTGCCCACAAGTACGGTGTTTCTTTAAGAACCTACATGTTTGTTTGTTTGTTTTATTAATCTCAGAAGCTCCCAGGGGTTCAATGACTTTTATGTGGATGACTCCAAAATTTATGTTTTCAACCCTAAGTGTTTGTCTGAATATAAGCCTTTTATCACCAACTACTTGTAGGACTTTACCACCTAGAAATCCCATGGGTATCTCAAACTCAATGTGTCTAAAATGGAACTCAATATTTTCCTATAAATGCTTTCCTCCTCCAAACTTTCCATTTCTGCTGAAGGTACCATCATTGTTCCAGTCACCAAGATTTATAATCTTTAAGTCATCCTTCATATTTTCCTTCCCTTTACCCTCCCATATCCTAATAATGGTGCTTATACTGGGACCCCAGTTCCAAAACCATATTTCTCACTAGCCTGAGGAAGCACTATCCCTGGCAGTCTCTCCCCGGTCCAAGGACACTATGCTTAGCAGTTACTCATGAGTGGGCCTCAACAACACACTTATCTCCCTCCCTGGTACAGTTACAAACTGCACCTGTAGGAGTTATTAGTTTGAACTGATTTTGTACTAGGTCATAAAGATATTTGTACCCACTGGACTATCTATACCAACTCCCTAACTCATTATCTGCATCCTGGACTCCTCATGTGTATTAACTTAAGACATATGTATACTCCCTATATCTATCTTGTCAAACAAAACATTGATTGGTGGCAGACTGGGCAACCCTCAGTGGGTCCTGACCTCTAGTTAACTTAGTGACACAGCAGGCCTAAAACCACACCTCCCTCCCTGTAGAACTAACCACTCCTTAACCACTCCCTAATCCTACCCTGAATCACCTAGTTAGCATATTTGGCACATGTTTTAGTACAGTTTATCCTATATAAGCTTTAACTATACCCCTCTAAGATCTCGGGTTCCTTAAGAACTTTTGCCCGCTGGATAGCAAAACAATAAATCTTTGCCAGCTTGACTTAAATAATGCTTGAGTCGGTGAATTCATTTCAGATGACCCTGTCCTGTACTTTGGTCCTTGAGGGTTCTCTGAACCTCTCAGACGGCCACACTATCACCTGCCAAGTCTTGTTGATCCTATTCTATATTCTCACCACCTTTAACAGGTCTCCTTCTACATACTCACACAGCTTCTACCCTATTTCAGCACCTCTTGCTTGGATTCCTGCAACAGAGTTTTAATTGGTTACACCCTGCTTCCAGTCTACTCAGCCCTCAATACTCCATCTGCCCCATACCTGCCAAATTGATATTGCCAAAATGCAGACCTGTACATGTATTTCTCCACAGAAAAAATATTTCCTCTTACCTCTAAGATAAAATCCAAATTCCTTAAGCATTGCTTTTGATGCTCTCCACAATCTAGCTCCCACCTACTCTTCTAGTCATATTTTCCATGACTCATATTCCATTTGAATCAAACTGGCCTGCTAGCTGTTTAATCCCCCTGCATGACATTTCATCAGTTGTCTGAATTCCTTTGCACAGGTTCCCTCTTCATCGTGCACCCCCAACCCAGAATGAACTCTTTTTTCACCTTTACCTCTCTGAATAGACAGGGTGGTGGTGCAGTAGATAGAATGCTGGGCCTGGAGTCAGGAAGATTTAACTTCCTGAGTTCAAATCTGGCCTCATACACTTACCAGCTGTGTGACCCTGGGAAAGTCACTTAACCATGTTTTGCCTCAGTTTCCTCATCTGTAAAATGAGCTGGAAAAGGAAAAGGAAAACCACTCCAGTATCTTTGCCAAAAAACCCTAAATGGGGTCACGAAAAGTTGGACACGACTGAAATGACTCAACAACAACAAAACCTCTTTGAAAGACTCATTTTCTTCAAATTATAGCCCAGGTGACATTTCCTACACAAAGTTCATCATTCCTCCAACTGTGCTCTCTCCCTCTTGGTATTAATTTATATAATTGTGTATGTCCTGTGTATGTGTATATGTTGTATTCCTTCAGTTGAATACGCTACTTGAAGGGAAGGACTGTTGTGGCTTTGTAGAGCTTTACATAGAGTACTTAATGAGTGGTGGTTGAATTGAATCGTTTGTGGAAGGCTATCACATTCTCTTAAGAGGGTCTCCGTGCTGTCCTACCATTTAGCTACAATATTTCCCTTCCATGTTTTGATTGTCAGCAAAAGAAAATTGGAACAAGCAGCTGAAAAGGACTAAATGACTTTCCCTCCCTAAGAGTAGGAATCCTTTAACAGGATTTCAGAACAGTTAACTACCCTTAGAAAGCTCCTTGAGGGCAGGAATTATTCACCTTTTGGCAGCCCCAGTGCTTAGCATAGTGCATGCACACAGAATAAGCTCTTAATAAGTGCTGGCTGATTGAATGAATGTCAAAATCAATGTGTTATAGTTCTTCCAGTAGCACCTCACTTAACTTCTCATGGGACAAAGATTTAACTTATTTAAGTTATTATTATTATTTATTAATTAATAACTTTATTTAACTTAAGTTAAAATTTATAGGCAATCTAAAATCTGATTTTAGATTGATTATGATTCTTAAACCCCTCGTCTTCTTTTTGGCCATTATTCTTTATACTCTTACTGTATTACAGAATAGTTTTATTATAGTCATTGTAGAAGTAGAAGGGGGTTGCCAAAGATTGAAGGCCATTTTGTATACTGATTTGTTTTCATGGGTTACAATGGCCAAAGAATTAGATAGGAGCCTATCAGAACTCTACTCAAAGTGTCTCTAGCTCAGTAAAACCTACCATAGCTCTGAGAACACAGAATTTTCTTAGATATGCAGACACACATTTTATATACAGAACCTTTCTTTCTCCAAAGACCCAGTGTTAGCTTTTATTTTTTTGGCTGTGGGCGCTAGGAAGGAGAATAAGTGAAGGAAAAAGGATGGGGAATGCTAAAGCTTGAGAGTAATTTAATGAAGTGGAAACAAATTTGAGTGTTCTTGTATTCCTATTCTCCTTATTCTTCACTGATACCAGAAAAAGAGTATTTGAGTTGGATCAATTTGATTTAATTTGATTTGAGTTGGAATCAATTACTTTTTTTCATGCCAGCCCTCTTCAGACAAATTTAATCTCTTCCATCTCTATATCTTCATGCAAAATATTCCCCAAGACTGGAATGTACTCCTTCCTCACCTGTTTCTTAGAATCTCTACTAGGGCCTGGTATATTTCAGGTGCTTAATAAATGCTTTTTGAATAACTGATTGATGGAATTCCAGGCCCAGAAGGTCAAGGAAAATAAGCAAACATATTTGCCATATTTAGTTGTTTTTCAAAAATAATTTTTATAAAATCTCTCCAGCCAATCCCACCTATCTTTCATTACAATTATTCTCTTACCTTTTAATATTTCCTCCACAAGGTTTCAGGTATCCAGAAAAGCAAAAGTTACTCTGAGGATCTGGTCACAGTTGCTGAAAAGGCCTAAATGACTAGTTTGCTATGAGTTTTTTTTTTGTTTTTTTTTAGGCAATCGGGGTTAAGTGACTTGCCCAGGGTCACACAGCTAATAAGCGTCAAGTGTTTGGTCTGAGGAAGGATTTGAACTCAGTTACTCCTGACTTCAGGGCCGGTCCTCTATCCACTGCGCCACCTAGCTGCCCCTTGCTAAGAGTTTTTTAAGAAGGTATGGAAGGAGTTAACTACTTACCCAGACCTCAAAGACTCTTCCAAGGAGAAATTATACCTTAGTAAGCTTCAAATTTGCCCTGTCCATGTAATAGTCAAAGGAAATAGATCCAGTCACCTCCATTATTCTATTCCCTTCATCCCCCCCCCCAACACAACAGCTTCCCCTATTTAGTTGTAAAATATTTGACTGAAGAGGGGATGTTGAGTAGGGGATGTGACCTGGGGAAATTCATTACTTCTTCAATAATCAGTGAAAGCGTTTTAATTAGTCTACTTTGCCCCCAAACTAAAATGTAAATGGGTATAGCAAGTCAATGAATCCTAGAATCATAATGCTGAAAGGGATTTTGAGAAGCTATTAATTTTTCCAACCTAAATTGTACTCAGCCATTACATATGACTTGCCATTTCTATTTTAAAAGATAGTCAATGAGTACTATATTACATTCTCCTTAGCAACTTTTTCTAGCATCTAATAATCATTAATGTCAGGGAATTCCTCTTAATGATTGGATTATCAACCATACTCTCAGAGGATTTCTGAATAGATATTTTTGCCTTTTCCTTGGTAATTGCGCTTATATCACACTCAATATTACCTATTCTGGGTTTAGCAATCCCAGTCTCTAACAATTCTCGCAGAATTGATAGCTTTTTAATAATATTGATTATACTGCTTCTCCCCAAATTTCTCCATATTCCTCTTATATTCACAGTCCCAAACTAAATACCTTATTACCCTAATGGTCTGATTCATGTCAAATACAATAAGGAAAAAAATCTGTATTTTTTTTTTTTTTTACAGATTTAACATTTGTGATTTCTTCCCAACATCACATTAAATCTAGGGGTGTGTGTATATGTAATAATATAGCATTAGAACGAATAGCTTTGAGCTCATTCTATTTCCAAAGCTCCTAATGCCATAATTCTCTATCTTCAGTTGATATATATATATAAACTTCTTTTTTAAAAAATCTAAAATTGGCCTAAGTAATTTAAATAAGACAAGCATAACAATAGCTTACATATATATATCAAAATTCTAAGACTGGTTTTCTGTGATTAAGAGGGTAGTAATATTATGCAATTTAAAAAATGTTGCACTAGGATGAAAAATGCAGGACTACTATTGTGGTTTCAAATTATTTGGTATAATGCATGACTATGACTTTATGGCTAAAGAAGTGTCTAACTTCCTCTCATATTTTGATTACTTTGTTTAACAGATTCTTTATTTATAAATTTGTATGTAAACAGTGGTTTTTCTTTTTTTAATTTGGTAAGTAAATGTTTGACTTTATTGATCTAAAATTTATTTAAAATTGAATAATTTCAGGGAAAATGTAGTAAAAATCATTTCACAGCAGAGTTTAACTTTACTTAAATTTCCCTTCAACATGCTTCCCAAAATACTTAAAATAAATTTCATATGTTTGAAACCAGACCAAGAGATGGCTTAATTTTAAGAATGGCCTTAAGCCACAGATAATGCTCTATAACAGCATTCAAATTAATAATTAGCCAAAAGATACACCATCACTTAAGATTCATTTCCTCAACTAATCCTCCCTCCCTCATTCCAATGTCAAGAAACAAACTAAGAGTCCCATTTGTTAATCGCTTCTAATTTTATTAGAGGCAAACAGTATCAAACTTTGAAACATCACAAAAAATGTTTTCCTAATGGCAATTTTTTAATAAAGTGCTTCATTAAAGAAATATTTCAATAAAGAAACAGCATTTATAAAGAACAAGATCAGTAATTAAAACATTTTAAGATATAAAATATTCTGGCCTTTCAAAAATATAAAGTTTTATGTGGAAAAAATAAATTATAAAATACCCTGCCTTGGGTTCTTTATGTAATCATGTCTTTTCTTGCAGCAACTTTCCAACAGCTAAAGCCTTTTTCAAGAGAAAAAAATATTTACAATTCTCTCAGATAAGAGATCTGGTGTCATTTCACTTCTGCCCTCTTCTACCATGCCTGGAATTGGGTCCATCTTAATTCAGTGCAAGTAGAGATGCAATGTTCTTTATCACTTCCCTGTCAGCCTGTGCAAAAGAAAACAAGACATTCCTTGGTTCTGCCCACCATCATTCAGAAGTTTATAAATGGCAGGATGCTAACTCATGCTATCATATTATATCTTATGCAATCAATTCCATATCATTCCACAGCTATCAGAGGATGCTCGATCCAGATTCTGCTGCTACTAAGCTCCAGAGGGAATTCTCTTACTTATTCACACCTCTACCAGGGTGTGAGTGGGAACAAACTCAGGCAGGAGAACATCTATGTAAGCCATCACTTAGACTCATTTCCTCAAAATGAACCTCTGAATAAAATAAATGTGTGTGTGTGTGTGGTGGGAACATTTTAAGAACTAAATTTGGTCCAAGTGAGAATACAAAGAATATAAAAATAAAAGCACAAAGAAATGATACCTTACAAATTACGTAAGCTTAATAACTAATTCAAAGAAACACTTCGAATTCAACAAATACATATTTAGCACCTACTATGTACAAAGGACCCTGTTGTGCAATGGGATACAAAGAGTAATAAATATGACAAAGCAGTGAGGCAAAGTAGTGACAAAGTAATCTAGTAAAGCAGATAAAACAGTCAAAAATAACCATAATGCAAATTAAAATGTAGCAATTAGACACCGGCAACTGGAGGACAGTGAGATCATCTCTTGCTAGGAGATCAACAAGAGGCAAGTGAAAAACACAGCACCCTGTGGAAAAAGATTGTGAACACAAGAAACTAATTTCGGTTTATTCCATGATCGGCTTTAGATTCAACAAATGTATGTTTTCAAACTAGACACTTTTTTCAACCAAGTCTTTTTTACAGAATCAAAGACTCTCAGGGTTAGAAAAGACCTCATATTCAACCTATATCTGAATGGTAATTCCCTCTACAACATCTCCACAAATGATCATCTAGCCTCTACTCAGAGTGGATGGGGAATTCCTCCAGGAACAAAGAGTTCACTATATTCCTGAGGCAACAAATTCTATTTTTGGACAGCTCAAAACATTAGAAATTTTTTCTTTACATTGAATCCAAATCTGTCTCTGTAAATTCCTCTCTCACTGTTTCTAATTCTGGCACTTAGGCCAAAGAAGAATAAATCTAACTCCCCCTTCCAAATGACTACTAGGCTAAGCATCACCAATTTCTTCAACTAATCCTTACATAGAAAAGTTTCCAGACCTCTCAACCACCAGGTCTTCCACAGTTTTTGTCAATATTCTTCCTAGAATGTGGTTATCAGAATTGAATACAATATAGCAGATAGGTTGTAATGAAGGCACAGAACAATAACAGTCATCTCCCTTGTTGTGGACACTATACCTTGACTATGGAAAACCCCCTCCACTATGGGCAAATAACCATGTACCTTTGAAATTTTCTTCTGTTTTCTCTGCACCTCCACCTTAAATAAAGGATCTCAGGATCAAAAATGAAGAACAAACTACATCTAATCCAACCCAGCCCTAAAAAAATTCCCTCTTCAACATCTGACAAGTGGTCATCCAGTCTCTGATTAAAGACACACAGTGTGGGGGAACCTACCACTTCCTGTGGAAGCCCATTCCACTTCTAAATAGTAGTTGCAGCGAATCTAAAAAAATTTTCCTTTGTGAAATTTTTACTCATTGCTCCTCATTCTGTTTTCTGAGGTCAAAACAACTAATCTATTATTCCCTTTCCCAGGTGACAAACATTCAAATTCTTTGAGAAGTTATCACATCTCCAAATATATTCAAAGGATATCTTTCCACAGAAGTCTCATCTTTCTCTACTCCCTTAGACTAAATAGAAGAGGAAATGTTCTCATCATTGCTGTGCTCTCCAGTGCCACATTCAGACCACTGATCCAACATCACCCTTCTTTTCCTTTGAATTTCATTTATTTTATCTTTCCCAAATTCTTATCACCTTACATATCCATTTTCAACATCCTTCAGGACTTTAGAATTTGATTCATTCTTGTCTTCATCCTACTCTTCTCTCCATCTCAAGTATCTGTTCCTATGCCCATCTTCTTAGTCTTTATTGACTCAGATAAAGTATCTTTCCTCTCTAAAGCTAACTCCTCTACTTGTATTCATAATTATATCACCCCTGACTCTGGGAACTTGTACCCTCAAATTAAACTTCTTTATTTCCCTCCTTTTCTCTTGAAACAATCTCTTCTACTTTTTTATAACTTAAAAACCCCTTCATTTGACATTGCTAATTCTTCAAGCTACCTTCCCAATTTTTGCTTTCTATTCTATATTGACAAATTTCTAGTACATGTGGTCTATACCCTTTTTCCCTTCATTTCCCCACCAACCGTCCACTGCTTAGCCCATTGTAATTTGGTTCCTATCTCTACCCCTCTACTGAAATAGTAATATTAGAAAAATCTTTTTAACAATAAAAGCTATCTTTAAAAAGAATCACTTTCCTTGTTAGGTAGTGGATTCCTTAGTTTTTGAACTGTTGAAGACAAGGCTGGATGACTGTCCACTGAATCCATCAAGGAAGTTATAGAGGGGATTCCTGCATTTGCACAGGAAATGGGATTACATTACTTTAAAAGATTCCTCAAAATCTAAGGTTCTATGATTCTGCACACTTTTCAAGATGTTACTAATGACCTAACTACATCATAAAAAAATGAAACTCAATATATCTCAACAGAAAATAAAAGTGGCTGGTTAAATATATCAAAATAACATCATAAGCAGTTGTTTGTGCTCAGTCAGATCAATAACTGATTAGAGAAGGTCAAATAACAAATAGAAGGATAAAATGAAAAGACACCATAATTGATGAAACTATTAATTTTCAAAGGAAGAATAGGGAAGACCCCAAGGACTAAAATTCTAAAAGGAGAAAATCAGCCCAGGAAGGATAGGAATCATAAGCAAAAAATTATGAACACAAAAAGAAAATGCTTTCTTTAAGAAGGACATATATTGTAGTTTGCTGAATCTGTATGGCTTCAAGTCATAGGGTACCTAGCTCCAAAGAGTTAAAGTTAAAGATTATCCAGAGGGCAGTTGAAAAGGACATAGTGAATGTGAGTAGGCTTCAGCATATAATCAATGAAGAACTGAAAAGAAGCAGCAGCATGAAACCTGTCAGAGAGATATATAACCAGAAAGAGATGGGTCAGTGACATGGTAAAAGAAAGCGATAACCAGTGGACAGCCCATGCGTTCTGTTGGTGTCCACATAAGAGATGTAGAAAAAAGCCCTTAATGTGCCAATGGAAAACCTTGCAGGGTATCTCCTCTGTTAGGACACCCTTACAGAGACTTTACCAGGATAGCATGAACATGAGTACCACCAGAATGAGAAGACATGGATGGGCTACAATAAACAAGGTGTAGAGGGATATTCATGTTGATAAGCTCATAGATCCATCAAAGTATCTATACTGGTAGATCAGAAGAAAGCTGTAGAATAAGATATTTAGATATCTGCAAAGCTACCGACAGAAGTTTCTCATGCCACACCTATGGATAAGATGGAAAGACAAACTAAACAATAACCAGTGTAGTCAGGCAAACACAGAATTGACGAAATGACCAAACCCAAACAGTGGCCATTAATAAACCAATGTCAAGTTGGAGGACAGTCTCTAGTTAAGTTCCCCAGTGATTTGTTTTTGAAGCTCTTCTATTCACCATTTTAAATCAATGACTAGATTGTCATTCTTATCAAATCTGAAGAAAGTATGAAGCTTACAGGGGTAGTTAACTTATTAGATAACGAATCTAAGATGCAGAAAGATCTTCACAGGTTAAATTTATGGACAAAATGCAATAAGATGAAATTTTAAAGGGATAGATGTAGAGTTCTACCTGGATTCAAAAACAATTTCACAAAGACAGAACTGGGGAAACAAATGGATAGATAACAGTTTCTGTGAAAAAGACTGCTGTGTTTTATTGGATTGCAAGTTCAATCTGAGGTAAACATGAGTAATGGCAGCCAAAAAAAAGTGAATGCTCTCCTAGGCTAGCTTAAGAGGGACAGTGTTGATCCAGAATGAGGTAGATGATAGTTCTGCTATATTCTGCCCCACTCAGGCCACGTGCTCAGTTCTGGACAACACATTTTAAGAAATACATAGGCAAGTTAAACCCAGAAGAGGGTAGTCAGGATGGTGAGAGGACACAAGTATGTATCACCATAAGGATGAAAGAAAAGAACAGACGATGTTTAAACTGGAAAAGAAAAGATAAAGGGCACATGATATCTGACTTCATGCCATGTACAAAAACGTTAACTGTATTCTCCTTGGCCCAATGCAGAACTAAAAGTAATAGGCAGAAAGAAGTTACAGAGGATCAGATTTTGATTCAATGTAGAAAAAAAAAAACTTGATAATTAGAGCTTTCCCAAAATGAAATGGGCTACCTCAGAAGGCAGTGACTTTGTAACAGTAATACTGTTCGATAAAGAACTGTGAGTAACTTAACTGTTCTCAGTAATACAACGATCCAAGAAAATCCCAAAGGACTAATGATGAAGTATACTATCTGCCTCCAGACAAAGAAGTGATATTGATTGAATACAAACTGAAGCATGCTGTTTTTCTTTTTTTTTTTCCTTAATTTTCTCCTTTTATTTGAGTCTTCTTGCACAAAATGAATATGGAAATGTTTTACAAAATTGCACAAGTATAACCTATATCTGATTGCTTACCATCTCAGGGAGGAGTAAGGGGGGGAGGGAGGAAAGGAAGGATAGAATTTGGAACTTTAAACTTTAAATAAAAATGTTAAAAATTAAAGAAAGAAAGTAGTGGGTTCCTTGCCCCTTTTGGAGGTCCTGAAGCATAAAAAGTAACTGAAAATGTTATTGAAGGAATTCTTACTGTTAACATGGGCTCTGAAATGACTATCCTATATGTTAGAATGTCCCTTCTTCACAGAGGAGCAGGACAATGGAGTTACACAACAACCAGCCAATTAGAAGGCTTCTGAAGCCCAAAGCTCCTTGACTTACCAGTGATCTTTTGCGAGTGAACTCTAGACAAATTTGGAGATGCCCTTAAGCTGCCAGAAACCACAGGATCAGCCTTGAGCAGAAACTACAGACTCAAGACCAAGTGCAGCCCTTTGACTGAATCCAAACTTCACAGAATTTGTTCTGTAAAACTTGGACTCAAAAGGCTGCACCCAAGAACCCAGAAGGCCACATGTGGCCTCGAGGTCACAGGTTCCTCACCCCTGGTCCAGAAACTATAATGTCTCACCCTTTTTCCACTTCCCATTGAGCAGATGAGAACTCTCCCTCCCTGCTCCCTTGTAAGATCTTCTGTCCTCTACAAACCTTTTTCTCCAACAATAAATGCTTTTAATTGGTGACAGGAGTCTGTTTCATTTCAGGTCCCATTATGGGCCTGGGGGTCATTTGTTAACATTACTGAGCACTGAGCAGTAGTATGGACTAGATGCTCTCTGAGGTACCTTCTAACCCTTGAATTTAGTAATTCTCAGAATCAGTAATATTTTAATTTCAGTGTCAATGACCAAGAAGATTGGTGCAAATCAATCTGAATGTAATGCATATCCAATGTGTGAATCAATCAATATTTATTAAGTGCCTACTACCCCAGGTACTGTATTAAGTACTTTTACAAATATTATCTCAGTTTTTCTCACAACAACACTATGAGGTAGGTGCTATTATTATCCTCATTTTACAGTTGAGAAAAACTGAGACAAATAGAGATTAAGGGACTTGCCCAAGGTCACACAGCTAATAAATTTAGTCTGAGGCTAGATTTGAACTCAGGTCTTCCTGACTCCAGGTCTAGCACTCTATCCCAGCACCACCCAGCTACAGACTTGTTTTTTTAAAATAAACATAGCAAACACTATATCTCAGATTTTTTCCTCCTGTACTCTTCTCATCTGCTGGCACTCATGTAAACCTGGCTCCCTCCAGAAGTAACTGAATTCTTTCCAATACAATGAACCAAGTAAAGGAGTAGGCAAACACCTTGATCTTCACTGCTATTAGCACAGAGACCCCTCCCTTCACCACCATCACTCAACAGCCTCTCTTAAGATTGGCTCTATCCCAATGTATCATCCTATCCTGATCCTGGTGAGAGTTACCTATTATACCTTGATACTTAGAAGCATCAATATACATGTTGGTGTCCCCTCAAATACCATGACCTCCCAATTAATCAATCTCTTCCAGTCAGTCAATAAATATTTATTTAGAGCCTATTATGTGCCAGGTACTGAGCTAAGAACTAGGGATACAAAGAAAGGCAAAAGAGAGTCCCTGCTCCCAAGGAGTTCTCTTCAATTCCTCAGACCTACACTTTTCAACCCAGTGGTTGTTCCAAATTGTTTTTTTCTCTCCTTTCCTTAAACCTACAGTGCACATCTTTCCCCTAGAGAAGACCTTACCTTATACTTTAAAGCAAGAAAATAAAGACTATTCACAGCAATCTCCTCTTCTCTAGTATTCTGTGACTTCAAATCCTTTTACATTATCCCCATCTTCTTTTTTGCTATGGCCTCGGATGAAGAGATGACCCTTCTCCTTGCTGAGGCCAGCCCCTCCATTTGTGCCGCTGACTCCTTTCTCCTCCCCATTTCCTCCGGCAGAACGACCCCACAATTATTCCCCCTTCCTCTCATTTTCAATTACTCCCTATCTACTGCTACCTCTGCTCTCTATAAACAAGCCTAATTGCCCACCATCCTTAAAAACCTTTAACTTGATCCTTTCAACTTCTCAAGCTATCACTTATATCTCTTCTCTCTTTCACTGTCAAATTTCCAGGAAAAGCTATCTATACTCATTGCCTATTCTTCTCTTACTCATTTCTCAACCAATTTCTATCAGATTTCCAGCCTCATCATTCAACTGAAACTACTTTCTCCAAGGTTACAAAAGATTTCTTACTTGGAAAAGTTGATGACCTTTCTCAGTCTTCATCCTTTGGGACCTCTCATCAGCATCTGAAACTGCTGACTACCACCTTCCTCCTGGACATCCTCTCTCCCCTGAATTGTCATGATGATACTCTCTCCTGGCTCTCCTTCTACTTGTCTACTACTACTCAAAATTCCTTCACTGAATCATTAACCAAATCCCAGCCACATATCCCAGAGATTTATCCTGGGCCCAACTCCAGTCAGTCAATAAACATTTATTAAGTGCCTACTATGTGCCAGGCATTGTGCTAAGTGCCAGGAACACAAAGAAAGGCATAAAATAGCATACTTTTATTTCAGCTCCTATTGGTTCAACCAATATCTCTGCAGATGACTCCTAGATCTTTATAACCATACCACGTCTCCTGAGCTCCAGTCCTGCAATACCACCATTGAACTGGACATTTTCAATGTGGTATCTTTAAGCATCTCAAATTTAAATATCCACAACTGCATTCATTTTCCCCTCAAATTCTTATTTACTCTTAACTTCCCTATTTCTACTGAAAACATCAACGTCTTTCTAGTCACCTACATCTACAACCTCAAAGTCATCCTTGGTAGTTCCTTCTCCCTCAACCTCTTATATCCAATCAGTTGCCAAGTCTTTTAAATTCTACATCCACAATATCTCTTGTATCCACCTTCCTCTTTCTATTCACATTGCTACCACCTTTGTTCAGGCCCATATAATTTCTTCCCTGGACTACTGCAGAGCCTTCTAATTAATCTCCCTGTCTCCAGTCTTCTCCTTCCCCATTCATCCTCCACATAGCTGTCAAAGTGATATTCCTCAAGTAAAGGTCTCACCATGTTACTCTTCTGCCCACAAAGCTCCAGAGACTCCCTCTTGACTTTAAGATAAAAGACGCATTTTTCTATTTGGCATTTAAAATCCTTCAAACATGGCTCCCACATACCTTTCCAGGCTAACTGCATATTACTATCTTTGACATATTCATGACAGCTAAATTGACCAAGTTGTTGTTCTCCATCTCCCATCTTTGTGCCTTTGCTACAGACCACTGTTTCCCCAGGACTGGGAAGCACTTCCTCTCACTTTGATCTTGCAAAATTTCTTATCTTTTCGCTAAGGCAAAGTGCCACTTTCTACATGAAATCTATCCCCTAATGCTAGTGCCCTTCCCACTCCAAAATACTGCATACTTTTTTATTTACTTAACTGCATGGTTTTCTCCGCCCCCCCCCCCCATTCTCCTCCCCAATTTAATCTCCTGGAAAGCTAGGACTGCTTTGTTTTACCTTTGTATCTCCAACTCCTAGCCCACAGCCTAGCTATTGTATAGTGAGTGTTTAATAAATGTTTTCTGAGTGAATGAAAGAAATGAATGTTCTCCTTCAAAGTAGTATCCCTGGGAGGCTATAAACTTTATTCTAAGATCTAACCCAGCCTGTAGGAAAATACCTAGGGCAGGAATTCAAGACTAAAGAGGAATCCACCAGAGCTTTCCATTGACCAAAGGGAGGTGAATCCAGCAGCAGTTTACTCTTGCTCAAACCCAAACCCAGGAACTTGTAGAATTCAGACCAGGGTAGGTAGCAATCAGGTTTTGCCCTTGATTAGACTATAATCGAAGTACTAAAAGCTTTCAAGTCTCCAGACTGCCCCTGAGATCTTGGAATAACAACACAACACTCTAACACCCCCAAAAAGCAGCAACAGGACCAGCCTAGACCTTCCCTCCAGAAAAAAACCACAGAGCCCAGCCCTAACATCAAGTCTGAAGTCAGGAAGTAAGCTGAAAGAATGAGCAAACAAAAAGAGTACCACCATAAAATACCAATATGGTGGCAGGGAAGCTCCAGACACAAACCCAGAAGAAAACGACTCCAAAACACTACAAGCAATGTCTTAAGAGCCTGAGCAAAAAAGTCACCTAGAATTTTTAAAGGACTACATTAAGAAAAAATTGGAAGAAAAAATTGGAAAAGAAATTGTTGTTGTTGTTGTTTGTTCTTCATTCTTTAAGAGGACCATGACATCAGGGAGGTGATGCCATGACTTATAAATGAATTGAATTTAAGTGAGGGAGGTCTCTGCAAAGTCATGAGCCTCACTTTCTCCTGTGGGCCATCAAAGGGAATTAACAACTTGATAAAAGATATAAAATCTTGCTTAAGTAACTAACCCCTTGAAAACTAGGATACTCCAAATAGAAGCCAATGCTATGACAACAAGAAATATTAAAACAAAGAGAACTGAAAAAATAGAAAAAAAGGTAAGGAAAAAAGAATTGAACTGAAAAACGGGCATCCATGACCCCCCAAAAAAGAGCCTAGACATCCTATTTGAAGAAAACTTAAAAGAAAATTGACCAGATCACTTAGAACCAGAGGGCAAAGTAAAAGTAGAAAGACTCTACTGGTCACCTGATGAAGGAAATTCCAAAATGAAAACTCCCAGGAACATTACCCCAAAATCAAGAGTTTCTGGAACAAAGAAAAAATACTGCAAGCAGCCAGAAAGAAAGAATTCAAGTACTGAGGAGCCACAGTCAGGATCACACGTGATTTGGCAGCCACCACTATAAAGGATAAATTAGAATATAATATTCCAGAAGGCAAGGATATGGCTTTACTTTGAAGCTCAAACACAGGAGTGAAGAGAAATATAAAAAAGTAAATATGAACAAACAATAATAAAGTACTAATCAAGGATAAACTGCTTACATTCAGATATGAGGAAATGACACATTACGTGACTTCAGAATTCTTTAATCGTTATGGGTCACACAAAAAATACAATTAGACAAGGCCTGGGAATAGTTCTGTTAGGACTAGGTGATCTTAAGAAAATAATGGAAAAGGGAAGAGGAATACACAGGAGGTGGCAGGAAAGAAAAGGAAGGTTAGGGAAAATTATCTCACATAATCAGGGTATGCAAGTAGACATCTATACACATAAGGAGGATATTGGCTGACACTTGAACACATTTTCATCTGAAGAAATACACTTCACTCAACAGCAAAATAGAAGGGAAAAGGAAGAAGTGGGGAAGGAAAATTTGAGGAAGAGAAGATTAAGGAATAGTCCTAAGCAAAACAAACTAAGCATGGACAAAATATTTATAGGTCTTTAAGGTGGCAAAGAATGGGAATGAGGGGATGCCTGTGAAATGGGCAATGGATGAACAAGTTATGATATAAGACTGATGTGCTGATTTCTTACCAGCATAATGAACAACCACAGTTCCAGAGGACTAATGATAAAATACGCTAACCACCTTATGAAAAGGAGACAAAGGACTTAAAGGAAGAATGAGATTTTTTTTGGACATGGCCAATATGAACATTTTAATTTATTTTTTAAGTTTGTAATGAGTTTTATTTTTATTGTGTTCTCAATTGGGAGGGAAGGAACATCTTGAGGAAGTGAATGTGTGTATTTTCTTTCAATCCTTTTATAAAAATGCCATAGGTGGCATTTTTAATTGTCCCTTTTCATAGTGTTTTCCTTTTTTTTCTGTTTTAGGACTAAATAAACAGGTAGAGTGATTACTTCTGGTTATTTGTATTCTCAAATAGTAACTAAAAGATAAACCTTAGAAGAGCACTTATTTCTGCCAACACTTTCTTACACATCAAATCATCAGTCAAAGATATGACTTTCTGAAGACTAGGAAGCAGGTAAGATAGTTATGGAATAGCATAAAGTGACTTTTAAGCTGGTCTAGCCATAGAGGATAACCTCAGGAGAAAATGCTTTTCTGAAAGGCTTAATTAGTTGCAGATGAAAGTCTTCATAGAAGCCACGGGTAGAACTAAGTACAATGACTCATACATAGTAGTCCTAAATAATTATGTTCTGTAGCAGTCAAAGTGGGAGCAAAAACAGCACTCGTGATGGCTTAGGACAGATAACTTCAGGAAAAAAAAAACAAATGGAACAAGACAGTTTCTAAGTCAATACTTACCCATGTTATTTGGAAACAAATGCCACCATTATGAAGTAAATTTCAATTAGAAATATTCCTTCATTTGTAATCGCTGTTTTTGTCATCAATACAGATAATAGTATGTGCCTGATGTTTTCACTTAGTAAGAGACAACAATATCTCTAAACCACTCTAAGACATACATTCCATGTACCACCTATAGGACCATGTGTCTGTCTTATCAAAAGACACTCATGTACATATCAATATCTCTTATGGTCCTAATGATGATATAAACAATTTCCTACTAAACTATTCAAGACAATTCAGTCACTAGACCACTTAGGACCCTTATGATGTCTGTCATCCTATGTAATCTTGGGAAGGTACATGATGATACGATTTATAAACAACCAGTAGAGTGTCAAAAAATATCAGAAGATCAACTGTCAGGGAAATGCTCCTACCAAAGAACTATGCACTTCTTTTTCACCTCTAATAATCTGTAGCCGTTTTCAATTTTCACCAGCAATACGCCTTTAGGCCAGGCTTGCTCAGGACTAGTTCTCATCAGGATGAGTATGGTGATTTAGTCTCTTCATCTTTCTTTGCTGCTGGTGTAAGCTCTCTGTTCACCAAGTCTTCTTTCAGCTCCTGTGACCTCTTTTCATGGCCTTGAGAATTCCTACCTTGGTGAGTCTACTGGTATCCGTGTCCAATTAGTTTCTTTTTGCTTATTTGCCTTCTAACTCCACTTCTGCCCTCATCACCATCACCAGCTCCATTTTGCAAATTTCATATTGGCTTTGTTTCCTGAGCTCCAGGTCAGTGCCCTCATCTCATCTGACATGATAACACATATCCATCCCAATGAAGGAGAGCATTCTAGAGTTTGATCCAAAATAACAATTGATTTCTCTTTACCTAATGAGAAGGCCTGAATATAAATGTCATAAGGTCTTAAAAGTCTCAGTGGAAGGATCAATGTAGTTCAAACTCCAAGAAACACCAGGCTAAATTTGATTACAACCAATCTAAGTTGGCAAAGCAATAAAGGCAAATTCACTCTGCCTAGGATATATGAAAGGCACTTTTTCATGAGAAAGTATGCCCTACCAAAAGCAGAAACTGTCGTTTAATTCAAAATTAAACGACAGTTTAAACTGCACAGTAGACTCAAACGGCTTAATGGGTATTTATAAACTATTACTTGTATCTGAGGTCTTATAGAAAAATGCCATTACCAAGAGTGATGGTTTTTTGCCTCTAGGATGAACTTGCAGTGACGAGGATCTTTGCCCTCTTCCCCTTCGCCAAAACTTAGCAATAAGATGGGCATCCAAAAGATACTATGAATATATGAGAATCCTCTTAAAGATGAAATTGTAGATTAAACATTTAGAGATGAAAGGGAACTTCGAGGTCATCTCCTCCAATCCCTCTGTTTTAGAGTTGAAGACTAAGGCCCTGAGGTCTGGGATTTGCCCAAGATTACATAATAAGTGATAGATGCAAGATTTTAATTTAGGGCCTCTGACTCCAAAGCATTCTTACTATGGAATGTTTCAGAGTACAAAATTTAGATTTCTCGTAGAATCTCTGGTTTATGATATCCATGCTATGGGAAGAAAGATTTGGTGACTCTCAAGTATATTTGCTATGGCAAATCTGGAAACAAAGCGTTATTTCTTGGATATTTTTCAAACTCTTTAATAAACTTCAGAATTCTAAAACTTTCAGGATAAATAGTTTTGTAGATTTCCTTCAAGCTGTCTTTTCTGAAGAAGACTTATCGCAGTTTGAACATTTTAGAGTTCTCAGGTAAATGTGAATCTTCTTTGAATCTCTTCATATCACTTTAATGAAAATTAACCAAGCAAGTTCTCATTTTAAAAAAATAGTCTGTATTCTTGGAATTAAAGACAGGAGTTAAATTTCAGCAGATTTGTTCCCTTTAATGTTATTCATGATAAGCATTTTCCACAGAAAGCACAAGACTGTTGAGTCTCTTTCTACAAATACCATTTCTTAGACTAATAAATTCTTAGAGCAGTTTGTTCAAGAATGTATTTTTCCTGAGAAGAACATTTTAGGGGCAAACAGAGAAACAGGTTTCCATCTTTGTAAGAAACTTTCATTTTTTTCCTCTCACAATGAAATTCTGATTTGGACAATGCTATTTCTATTAAATACATCAAAAACATGTTCTTCACCGCCTCTTTTCAAAATAAAACATGAAAATGTGTGGTATGGAAGGCACTGTTAGGAGAGATTTCTCTAGGAAAAACTTGTATAATATTCTTTCATTAAAAGGGACAAATTTAATACCTATGAATTTTGACTCACAATGTTATGCTTGCTCTTGGATGAAAACCATAGGCCCTAAAATCCTGACCCATAAAAATGAGTACTGCATAGAAACTCTAATAAATGTTCATGTATTGTTGTCACAAGTTCTACATATTTACCACTAATTACTGATGCCAACCACAAAATCTGAGAAGAAAAAAGAAAACAAAAACTGAACTCACCAATCACAATGGAAGATTCACAATGGTAGTAGCCATTGCTTTGCTTTTCTTTCAGCATGGAACAAAGGTCTATTCGGAACAAAGATTCTTCTCCAAATTTGTGGTCTACAAATTTTTCATAGAGTTCAGGGTCTATTTTTTTCACTCCCTTGAAATAGCAAAACAAAATCATATTATTTAGTCATTTCATCAGGCAGCCAGATCATACAAAGATATACACACACCCCACATATATATATTACACTCATATTATGAATACACACATATATAAAAATATTCTTTTTGACATAATGAATATTTTACAACTTCCTGTTGCTACTTCAAGATGAAAA
>NW_020946557.1:23874759-23878256 GCF_900497805.2 Vombatus ursinus | reverse complement strand
GCAGATTTTCACATTCCTAAAAATCTCATAAACACTAACATATATCAATTTGAAATCTAGTGTTGTGAATATGTTAATGGGAGAATATTAACCTTCAATTGTAGTGGCCAGATACTTAAGTTTTTTAAAAAATGTGCATATTAGCATTCTGCAATAATTTTTCTCCTGGGAAATATACATAATCTTAAATATTTTAGTTAAGACTATTACCATAAGAAATTTGAAGATAATTTGAATGTATTTTATTCAAAGGGCAGCTAGGTGGCTCAGTGGATAGAGTGCCAGGCCTGGAGTCAGGAAGACTCATCTTCCTGAGTTCAAATCTAGATTCAGACACTTAACAGATATGTAACCCCACTGGACAAGTCACTTAACCCTGTTTGCCTCAGTTTCCTCATCTGTAAAATAACCTGGAGAAGAAAACTGCAAACCACTCTAGTATCTTTGCCAAGAAAACCCCAAATAGGGTCATGAAGAGTTGGACAGGGTTGAAAAATGATTGAACAAAAAAACTGTATTCAAAAATAAGGAAAAACTCTCAAATATAGTTTTCTTCCAAATCATCTTATTTCCACTGTCACAGACTGGGAGAGTAAGCTGTTAGAAAGTTTATACAGGGCATTTTTGGCACTTCTGAAATATCGCACAACATGAAGGAAAATAGCTCTCTCTATACTCTGGTACACAGCAACTACTCAACTACTTGGGTCCCACAGTCCCAAAACAGTATGTGTTTAGAAGTAGGCTGAATAAAAAGATAGCACTCTGACGGATGGGTTTACTGATCTCCCTGGGATGTCACATGGGGATATTCCAAGTGCACATTTTCTATACACACAGATGTTGCTGAGTTACAAAATGACAAGTTTATCTCTAGGTGGAAGTCAGCTGAGTCTGCAGCCATAGCCACAAAATAATCTGGGGAGTCTGCATGGGACTACTTTACCCTCTTCAACATGGCACTGTAGCACCCTCCGGAGCTCAAGAGAAGAACAACTGGTTCATTACTAAATGCCTATATGTGTTGATTTGAATCCTCTTTGAGTTAGTTCAAGTTTTTAAAAAAACATTTTGAAGCAGCTTCACAGATAGCTGCTAACAGGGAAACTAAGATTTGTAAGCAGACACAAGATTTTCTTGAGCTCACGGGTCTCCAGATGATAAGAGTTAAAGAAAGACACAGCACTGGTACAGAGATGGGCTGTGACAGCTTGGCTCAATCTGGGTATGTGCTTCTACAGCCCATTAATTGCTTTCCCTTGCCCCTTACTACCCATTCCAAAGTTCACCGGACTCTTTATTAATACCAAGAAATTCCAGGCTGTTGAGCATGAGAGAGAAACATCGGGATTTAGGTTTACTTGTATTTTACTTGGTTATATTATGTTTCCATTTGGCTGATAAGTTTAAATACTAAAAAGGCCAGAATTCAATTCTTATGATTTTTGTATTTTTAGAAGTCAAGCTAAACAGATGAGAGACAACATGGCACAATGAATAAAGAGCTGACTTGGGAAGTCAAGAAGACCTGGGCTTAAGTTCCACTTCTGACATTTAATGGCTGAGTGACCCTAAACAAATCACTTAACTTCTCAATACCTCCAGACCACTCCCTAAAACTACTTCACAGAAGGAACAGGACTACATTGGTAGAGGACGTCCCTCACAGGAAGCTCCCTTCCTGAATAAAATAACAAGCCCAGTTAAAAAAATCAGGCATAAATATCTTTTCATTAACAAATCCAACCAATAAATGAAATAGATCTGTCATCATTTATCTAACAATTTGTTTTCACCATTAATAACAGTACAACCACTCAGTTTGGACTCAGCACCTTGGTACTTGATGTATTACGTAAGGAAATGGAAATATCATTTAAGAAAATAAAATTGGGAAGAGCAGATGTAGCAAACCAAATACATAGAGAGAAAAAACCACACTAGAAGCAATGTGATCTTGAGAAAACTGGGGGATGTTTCAAGGAGGGGGAAACACCAAAAAATGGAATTATTCGCAAAGTCTTATTGTTTCTATCTCTACCCTATCACCCACAACTGTTCTCTTCTCTCTGTTTAAACAGTCATCACTACCTCAGTTTAGGCCCTTATCATCTCTCACTTGCACTACTGGGCTTTTCTCTTCCCTCTACAGTAGGGGTGTCAAACTCAAATAGAAACAGAGAATATTAATTTATACAGAAGGATCTTTGTGGGCCACATATTGACTTAGAATACATATTAACATTATCTATGATTTATTAGATTTTTATTTATTTTATTAAATATTTCCCCATTACATTTTAATCTGGTTTGCGCTGCACTTGGGAGTGTTGTGGATCACATGTGGTCAAAAGGCTGCATGTTTGACATTTCTGTCCTACAGTGTCTTTCTTCATGACCTCATCACCTGTATGTGCAATTATCATCTCTATGCAGATGAAATTCAGATATACATATACAGTCTCAGTTTCTTTCCTGGATTTTAGTTCTACAACATCAATTGCCTATTAGACATTTTGAACTTGATGTCTCATAGACATCTCAAACTCAAAGTGTCAAAATCAGAACTTATTATTCTTTCCTCTAAACCAATCTATCTTCTAAACTACCAAAATTTTTTCCAAGAGTGCCACTATCCTTCCAATCACCCAGTTTTGTAATATCAGTCATTCTAATTCCTCATTCTCATTTGTCTGACATATCTAACCCATTACCAAGTCTTGTTGATTCTACCTATACATCTACCTATACATCCCCTTCTCTCTGCTCAGAGAGTTATCATGCACTTGGATTACTGCAACAGACCACCCTTTCTCAAATCTCTCCCCTTTCCAATTAGTCCTTTGTAGTTAGAAAGTATAAAATTGATATTCCCAAAGGAGAGGTCTCATTACATTACTCCCCTACTCAATAAACTCCAGTGACTCTACATTACCCCAGCACCAAATACAAACTCCTCTGTTGGACACTTCATAATCAAGTTTCAACTACCTTTCTTGATATCCTGTGGATCCCTATAGCCTACTTTAAAAACATCCTTAAAAGGTAGGAATACAAGAACTATTTAATGCCACTTTTTATAAATTCATGTATTTTTGAAGGCAGAACATTACATTTAAGTGCCAGACATCAGGAAGTACTTGGGGCAGGAAGATTTAGGTTTGAATTCCACCTTAAAAACTGTGTTACCTTGGGCAAGTCACTTAAACCTCCTTAAGAATCAGTTTTCTCATCTGTAAAATAAAGATACTTGAACCCATCTCTCAGAGTTGTGAGGATGAGACTGGATAACAATGTTTTGTAAAAACATCATTTTTGTACAGTATTTTGTAAGCCTTAAGACACCACATAAATGTCAGCTTTATCATCATCGGAATCTTCATCATCATCTTCATCATCATCAATTTTGTGAAGAGTCAAGTCACATATTATAATGAAGTATCAATACCTCTGGGAGACACAAAGGGCCAACACATTTTCAAACCCTGCCTAAGATC
>NW_020946557.1:23795327-23874749 GCF_900497805.2 Vombatus ursinus | reverse complement strand
CGATAATAAACTACAGAAAAGAACTTTATGGGAAAGCCCACATTTCTGAGCCAGAATAAAGAAGAAGAGACACCAAAGGAGACTGAGGAAAGGGGTGTAAGAGAGATAAGAAGAAAATCAGGAACAAAGAACATTCAAATAAGATTTTCAAAAAAGAAAGGTGACGAATAGTGTCAAATGTAACAAAAAGCAAGGAAGGTAAGAATGAAAAAAAAAAAAAAACAAAACCCACTGAGATAAGTGATTAGGGGGCCACACCTTAAGAAGGTAGTTTCTGGTGAATGCCAGGGATAGAGATTTCATTACAAATAGTTAAGAAATGAGAGGATAATGAAGTGGAGGCATTAAGAGGAAAGCTATTATTTCCATACTTCCATATTTAGCTTATATTGAGCTTTGGATATGGTATAGTGTCCAGAAGAAAAGATGTCAACCTCAGGTCTTTCTTTAGGCTCTGAATTCTCCATTTTAAAATAAATCAGGAAAAGTAAAGAATAGGATAGCCTCATCACAGTAATTCAAATCTGTTTCACTTATTAAATCAATTTTTGTGGAAAGTGGGCACCAAATATTTTCAACCAACTTTCAACATAAATCACATGGATATCACATTACTATGGAATGAAATGGTATGATTACTGAAACCATAATTTACAGTCAAGCCTTGGGGCTGCATGGTTGAAGGAGAAATAAGGCTTCTGGAGATGCTAGAGCACATTTGCATAAAAGAAAACATTTGTAATAATTATCTAAGATAAGAACAGTATTTGCATTGTCTGAAGCATAGTACATGTATAGTATAGGTATACAAAATAATATTAGTATGTACTTAAATTCCATTAGTATGAGCTTTGTTTTCAGGTTATGTTCATATTTTGAGATACATTTTTTTCACAGAAAACTGTGCCCAAATAAAGAATGTCCAAAAGTCTTAGTGCAGGTTTAAGTCATTAAGGCTTACACTCCATATAATAAGTTTCACCATCCAACTTCAGTAGTAATTTTTCAGTTAGCAGATAAGTCTAGGAAAATAAAAAAGTACAGAAGAATAGAATGTCATTTGGCAATTTAAGAAACATTCCACTTTTTACACAGTTCCCTACAGTTGCCAAATTGTCCCTAAATATATAATCCCTCAAAGACCAATTTTACAGCTGAAGAGGCTAGAGAGACAACCTCTTACAATTTTAGTGAAGTTTTATGTTAATTTGAAGGTGACATTTACATTGAACCTAACAAAGATCACTTATTTCAAGTGGGGGAGTGTTTAATACTTCAATAATTTTATCATTTTGCTCAAGGTAACCAAAACTTATCAATTATGTATGACTTGGCTGAAATGAAATACATGAAATTAGACAGTGAATCAAAAAATCAATAAACTTTACTCAAATAGCAAGAAACATCAAATTAAAGAGATTATAAAATACTTCTTCTATTAATCATTACATTTGAGTGAAGACTTACTCCAGGTATTCAATTTATGTCACAGAGAAGCTTCAATTGTGTCAAATGCTGCCTGAAACTCTCTGACATCATCCAAAAAACTCAGAACTGAAAGAATTCATCACTCTTTAGAGTAATTTGACCATCAAACTGATGATGATGATGATGATGATGATGATGATACATGCAGATCTATGATTTCATTGGTATAGGAAACTCCTTCTTGGTAATGAAATTCTCTTGAACAGTGCAGACAAGTGAGTTATGTAGGGTTCTGAGCGGTTCAGTGACTTACCTGGAATAACAGAGCCATATATGTATGTCACAGGCAGGACTTGAATGCAAGTCTTCTCTGATTCCAATGCTAGCTTTCTACCCACTACACCATGCTGCCAATGATGTTGATTATGATGGCACCATCTTACATTTATAAAACTTATCATAGCTTACAAAACACTGTGAACATAAATTATTTGATTTGATCCTCACAACAACCTTGAAAAGTATGTAAAGTAACTTTTATAGCTGATTATCAAGGCAGTTAGCCTACTTACTTAAGGTAACCCAGCTAGTTAGTGGCAAAGTCAGAAATTAATTAAACTCAAGCCTTAGACTCCCAGTCCACTGCTGTTTAGAGTGTACCATGCTGCCTGCCTACACACAAATCATGATATGGATGAATCTGATATGTGAAAGAAAATTATTTCACAGAATCATAAATTTAGAGCTATACTGGAAGTTTGTCTAGCTTAACATCCTTATTTTATATGTGAGGAATAAGTACCATAGAAATTAAGTGACAGATATTAAGTTAAAGAACTGGGATTCAAACTTAGGTACTGTGAATCTAAGTCTAGCATGCTTTCCATTATATTACTCCAAAAACCCTAAAAAAACAGCACTTTTACATTGTTTTTAAATATATATATGTGTATATATGTGCAATGTGTATATGTGTGTATATAAATACCCACGTGTATGTATGCGTATATATGTATGTATGTCCAGGAAGTTCTAGAATAGCATCAATGTGCTGCCAACTCCTTTCTAGAGCCAGCTATAAATAATGTCAATAATCAAAACACTTTGTATGTTTGTACACCTGAACATAAAACTCACTAAGGTGATGACTGAAGGATATACTGAAGGATTTTCCTCTTTTGTATTTATGATTATTCTGACACTGATATCTGAGGGTGCAATGGAAATACTACTGAGTTCAGGCCTATTCTTGTGACTTCCCCTAATCCCCTAGCAACCGTTGTGGAGGTATGATGGAAAGAACACTAGACTAGGAAGTAGGTAACCAGAGTCACTATCTTGACTGTGCCACTTCACATCACCTTGCCTGTAAAATGAGAGCAAAGGGACAGGGCTAGATGATCTTAAGAGTTTCTTTTTAGCTCTAACATCCTGTGATCCTCTAATAAAGGTTTTCGCATTTTGGGATCCTTGTTCCAGTAAAGTAGAGCTTCTGGAAGGATGGCTTTGCATTTCAGCAAAACCCAGCAATTGGGGGATCATTCTCATTGATACTAACTCATTGATCTCAGGTCAAGGATTATGATGAACCAGTAGCAGATATTTCCTAAATATTTCTAGTTATATAGCCACGTATTTAGCTAGCTATCTTGGTTCATTTAGGCTACTCAACATATTGACAATGAGTCTTGATGACAATTTCAATATGACTTTCTAATGGAATGAAATGACCTGAAAGGACATCATACTAAAACATGGTGGTGGGTGCTGGTCTTTTTGGTACATGAACTTGATCCAACCTTTACAGAGTCAGGCTCTTCAGTGCCTGGCTTCATCATTTGTCATCTCCAGAAGGCTCCTGTTGTGGAGCCTCCAATTGACTTATTTGATTTGAGGAGATAAGATCTTTGGGTAATTTTTTGCTAGTAGAGAAACCAACAGACCAGTGGCCTATGACGAGATTTAGTTTCCAGGAAATTGTCTGAAATAGTAATCTGAAACTCTATTTTCATTTGAAATAGGTTGCAGCAGACCCGTGGTCCCAGGAAACAATAACAAAGATCATGAACAGAGAGATGGGAGAATGCCTTGGTGTGGGGGTGGAGGGTTCTTTAGATCAATTTTAGCTCATATATGTTTACTGATAAACAACAACTTCTTTAATGAAAGTGTGAACAAGACCTGGGTTAAAATTCTTTTTTTTTTTTTACACTCCTTGTGTGACCATGGACAAGTCATTAAAACTCTCTGAGTCTTAGATTCCTCATCTTTAAGATGAAGGGTGGGCCTACATGGTCTCTAAAGTCCCTTCCAACTATAAATCCATGTTCCTATGAAAAATGTCCTTTATACTACTAATATTTAAACTTGGTATTTTGCAGTCAGCATCTCCAGGGCCTTTGCTTTAGCTTTCCATTATTTTTATCCCTCTGTTGTGCAAGTAACTATATAAAGGATTATTAATTTCCTGTGAAAATTTGTTGAAGTCAAAGCTGTTACATTATATACACAAGAGAGAACACCATCCAAATCAGCCTAGTGATACTCATTTTGATTTCATAATTTCAGACAGCTGCTACTAAGACATTTTGAGCCTTAAATATATTCATCAAAATTTAAAACAAAAACACATTTATTTCTATTTGATTTTTGTAAGACAAAGTATCACATGAGTGAAGATACAGAAAAAACCTTAATTTTGTAAAATAGTTTTTTAAACCCCACAAATTTGTTTATAATCAATAGTGACTGAGTCCAAGTAAATTATACACATACAAATATTGAATTCAAGATTATTTACAATAAAATATCTTCATCATGGCTTATTTGGAGAAAATGTTACTTTCTATTTTTTTGATGACATTATCACCTATTTTTCTTCGCAAGCTCATTATTTTTAGATTAGTACCATTTTGATTGGTCTGCATGAAGCTTGCAATGTATCAAATATGGGGCATTAAACAAAGGAAAAAGGAACAAAAGGAGAGGAATTAAAAAAGGCAACAGTGAAGGGTGGTTGTAGGGAGGGAGACAGGATGAAGAAAAGAAAAAAGAGAATGGAGAGGAAACGGTAAGGAAGGAGGGGGATAAAAGGAGGGAAAGACAGAATCAGAAACAGAGTATAAAGAAATAGAGAATTATATCTCACATTTATAGAGTGTTCTACAGTAATACAAAACATTTTATATACATTATTTAATTTGCTCCTTAGAACAACTTACAGTATAGGAGCTACTATTACCCCCATTTTTACAGATGAGGAAACTGAGGTTGAGAGACATTAAGTGAGTTATACAACGTCACACAGATACCACAAATCAGGATTCATCTAACTCCTGATCATTTCTCAGCAGCTAGCTGTTTTAAGTCTCATTTCTCCTCAAGTGCCCAACTTTATCACCACCTACTGTGCTCTAAGTGAATAAACATGCTCCCAAATTTAACTGAGATTATCCAAAATGAACAGCCCTTATGTTCCCCCTCTCTTCCTTGTTCAACTCAACCTCTCTTCCTTCTCTCTAGTCTCAGAGGAGATACCATCATCCTTGCCAAAGCTAATTTCCTCCTTCACAACCACTGCCACCATCTCTGGAACCCTTTATCAATTTTTTCTCTTATCTTCAATTTTTCCCTTTCTTCTGGCTTTTCCCTCTCTGTTTACTTGAAATTAAAAGTATTATAAACTTCTCCACATGTTCTCACCCCTTCAAATTAATATCCCACTTTTCTCCCCTATTTCACTGCCAAACTTCTAAAAAAAAAGAGTAGTGCTGCTTCCCCCACCCATTCACTCCTTAACCTCTCTCCTAACATTTCCAACTGCCTAACAGACATCTGAGGGACAACTAGGTGGCACAACTGATAGAGTGCTAGGCCTGAAGTCAGGAAGGCTCATCTGAGTTCAAAACTGGTCTCAAACACTTACAAGCTGTGTGACCCTGGGCAAGTCACCTCCCCTGTTTGCCTCAGTTTCCTCATCTGTAAAATGAGCTGGAAAAGAAAATGGCAAACTACTCCAGCATCTTTGCCAATAAAACCTCAAATGGGATCACAAAGAGTTTGACATGACAGAAACGATTAGAAGACAAACTGGACATTTGGAACCGCATGTCTCATAGTCATCTTAATATCAACATGTCCAAAACTGAACTCATTATACTTCCCCCCAAATTTTCCCCATTTCTGAACTTCCCTATTATTGTCAAGGACATTACCATATTCCCAGTAGCCCAACCTAGAAACCTAGGTATCACTGGAACTACTGTAACAGCCTCCTGGTTGTTCTCCCTGCCTCGAGAGTCTCTCCACTCCAGTCCAACTTCCATTCAGCTATCAAACTAAGCTTTGGAAAGCACAAGTCTGACCATGTCACATCACTCCCCAATTCAATAAATATTAGTGGCTCCCTAGCACCTCCAGGTTCAAACAGAAAATCCTCTATTTAGTGTTCAAAGTCCTTCATAAGCTCCCTCTTACCTTCTCAATCTTATACCTCACGCTCATATACTCTGTGAGACTGGTTTCCTTATTTCTCTCACAAGACTCTGAGCATTCCCTTCTTCATCTCTGCCTCCTGGCTTCCCTGGCCTTCTTCAAGTTCCAGCTAAAAGCCCATCTTCTACAAGAAAACTTTCCTGATCCCCCTTAATGCTAGGGCCTTCCCTCTGGTGATTCTCTCCAATTTATCCCATATACATCTTATTGAACATAGTTATTTTAGTATCTTCACTATTACACTATGAAATTCCTGAAAGCAGAGACTGCTTTTTGCCTTTCTTTTATTCCCAGTGCTTAACAGTGCTTTGGCCTATAGCAGGTCTTTCATAAATGCTTGTTGACTGAAAAAACTGCTTCTCCTCTCAACTTCTCTGTTTGAGTTCATGGCACTGCCATCTCCCCACTCACTCAGTGTCAGCAGAATAAGGCAAAAAGAGTATCCTGGGGAAGAGAGGTAGAAGATGACACAGGAAGCACAATATGTGGTTCCACGACTTCAGACAACGGATGGACTAAATATAGGCTGATGGCATGGGTACATCCACTAGTCTACTCTAGAGCATTTAAGAGAGTCATAGTAGGAAAGAAGTCAGTATATTAATGTTTGAATGTATTTCAGTGAAGTGAGTTATTTATCTGCTCATAGTGTATTAATAAGAAAATAGATTTGGAGTCAGATGATCTGGGTAACAGAGTCTGTGTGTTACTTTCAAAACTGTCCTGCTTTTTTGTGCTTTCTTCTGAACTTCATTCTGTTCTCTTTTGTGCATTTTAAAAAGAATCACAATGGCCCCTTAGTTAACCAAGAGGAAAGAAGGGGAAAACTTTGTAATAAAGAAACATAATCAAACATAACAAATCTATGCAACGGTCATGTCCAAGAATGTATGGCTCTTAATTTTGTGTCTATCTCTTCCTTTCAGAACGTAAGTCTTCTTATGTGCTGCATCATAAGCCACACAGAAACTTGGTTGATCATTGCTTTAATCACAATTTCTATGCTTTTCAAAGTTGTTCTTCTTTACAATGTTGTTGTCCTTGTACAAAATGTACAAAAAAGTATTGCTCAGCTTGTTTCACTATGCATCAGACTTCTTTCTTGACTTTGTATCAGAATCCTATCAAAGATTCTTTGAAATCATTTCTTTTGGCATTATATTATCCCCTTACATTTATATACCATAATTTTTTCCAGCCTCTCTACAAACTAAGAGAGAATCTAACATTGACGCAGTATAGTAAATCTCAATAACTCCACCCCACCCCAACCCGATTCTAAGTTCTTTTCTGTTTTCTCTCTTCCAATCTTCCCTTTAGGACCATAAACTTTGTTTTGCTTATTTCCCTTTAATATTATCCTCCCTCTTAACCTCCTTCCCCATTACCCCCTTATTTCTCTATTGAGTTTGATATATTTCTATATCAAACTGTTGGGTTATGTTTAACTCTCCTTTCTTAGTTTCAGGTTAAGAGTGAGGTTTATTATCTTTTTTTTTTTGGTTTATTATCTTATGCCCACTTCCTCCACCCTCTTTCCTCCATGTTGTATCCATGTTCTTCTAATGAAGCCAATTATGAGAAATAGCAGGTTATATCCTCCTTTCTATACTAATTTACTTCTCCTTTTACCCTTGCTTCTCTTTCCCTTCTTCAAACTCTCAAAAAAAGTCCATTTCTAGGCACTCTGTTTTTCTTATTTCTCCCTCAATACCCAGGCTATTGGGAAACAAATGTGACCTAGGGTCATATAACTATTATGTATCCAAGGACTTGAACTCTGTTCTTCCTGACTTTGAAGCTCCCTTGCTTATCCATTACCCTGCTCTACCACTGACAAATTCAATAAAGCTTTAATTTGTGTGCGAATAACAATTATATCTAAATGGAGCTGGGAAATAGTGACACATGCGTGAGCCATTGTCTATTCACTCTACAACAGGAGGCATGTTTGCTTATTTAAGGATTTGTCCTTACAGTCCCACAGGAGTTTGTGGTCCACAGCAGGGAATTGTTCATTTAGAACACTGAGTATTTTTCTAAGTACTGTTTGTAATTTCCCCAGTGGAATTTTAACAGCTAAAGAAAGGATTAGAAAGGAGATACTTTTTACTAAGAGTGAGAAGAAAAGATAATGATTGACTTGGCCAGAATATCTACTGCTGCTATTCAATAGTTTCAGTTGTGTCTGACTTTTCCTGACTCCATTTGGGGTTTTCTTGGCAAAGATACTACAGTGGTTAGCTCTTTCCTTCTCCAGCTCATTTTATAGATGAGGAACTGAGGCAAAGAGGGTTAAGTGACTTGTCCAGGGTCACCCTGCTAGTGAGCAACTGAGGTCAGATTTGAACTCAAGAAGATGCATCATCCTGATTCCACGCCCTGCACTCTACCCACTGTGCCACCATCTATCGTAATCACAATTTATACATGTCTTCATAGAGTGCTTAATAGCCTCTATACAAACCAATGTTTTTGAGAAGCACCAACCAGAAGTAATAGGGCATACCAACACTAATATTTTAGAGACTAATATTTTCCCCTAAGGAATGGGAACTCAATTTTATTTGCTAATCTAAATAAAGTAACAAGTGTCAACTCTCTTAATAACAGCCAGGACTTATCCATCCCACACAATAGCTAAGATGGACAAAGCCAGTGCATTTCCATTATACGACAACTCTTCAAAAAGGATGCTCTCAAAGAGTCAAACATACTAAAGTTTCATGAAGCCAGAAAAGATTGATTTACATGATTCAGTCACAGGAAAAATAAAAACACATGCAAAATGGTTTTACTTCCTAATTTGCTAAGGTGCTTCCCAACTGATAAAGTGATATTGTACGTGGAGACAAAAGATTTATTCCAAGTTTATTTTTCACTGTTAACACAAAAAAAAGTAGAAAGAAGGTAGGAATTGTCTTCCACCAAAACACAAGCCCCTAAGGTCCTGTCTTTTTCCCCTCTACTCTCTAGTGTCCCTGGTACTACACCCATCTTCATTACAATAGAACACACAAAGTTTAGGTATACAGCTAAGATGTTCACCAGATAAGGAATAATTATCACAGTCCAAATAAGCTATTTTTATATGTTTTACCAGCCCTACTAATTTGCAAGAGGGCAGGGCTCATATCTTATTGTTCTTTGTATTGTCATACTCCCTTCAGTCCTTCATAATATTTCAGAATATAAATTCTATATAGTAGAGGTATTTGCGTTTATTCATTGTACAAATATGTAATAAGCTAGGCATCATACTATCAGGGTAGATATAAAATTCTTAAGACAGTAACATATGGGCACAAATAGCACAATACTAGGTTATAAATAAGTACCATAAATAATGAGTAATGTAAGAGTTCAGAAAAATTAAACATGAACTAGCTACATCTGAGACTGCTTCCAGCTCTAAATCACAGCTTGTGTGATTCATGATATTCAGTCATTTTCTGTGTGTCTGACTCTTTGGGAAACTATTTGGGGTTTTCTTGGCAAATATACTGGAACGGTTTGCTATTTCCTTCTCCAGCTCATTTTACAGATGAGGAAACTGAGGCAAATAGCATTAAGTCTCTTGTCCAAGGTCACGAAGCTACTAAGTATCTGAGGTCAGATTTGAACTCAGGAAGGTGAGTCTTCCTGACTCCAGGCCCGGCATTCTACCCACCTAGCTGACCCCTTGATTCATGAAGGAGGTGGCAATTGAGTTGAACCTTAAAGGATGGATAGCATTTTGGTCAACAGAGATGGTGAGGGAACACAGATGAAGAGAATAGCATGCGTGAAGGTACAGAGCTACAACAAGTAGGGAGATAGCAAAGCAACACACAAGGAAGCAGGAGGAAAATCAGGGTAGGGTATATAGTGTCATGGAAGTCTTGAGAACATTGTTCATGAAGTCAAAGGTATTCAACAGTGCTAAATGCTTTAGAGAGCAGGAAGATTAGAAATGAGAGAAAGGTACTTGAATTTGTTGATGAGGTCACTAGTGACCTTTGAGAACACAATTTTCTCATACAGTTCACATGATTCAGGTTTGCTCAGGATTAAAGCCCTGGATTTCATCACTGGGATCATGGTCTGAAAGTACTACACAGTTTTTTCCAAGTACAATCTGTGGTCACACTGCCTTATACAACAGTCTGGGTTAGCAGTCTAGCGAAGCCTATGGATTCCTTTCTAAGAAGAGTGTTTTTAAATACATAAAACAGAATGCAAAGAAACTAATTACAAATTACAGATGAAACCAATTATATTAAAATACAATTTTAAAAGTGTACAAATGCATGCTCTAGGGCCCTGACTCTCAGTTATCATTCTTTTCAGGATCTTATCCTGGCTCCTACATATAAGGTTTTTTCTTGCTGTGAATTATCTCTCTGAATTCAAACAAAAGGTCTTCTAGTGGATTCTTTTTTTGTAGACATTCTCTGTTCTTTAGTGTCCAGTTCCTTTCTATCAATAGACTATGTTTATAAACCCTGCATTTAGATTTGCCATTTTTGGTGCTCTCTGTAGTTTCTTCCCTCTCATTTCCTTTCTTCTTTCCTCAGCTCCTTTTCCCCAAAGTTTTGTCGCTAATCCAGTTTTCTTGGGTGCCCCCAACTCATATATCTTCCACTCAATACTCTTCCTCTTAGCCAGAACACTAAAGTCCTTTATAATTACCCTGTTCAGGAATTGATGATTGATTGTATGCATGCATGCATGTGCATATATGTATGTATGTATATGCACATACATACATACATACCTACATATACACACATTTAAAGGCAGGGTTCATTTATTCCTGATACACGTATTAAAATTCCTAATAGTTTATATTAATATTTTTATTCAGCTATCTTCTCTCCCCTCATCTGATGTCTACCTTAAATTTCTAATCACCAACCTATGAGTTTGCAAGATAAAGAATTCTTTCTTCATATGGTTGCTTGATAAATGTTGAGCGATTGACTAGGTAAATGAAAGACTGACTTTTTTTACTGGCTTCACCAATTATAGCCTTTCTCCCCTCCAAGCAATCCAAAGTGTCACCAAAATTACTCTTTTCACTTGGTATTTTGATTATTACGTGTTCCCTGAAATTCTCTAGTGGCTTCTCATTAGTCTGAATATCAGGTAAAGACAATTCACTTAGTCATCAAAAGCCCTCCATCAGTCAGGAACTTGACTTTCTTGCCCTTTTCAAGCAGCTTTTCTTAAAATTCTCTTGCTACCACTGCAAAAAGTGCATCGTTGAATATTTGCCCATTCAATACTAGGTTCTTTAGTAAAGCTTCCCCGATTCCTCCAAACCAGATTTAATCTTTCCATTCTCCAAACCCCTACTATGCTTTTTGCTTCTTTTATGATAACAGTTACCACAGTCTACTTATTAGTCATTCTGTATATTTTATCTTCCCTACAAATTTGTAAGCTCCCTGAGGGCAGGACCCATACCTTTTTGTTCTTTGTATTCCATCACTCCCTTCAGTCCTTTATAGAATTTCACTATGAATATTTGATGAATGGTTTAATGTGCTTGGCCTATATTTCTTCTTTAAAGGAGCCTATTTTCACCTTTCTGACACCTTGAGTAAAGAGAAAGCAGGTGTGTTTTTGTTTGTTTTAAATTTTTCTGGTCTGAGACATGACCTTCCAAAGGATTCCCTTCATTTTGAAGGCTCTCTCAATTCAATACAAGTACGCTTTTGTCTACTTGTACTTAGTATTCAGGTCATACTGAGATCTATGAGAACAGGATCCTTCTGAGTACATATTGAAAACAGTTGCACCAAGAGTTTTAGGATCCCAAAGAGCCAAGTCATTGTCTTTTGAAGACACGAAAATGAATGGAAATGCCACATTGACATGCCTAATTAAAAAGAGGTTGCAATCTATTTTATTTTGTCATGGCAGTGACCTATGCTCACATTTCCCATTTAGCTTCTCTTTGATGATTCTTTTCTTTGCAGTTTTCACTTTCTTCTCTCTTTTTTCACTTAGTTGTCTGAGTACAACATTATAGTTGATTCTCAAATTTGGCTGTGCTATTGTTCATCAGATTTAGTGCTGTGGTTTTAACTATTTGCCTGCATATAGTCAAATCTCTCAGCAATAATAAAGTCTAGTAATTCTGACTATCTGGTATCTATCATTATGATTCTAATCTTGCATTAATACCCTAATGCACACCCTAATTAAAAGCTGAAAGTGGATCCCAATCACCGTAGTCATAGCTTTCCTGTGCCAAAAAGGTACCAGGCAATAACCCTCCAAATGATAGGTATAGTTTAGAAATACTATACAAGGTACCAAGAAATTGACAGTCCAACCTGTCTCCTTAGAACGCAAGCTTCTAGTGGGCATGGACAAACCTGTAAGAGGCCAATACAATTAATACACATAAAATGTATAAATAAATCCTTAGTGAATGTTAATGGATGAGAATTTGGTCATGATACTGAATAACAGTGCATATTTCTATAGTTACAATTTTTTAAATACCAATGTAATATTGAAAACGTTATTTTTTCTCAATTGTCAGTGACACTAAATAGCAACACATTTCAAAATGAAAAACTTTCAAGAAGAACTATGTGTAGTAATAAAATGAGTCATTAAGAGTTATCAGGAGGAAAACTGTCAAGAGTAAAACACTAAGATAATGGGCACAGGCTGCAATTAGGATGACAATATTGTAATTCACTCAGAAACACAAGCATTTTACATCTCAACTCTAAAAATACAGGCTGTCATACTTACGGTTTGCATTTACAGCATTTTAAAAAATTCTATAACCTAATTTAGTGGAAAAGAACTGAACTCAGTAATCCATGAAATCAGTTTTATTCCATTCTCTAGGTATCTATTGTCCTACAATGAGTTTTGTAAGTGGGAAGAACATTCTAAAGCATTAGCAAAACAATCCAGACTGTATTTATAAAATTCAACTCAATAACAACTATAGTTTCAATATTAGCTACAGTTCATGGACCATTCTCTTCTTACTTTTAGTTCAAAGATTCTTAATCCAGAGTCCATGAATTTGTTTTTTCTTTTTTAATATTTTGAGAATCATACTTCAATATAAGTGGTTTCTTTTGTGATATTATGTATTCTATTTTAGCCATTTAAAAATATTCTGGGGAGGTTCTCATAGGTTTAACCAGACTGCCAAAGGGGTTTATGGCACAAAAATGGTTGAGAACTTCAACTAAAGTTAAACCCTTCAAGAAAATAAACCATTTCCTTCTGTTTTTATTTTAACAATTTACTATTTTAATTTTTAAATTAGCAAGTTTTTAAAAAAAATTAATGTGTCCCTGTACTAGCCTTCTCCAATGAAAAAAAATTAAGCCCATAAAACAAAGATGCATATCTTCTCCAACCTATTTATCTTTATTTTTTTGGACTAGTGGTTTATCTTTGCATCAATCAGAGATCTAAAGTCTTTCAAAGTGTTTTTTCTTCATAATGTTATCTTTATATTCAATATTTTATTTCTGTTCATTTCCCTCTGCACCAGTTCATAAGTGTCAAGTGACAAATGGGTAGGAAGGGGCTTGAAGGTGAGAGGGTGAAAGCAGGTGAGAACAGGCTTGCCTTAAAGTAAATTAAGTAAAAATAATTGAAGACAAAGTACTTATTGCCTTTACAAAAGAAGAGCAACAAAAAATTCTCATTTAAATCATAAAGTTCTTCCCAATTTCTTGTAAACTTGTTCATTTCATCGTTTCTTATGGCATAATAACATTCCATGACATACAGGTACCACAATTTGTTTAGTTATTCCTTAATAGGAAGACAAATTTCTAAATTTTAGCTACCACAAAAAGAGCTGTTGTAAATATTTTGAACATACAGATCCTTTTCATCTTTCTTTGATTTCTTTGGGGTATAAGACTGGAAGTGGTATAAGTGGGTCAAAGGGTATGCCAAGCATGGTTCCTTTCTGGGTGAAGTTCCAAACTGCTCTCCACAATGACAAGCAATTCACAGCTCCACCAACAGTGCAAGAGTGTACCTGTTTTCCCACAGCCCATCCAACCTTTTTATTCCAAAGATTTATGTATGTTCCTTTGATAGGGAGCCAAATAATTAACATGGCCTGATGGGCAAGAGTTTGTACCTCCCTTCCCATCCCATTTATTAAATGTTGGAAAATGAAATCTTTGTTCCATTCAACTCATTTTAACTGGGTTGATTTTATGTTGCCAACTCATCTTCTGATTCAGAAACCAACAGTATTATTTAATTCAATAAGGTAAACTACTATTGAAACTTCATATGAAAAATTTTGTCATCATTCTCAATTATAAAATTTTACTGTGACCTTGGGCTAAAATCACTACCACTTAATACCCCAATGAGAATTCCCAATTTTCTACAATTCAGTGTTCCATCATGCCCTCAACTAGTATAAGAAAATGAAATTATCTGACGCTGAGCATTTCAAAATGTCTAATGATAATTTGATAAAAATTGTTTTGTCATGTGACAGAGATTGTACCAATAATTTCATACTATTATAAACTATACTGAAAAGCACAATTTGAATCTCCCTCAATATTGCTTTGTTCAATCTCTTTGCATTACTGTTAATACTTATTCTAAAATAACCAATGATTCTTAAATTGCCCTTTTTTGCCTCAGTTATCAGAGGTCAATTTATCATAGATTTAGAGTTGCAAGGTACTTAAAAGAGTAATTTAATCTAATCCCTTCATTTTACAGATGAGAAAATTTGAAGCCTATAGAGGTTTATTTAAGCCCAGGGTTACAAAGCTAGTAAATTTCTTAGAACCCTGGTCTTCCTGACAAGAAGTCCAGCACCTTAGGTACTATGCTGTCTTTCTCCAACATTGATCAAATCCAAAGAACTTCATGAGGTAATGTTAAGGAGTGCCAGTGATGAAGGAGAAGCAATAGGGCTTGAGGAAAGAATTCTAATGAAGAAAGACGGTATAACACAAGTTCTGATTAGAATGACTAAGACAGGAAATTGTGCATGGTCAAGTCAGAGTTCATAACACCAAATACAAAGACTGAGTCAGAAGTGAAGTCTATCATACCAAACAAACTCCAACTCAGAGAAAAACACTGAGGAGATGACAGTCTGTGCTACTTAACTTGCCATGTGATGTTGAAAGAACTACGTCATAGACAGCAGAGCCACTTGGTCATCCTAATGGGAGAAACTGCAGGACCCTGGATACTTCTGTTCAAGGATCTAGTTCATACCCTTTGTCTAACCACTGAATTGGATTTGCTAAATTGTAAAAGTCTGAATCTTTACCCAGAAAGTCATAAATATCATGATACAGAAATGAAATCTAAATTATGGACAGCAATCAGAGGAGCTAAAAAAGGGCAGGTGGTAGAGGGAGAAAATTTGTTTTAGAGACAGACAGATAGACTTAGCAATAGGTGGTCCAACAAAGAAGAAGTGAATCACCTTGGTTAAGTATCTACCAAAATTATAATAGCATCGCATCCTTGAGATGGGAGCAGATCTATGATAAAAGTCGCTGTTATCACCACCCAAGGAAGGAAGGGAATCCATAGGCATTGCAATAAGAAGTCAGCATCTCTAATGAGTCCTTGGCTCAGACATTTACCTAACAAGACTGGACATACTAACAGACATGTATTGCTTGCTTATGTTTTTACTTCCATTGCAAAAACATAGTGCCTTGCAATAAGTACTTGATAAATGCTTTAGCATTCATTTATTCAGACACTTCACGGGAGACCATCAGTCATTGGCTTTCCTTGACACAGGCATCTTGTGCCTAATGCTGGCAGATCAGATCAAGTGGATCTTGTCATGGCTTAGTGACAGAAAAATGTATATTCTACAAGAGGGACTATCAGGGTATCCAAATAGATTTTTCATGATAGTGTAACTGCCTACATATTGGGATATCCTATAACACAGGTAATGGTGAAGTTCCATCTACCAAAATAATAAAAATTATATAACAGCCAGCATTTCTATAGCACTTCGCAGAGTATTTAGAGCACCAAGCCTGGAGTCAGGAAAACTCATCTTCCTCAAACCTGGCCTCAGACACTTACTAGCTGTGTGTCTCTGAGAAATTCACTTAACCCTGTTTGTCTCAGTTTCCTCATCTGTAAAATGAGCCAGAGAAGGAAATGGCAAACCACTCCAGTATCTTTGCCAAGAAAACCCCAAATGGGGTCACAAAGAGTCGACTGAAAAAATGACTCAACAACAACAAAAAAGCTTTGCAAAGCAATTTACAAATATCTCAATTGATCCTCATAACAACCTTGGGAAGTAGATGCTATTGCTATCCTCATTTAACCTCAGTGAGGAAACTGATGCAGATATAGGTTCAGTGACTTGTCCACAGTCACATGGCTAGTAAGTGACTAAGGCCGGATTTGAATTCCCATCTTCCTGACTCTAGGTTCAGAGTCTATTAACTATGCAACCTAGCTTATCTACATAAAAAAGTAATGCCTAATTGATCTGGGATTGGTTAATCTGTTGGACTAATGGAATTCCATAAGATATGAAAATGATAAGGTGCAATACTGCCTCAAGGTGTTGTCCTCACACTGCAAAGAGGCTAAAAGAACTAACAGATTCTTCTGTATTATATAATTCCTTTCCGCAATGGTTAACATGAAGAACTATGTGCAGGCATGCTACCCATCTCCTAATGGAAAGGTGATGGACCCAGAATGATACTCTGGGTGGGGTTAAGAAGGGGAACATGACCAATACAACAATTTATTGTTAGTGACTATATATATTTGTAACAAATATCTACTTTCTCAGAGATGGGGGGAGAGAGACAGAAGAGAGAGAAAGAAGATTTTTATTTTATTTAAAAATTGTTTTAAAAAAAAGAAATATATATAGGGCCAAGATAGAGAGGACAGTAAAGCTTGTGAAAAGACAGTTCCCATAATCACTTTAATGTTCTCTATGCTGAACTGTTTCTGTGGGTCCAGGTTGATCAAATTAGGGATCAAGGTAAAGGAATTCTTTAAGCTTTAGAATGTGTCTTTCATTCCTGGTATCCACTGGAAAAACTAGAAAATTTTAGCAGGTCTGTAAGCAAAAAAAAAAATCCTGAGAATTAAGTAATGGCAATATCCCCAAACCATGGAATTTCTGCAGATATTTTGCTTATACAGGGTTCCCTCAGAACAATATAGCTTCTACACTACATAGATCCCTTCTTATTTTTCATAGAATACCTCTCCTGGACACAGATCTTAGAACACCTTTCTAAGACACAAATCAAATTCCACCTTCTACATAAAGCTTCTCCTGATTGCCAACTGCTAATACACTCTGTTCCTAACATGTATTTAACTACATTATATTTGATTGTATGTATTTTCTTTTATTTATTCTGTATATACATGTTGTCTCCTGTTAGAATGTAAAATCCTTGACAGAAAGGATGATTATGTTAATTATGTAGTTGACTCTACAGAACCTAGCACAGCACAATAGTGACTACTCTTTGGGGCCAATCATTCAATATATTCTGAATCCATCTAATTATACTATCACCATTTTTTCCAAGAGAACAGCATGGGATAATTTTTCAAGTTATTCTGCAAAATCTACTTCTAGCATTTTATTAAATACACATTCAAATAACATATAAAAGGCTAACTTCTCTGTCTTGATGGTATTAAAATCAACTTAGCACTGAAAAGGAAACTTTGATTAGCAGTCCACAGGTGGCCTACGACTGCTTGCTATAAACATATACACCTGATAATACTTCTCGAAGTCTGAAAAGGGAAATGCAACCTTTCCAACTACTACAGCACTACTCAGAAAAAGGAAAATCAAGTTATATAGACAGTACTTTCTAACACACCCCTGTTTAACCCTCAGATGTTTAGTCTACAGGATCACTGGACACTATAGGACCTGTAATAATTAGCGGCATGGAAATTTTATTTTTTTAAAGTTAGGAATAGCTTAGGAACATGGAAAAGGCTGAAGATTAGTTGGTCTGAAGATGGGTACACAAAGGGCATTATCATTACAGCCCCTTCTGGTTGTGGTGAGTAGGGTCCTCTGGTGGCAACTCTATCCTTGAATTAATAGTTAACATAGTATTCTTTCAACTATTCCAAAAGTCCTCTACACAAGCTAAATAACAAAAGTATATTGGGAATAATATAAAAAAGAGTCATGTGGTTAGTAATAGCACTGTTTAATGATTATTAGAGAGTTCATAAATGCAACCTCACAAGTAGCTCAGAAGTGAATCTCACATTAAATTTCACTGGCTTTTAAATTTAAAAAGCAACTGAAACACCTGGTGTTTTAGATATGCAATTAACCACAATAATAATGTACTGAGTAAAAATGTTCCAGGAAGAAGTGATCATCCTATTCAAATTGTAGCCTGAGATTTCTAGACACCTAAGTAAGGGATAAGAAATGCCTCAGAAACATTCAAACAGTAAGTGACCATGCCATATGGGACTGGAAGATACTGGAATAGGCTGCTGAGATAGGATGCCAAAACTTCCCTGAGTATCTTTAAGATACAGGTATCTCTTAAGTACACTACTGCATGTAGGCAGGTGCATGAGCTAAATACTCTTTTTCAGTTCTCTTATTCTGTATATGCATTTGTGTGTCTACCAAAAAAGTATTTTACCTACTTAGTGAAAGGTTACTGTCCATTTAAAAAAGCTCCAACCCAAACGTGGCTGTTTCTCTATTCTTTAATGCCCACACAGAATAGCTCAAAAGAACAGTTAAAAAGTATTTGGTGGATGGACAAATTTAAGCCCATTCTACAAAACTACAACGTATTTTGGTTAACTCTCTCCTTCCCTCTGACTTCATAGTTCCTCTCTTCCTCAAGTGCCATGTACTACATGAAGCCCGTCCTGATGCCCCCATTACTTGTATTTTCCCTCCCAAATTACCTTGCATTTAGCTACTTGGTATATATTTGTATTTATTTACTTTACATCCATGCTGTAAATACTTATGTTTGTATTTCATTAAAATGAAAATTCCTAGGGAAGAACTTATGACCAAACAAGAGATAAAGAACATTACAAAATGTAAAACATAATTTTGATCATATAAAATTAAACAGTATTTGCACAAACAAAATGAATGCAACCAAAATTATAAGGAAAGCAGAAAACTGGAGGGAAAAATTTGTAACAAGTATCTTTGATAAAGGCCTCCTTTCTCAAATATATAGAGAACTGAATCTAATTTATAAAAATACAAGGCATTCCCCAATTGATAAGTGGTCAAAGGATATAAACAGATAGTTTTCAGATGAAGAAATCAAAGTTATCTAAAGTCATATGAAAAAATGCTGTAAATCACTACTCATTAGAGAAATGCAAATCAAAATATTAAACATTAAAATGCAAATTACAAAGTCTGAGGTATCACTTCACACATCAGATTGGCTAATATGATAATAAAGGAAAATGCTGGATGGCGGAAGGGATGTTGGAAAATTGGGATACTAATGCACTGTAAACTAATACAACCATTCTAGAGAGCAATTTGGAACTATGTCCAAAGGACTATAAAACTGTGCATATACCCTTTGATCCAGCAAAATTACTATTGAGTCTATATCCCAAAGACATAAAAAAGGGGGAAAGGACCTGTTTGTGCAAAAAATATTTATGGCAACTCTTTTTGTGATGGCTAAGGATGGGAAGTGGAAGGGATGCCCGAGTGGGGAACGCCTAAACAAGCTATGGTATATGATTGTAATGGAATATTATTGTTCTGTAAGAGATGACAAGCAGGATGATTTCAGAAAAACCTGGAAAGTCTTACACGACCTGATGCAAAGTGAAGTGAACAGAATCAGGAGAACATTGTACACAGTAACAGCAATATTGTTCAATGAAGAACTATGAATGACTTAGCTATTCTCAGCAATACAATGACCCAAAAAAATCCCGAAGGACTAATGATGAAGCATACTATCTGCCTCCACAGAAAGAACTGATATTGTTTGAATATAGACTGAAGCATGCTATTTTCACTTTCTTTCACTCGAGTCTTTTTGTGACTAATATGGAAATGTTTTACATGATTGCACATGTATAACCTCTATCTGACTGCTTACCATTTCAGGGAGGGGAGGGACAGAGTAAGGGAAGGAGGGGTCGAATTTGGAACTCAAAACTTTTAAAAAAAAGTGTTAAAAATTGTTTTAACATGCAATTGGGGAAAAATAAAATATATTTTTAAAATATAAGTTTGTTGTGAGTAGGGATTTTCATTTTTACTGTTTCATTTTTCATTTAATTGTTTCACTTTTTCTATTTGTATCCCCAATCTAGCACAATGCTTAGCACATATTAAGTGCTTAATAAATGCCAGATGGGCTGACTGATTAAAGAAAGGCTCATGAAAATACAGTGGAAGCCTCCTCAAGGACTGCTCTTGTCACCTTGAAAAATGTTTTCCCAATATTCCTAGTCAACTACTAATGGAAGATTTTACATCTGCTCTAAAGGTTACAGTAGGCAGTCCTTTTCTTTTTTAAAGTGAGTTCAATATATCAGTACACTTTCCCCTTTGTTAGAGAAGAAAGAATATATTTCAAAGCATGTAAGTACTTTGTGCATCAATCAATCAGACACAAAGCTTCTTATCTGCTATACTGCTTTCATAATTTACTTGTTATAAGTAGGCACTCAGTATGACAAATTATCTTTAAATATATCTAAGAGGGGAAAATGGAAGATACCAAGCTAGGCAAGGTTACAGCTAGTGAACATCATCTATCCTCGATGTTGACATAATAAAGATATAATGCTGGCGCTCCTTATTATCCCCCTACCTGCTTCATGCCCACCTGAGCTCTCAGCTTTGAGAAGGTGATGTCCTGAAATCCTAAAACCTGTGATTTCATTGTAACAGGGAATTCCCTATGAAGAAATGCTATCTACCATTGCAGAACAATTCATGCCCTGCAACTTGTAACCTTACAGAATTGCTTGGGACACTGAGAGAGTGATCTGTTCAGGGACACTCACTAACCTAATAATAATACTACTACTACTAATAATAATAATGATAATGATAATAATAACAATCATTTATATAACACCAAGTACTCTACCCGTTAACTCATTTGATACTCACAACAACCCTGTGAGGGTACGTGCTACTAATATCTCCATTTCACAAATGAGGAAACTGAAGCACAGATAGATTAAATGATTTGTCCATGGTCATAGAGCCAGGGAGTGGCTTAGGAAAAATCAGAACTTGGGTCTTTCTGATTCCAAGTCCTGAACTCTACCTACCATACCACCTAGTAGCCAGAATAAAGAAACTAGAAATTTTCAGGATCAGGCTTAGGAAACAGCCCTTTTCCTTGTCATGAAAAGGTTTGTACAAGATGCTGGTGAATATTTAGTACCTACTTTTGAGTTTGCCCTAAGCTAGAAACACTACTACCACCACCACTACCACCACTAAAAAAAAAAAAGAAAAAAAGAAAGAAAAAAAAAAAGAAAAAAAAGGCCCATGCAAACTGAGTAGGTCTGCCCCATACATGTCTGATAAAGGCTACAGTAAGTCCTTGGCTAATGGTCACGTCCTTTCCTCAGAGAACACTCTGTTATCACGAATGAGAGGAACTTTCATAATGACCATTTTGTACCAAGATTAAAATACATTTTTCAAATGTCACTAAAAGTTTAGAAGAAAACATCAAATCAAGTCGACCAGCATTTTTTTGGGGGGTGAGGCATTTGGGGTTAAGTGACTAGCCCAGGGTCACACAGCTTGTGAGTGTTGTGTCTGAGGCCACAATTGAACTCAGGTCCTTCTGACTCCAGGGCTGGTGCTCTATCCCCTGTGCCACCTAGCTGCCCCAACAAGCATTTATTAAGCACCTACAGTATACCAGGCACTGTACTAAGCACTAGTGATACAAAAAATGGCAAAAGACAGTTCCTGATCTCAAAGAACTCAATCTAAGGAGGGAGACAACACCTAAACAAAATAAATACAGGATACAAATACATACAAAAACAATATATACAGGATAAAATGGAGATAATTAACAGAGGGAAGGTTCTAGAATTAAGGAGAATCAGTAAAAGCTTCTAGTACAAAATAGGGATGAGATAGAGCACTGAGGCTGATGAGACCTTACAAGATGATGGGTTATCCCAATAATAAGCTTCCTGGAGCACGTTGGAAAAATCTGAGAAGTTCCAGAACACTAAGTTAAGTAATTTCTCTAATACCACAAGTTGCAAAGTGTTTGATCTGCATCAATAAAATTTTCCTTACTGGGAGTTCCCTTCATCAATGAAATCACAAGTATGGACCTGCTACAACCATGTTTTTTTAAACCCATCTTTTCTCTCTCAAATTCTTTGATTTTCCAAACCTAAGAAAATCTATTATTCTGTAAATTGGCAAAGATAATAAAAATAAAACAGTAAAGGCTGAAGGGGCTATGAGAAAACAGACATGCTAATACACTGTTGTAACTCTAAATTTGCCCAACCACTCAGGTTAGCAAATCGAAGTTATAAAAGAAACAACTCACTACTGTCCATATCCTTTGACCTAGAGAGCTCACTACTCAAAATATGACAGTATAGACAACATAACATACCCCCAAAGGAGTAAAAGAGAGAAAAGAAGGTTCAATATACATTAAAATAAAAATCTTTACGTTAGCAAAGAACTGAAAACAATGTTGGTATTACTTGACTGGGAAATGTCTGAAAAAAAGATAAATTCAATAGAATGTTATTTAATGAGAGGGGCATCTAGATAGTACACTGGATAGAGCACTGGGTTTGGGATCAAGAAGACTCCTCTTTTTTACTAGTTGTGAGACACTGGGCAAGTCACTTAATTCTGTTTGCCTCAGCTCCTCACCTGTAAAATAAGCTGTAGAAGGAAACAGCAAACCATTATCTTTGCCAAGAAAACCCTAAATGGGGTCAAGAGTCAGGCATGACTGAAACGACTTAACATTTAATAAGAAATGACAAGTATGTGTAATTCAGAGAAACAAAGAATATCTATATGATCTGATATGGAGTAAAAATAAGCAGAACCAAGAAAATAATATTTGTTGTGACTATCATGGTACAAAAGAAAAGATCACAAAACAGGAACTAAGTAAGTGAAAAACCAATGCAAGTCTTGGAAGACAGATAATTAAACATACTTTCTTCCTCATGGCAAAGAGACAGGAACTATTAGGATAGAGAGTTGTCCATACTGTCATATGCAGTCACTTTATCAGGCACTTTTGCTTAAAAAAAATTGGGGGGTAAGAAAGGAGGGTTCAGATTAGAAGGGGAAGGGTAGGAGAAATAACTGAAGTAAATACAAATAAGCAGGTCTAAAGTAAGAAACACTGGCTGATTATTTTAAAAATAAACAGTGGGGGGTGGGGGATAAAGAAACAGGTTCAAATCTCAGAAAAACAGGATTCAAGTTCCTTCTCTGCAATCAATAAAATATATTAAAATGTTTTAAAATGAAAAAACCCTGTTATAGCACCTAGTAGCATTGAGTAAATCACTATTTTAATTCTTCAAGTGCATTATAAATCTATATCCAACAATACGAGAAAGCAGTTTATGTCTCAGCAGAATCTCTCTGTCCATAAAACGTCACATTTTATTTTTCAAGGAGGCAAGAACTTCACTGTGATATTCATGTGATTAGAAATTGGTGTTTTTCTGCCACCAAGTGTCAGCAAATAGTTCGAGCCAACCAACTTACTATGGGGTTTACTGTGAAAGACAGAAAACCAAAGGACTATTGTTTAAATTGAATGACAAAAATAAAACCACAAGTAAAACATACTTTAAGAAGTATGAAACAAGATTTAAAATTCCTTTCTTCCCCTGTATACAAGTAACAGAAAAACCAGGTAACCATATAGACTCATAAGTATAAGAAATTTTAGCTGATTAGATACCTCAATCTAGAAGTTATTCTTTTTTTAATTAATTTATTTATTTTTAGTTTTAAACAATGACTTACATAAGCTTTTAAGTTTCAAATTTTCTCCCCCTCCCTCTTCACCTCCCTCCTCAAGACGCATACAATATGATTTAGGCTCTACATATACATTCCTATTAAACACATTTTCACATTAGTCATATTGTAAAGAAGAATTAGAACCAATAGGAGGAACCATAAGAAAGAAGAAATAAAACAAAACAGAAAAAAAAAGAGCAAACAGTATGCTTTGATCTGCATTCCAACTCCATAGTTCTTTCTCTGGATGTGGATAGCATTTTCTATCATGAGACTTTTAGAGATGTCTTAGATCTTTGCATTGCTGAGAAGAACTAGGTCTTTCAAAGTTAGTCATCACACAAAGTGGCTGTTACTGTGTACAACATTCTCCTGGTTCTGCTCACTTCACTCAGCATCAGTCTATACATGTCTTCACAGGTTTTTCTGAAGTCCACTTGCTCATAATTTCTTATAGCACATTAGTATTCCATTACATTCAATACCACAACTTGTTCAGCCATTCCCCAATTGATGGGCATTCCCTCAATTTCCAATTCTTTCCCACCACAAAAAGAGCTGCTATAAATATTTTTGTACACGTGGGTCCTTTTCCCATTTGTATGATCTCTCTGGGATATAGCCCTAGAAGGGCTATTGCTGGATTAAAAGTTATTCTAAATTTCCATTTCCCTGACATAGCAATCAGAACTTTGAAGGAACAAAAATAATCAAAAGATCAGAGGATTTAGAATTAAAAGAACACTCAGAGATAATCTAGTGGTCCAACACACCCCCCCCCATCCCTTTCATTGCAATATTCAACTAATGTCATCTTTTACTACCTACTACTTTAGAATCTAATAAAACTGAAGATCCACTGCATAATGATGTTCTAATATACTAAACGAACTTTCTACATTACAAATCAGTCAACAAATATTTATTAAGCACTTACTGTAACTAGTAAATTGATCCCTCAGAGCTCTCAAAAAAATAGTCCAGAAAAAAAAATAATTTAGCTAATAACAAATATATGTTTTATTCTCACAATATTAGACTATTTTAATTACATATAATAAATACAATTTTAAAGCTGAAGGGGAATTTTGTTGTTACTCGTCCTTCATTTTTAAGACCAGTGAGATCACGTGGTAATGTCTTGACTTGTACCTGAATTAGATTTAATTGAGGCAGAGGTGTGCAAAGTGGTGAGCCTCACTCTCTCTTCTTGAGTCATCAGGAAGTCCAGTGGCAAGACAAAAGTTAAGATGATGGTGATGGCCTGGGAAGCAGTGGATGACCTTGGCATCTTCAGTGCTTGACCAAGCTCTAAGCACTCCACTGTACCAGCTTCAGCCACCTTCATGGCCATTGGAACAAATTGTTCTCATCCACCCATGCTTAGGGGAGACATCCTCCTGATGTTCTTTTAAGTTCCCCTTCTCTAATGAGGTAGCTCTTCTTTCTTGCCAAAGTCAATCCCTCTACGTGTGCGAGTGATCATGGGAATCCCCTTTCTTTTTCTCCAGCAGATTGAAGCTTCAATCAATCCTCCTCTTCCTAATCGTCACCTCTTCCTATCTACTGGTTCCTTTCCTGTGGCTTTCAAACATGCCCAAATCTTTCCGAGCCTTAAAAAACCTTCATTAGGCCTTACTACTATTATTGTCCTACCTTTTTCAGCCAAACTCCTCTCCTTGCTTCTACTTCTTCCCCTATCATTCACTTCTCAGCCCTTTGCAATATGATTTTCAACTTCACTAGGTGTATGAGGTGTTGAGGAAGGACTAACACCTCTGATATGAGGGCTGCTGAGTCATTTTCAGGGCTGCTCATCCATCTTTGTTGTCCATTTTTACCCAACTCTTACCTGTGGCTCCAAGAAGCTGTATCATGAGCAACAGCCACACCTCAGTTAACCATCTTGGCAGACAAACTAAACCAGACTGAACTAACCGATAGGCCTCAAACCTGCCAATGCATCAGGGGGATGTCTACCCCAAGCATGGGTGGATGAGAACAATTTGTTTCAATGGCCATGAAGGTGGCTGAAGCTGGTACAGTGGAGTGCTTAGAGCTTGGTCAAGCACTGAAGATGCCAAGGTCATTCACTGCTTCCCAGGCCATCACCATCATCTTAACTTTTGTCCTGCCACTGGACTTCCTGATGACTCAAGAAGAAAGAGTGAGGCTCACCACTTTGCACACCTTTGCCTCAATTAAATCTAATTCAGGTACAAGTCAAGACATTACCACGTGATCTCACTGGTCTTAAAAATGAAGGATGAATAACAACAAAATTCCTCTTCAGCTTTAAAATTGTATTTATCTATATATAATTAAAATAGCCTAATATTGTGAGAATAAAACATATTTATTATTAGCTAAATTAATAAAATCTAGCATTCTAAACAAAGAAAGACAATTTCTTAACACTAGCCTTGGGGATTGACTCACTGATAATCTCAGGTTCCAGAGTGAAAGGTCCTGACCTTCTAGCATGAGAAGGGGAGTTACTAAGCAGTATTCTTCCAAAAAGGCAAAGACTGGCCCTCATAGACTCTGGAAAAGACACCAAGCCATGACATGGGGTAATAGAAGACCTATACTCATAGGAATATAAAAGTGTTCCACTAATACTCTCTAATTCAATTCCCCTTCAAGGGCAGCTTTTGGGCTATTTTGAAAGCTTTATGTGTTTTCTATATATGTTTATGGACTCCTTTGAGTCCATACCTTCTGAGGAAAAATCAAGACTGTCCTTTCCTGAAACTATTTTTTTACATTGAGTGTTTATACCAGAAGGCTGAAAACCTTGTTACCTACATTGGAGAAACTTAAATATTTAGCTATACACAAGCTGTATTTGGAAATTTTCCAAAGTAAATTCTAGGTACAGACAATGATTTGATTTTTTGGTTCAGTCCCGAAGACTAGACTTGATCTCTGTGAGCCGCAGGCGTTAGGGGTCCCAGGCCACTAGTAGGATGCATGTGCCACTATCTACAATTGATACTTAAAAGATACTGGAAAAGCAGCATGCCACAAAGGATCTGAGTTAGAAGTACCAAGGTTCAGGTCTTGCCCTCAATTCTAAGGCTCAAACAACTCTCTAACAAAAGTATAGTTTTAGACAAAGTAAGTTATAGACAGGTTGTAATCTGTTTATTTACATGGAGGGGGTTTTCATACTAATAAAATGATACATCCTTTATGTACTGACCTAAAGTAGAGTTTCTTTTTCTTTTATCCCTTTGATAGTATGGTGAAGTCTATAGATCCCTTCTCAGAAAACTTCTTAAATAAGTAAAATAAAATACATAGGATTGCAAAAGAAACTAATGCTGAAATAGAATTATCAAAATATTTTTTTAAATAGAACAAGCTCACAGGCCTCAGGTTAAGAACCACTAATTTAAAGTTATTAAAAGATCCTGAAGAAGGCCCCCAGTGCAATGAAGTGAACCCTCTATGGAAGATCTATAGAAGGACATGGACAAAAACCACATAAGGTAGGAAAGTGTGGAAGGGTTGTAATATGCACCTAGGAAAGAATACCCATATAGATGCTATCATAGATTTATCTAGTTAACTAAGTTTACATTTTCATGATGCCAATGATATATTTCCCAAAAGATAGATGATTAAGTCCTTTCAAAATGCTGTATTCCTAAAAATTTTAAGTATATTTCATGGGAAAAAGGAGATAGCAAAACAGGGCCAAACTAGTTAAATGTGCATTTTTTAAAGGAAGTGTTGTTACCTGAAATTTTTAATCATGATAACAGAAAAATGCCTTTGATAAAGAATTACTTTCTTTGATAAAGAATCTAAAATTCTCAACACACAAATCCCAGGCTGACTCCAATAAGATTTTTGCCCCAGTAAGAATTGGTGATGTGAACATAAAGACAATTGCTTGCTAAATGAACATGCAGTTTTAAATGCTAAATTATGGACTCTAGAGATCTTCTAGGAGATGTACTACTGATAAATGTCTCCAAAGGGCTATTTCACTTCAAATAAAATATCACAAATACAAAAAAAATCTTAAACAGAAGATATCACTGACACCATTTATTTGTCATTCTGGGATGAATTTTAAAAAAACTGGAAAGAGGATAATCCAACTGAAAGCAAAACGAAAAGGATAATGAACAAAGAAGTAATTTGTAAATATGTTTTAATAAAACATTCTAGATTATACAATACTAAATGTTAGACAAAAAATGTTCTATTGTCTACTATTCTAGAAGAGTATTTCTATTGCATACTATTCTAGAATTGAATTTAAAATAGAATTTAAAAATAATTGAATTGTTTCATTCTTATGAAGAAACAATATGTAAGGCTTTATTTTTTTAGGATATTCAAAAAAAGCTTACATAAAATGAATACTCTCAAATTTCTTATTTGTAATCTGTATTCACAAAAACCCTCTGAAATCAAAGGTAGCAGGCTGAAAGTTGCATCAAAGTATCCTTACCAGGATAAATGTTCCTCATTTGCAAAGCTATGAATTTGTCATTTAAAAAATGCAAACTCAATAGAACTTCCAGGAACCAATAAGGTGAAATAAGCAGTAAATCACCATAATTCTCACATATTTACCTCCAAACGACCATAAAATAGTGCCCCAAAACAAATCCTAGAACACCAGAACCAGCAAAAAAAAAAAAATGGATGAAACAATCTTTTAGCCCAAGAAACTTGGAAGATCAGCAAGAAAGGTCTGTCTCACTCAGGTAAAAGGGGAGTACAGTCCAGGACAGGACACATTCCAGTAAGCCAGCAGCAAGCTCCACCTCAGCAAACCAGCAGTAGATCCTAAGTCCCACTGCAGTGGAGCAGGCAAATGCCAACACCAGAGTCCCCCATGTGCCCCAACATAGCCAAGGAAATGGGCAAACTCCAGGTCTGAGGAGTGCCATGTACTTCAACGCAGCCCCAGACAACCAAGCAACCTTCAGCAGCCAGCCTCCAGATGCTTCACTGTAACCTCAGGCAAACAGGTAGACCCAACCCTAGTGGTGCCTAAGCAAACAGGCAGCCAGACCCTTAATAAGTGTTTCAGCGTAGCCTGGGGCAAACAAGCAGCTGCCAGTGGCCAGACTGCCACATGCTTCAGTGTAGCCCCCAGGAAACACAGAAATACTCCATTGGTCTCACCACACACCAGACACCACCACAAGGACCCCAGCTCAACACCAGGTTAAGCTTCCAGACCCCTACAGCCTCCAGCAGCGCCAGCGACACCCCATCCCACCCCTCAGTGGACAGGAGGGTCCCCCGGGGGCTTTAGGGCAATGTCAGTGAAGTGCCAGGTCAACAGCCAGGACCTGCAGCCCCTGGCACAAAAAGTTTGACAGTGCCCCTTCCATCTCAGGAGCAGAGCTCAAATTTAAAAGAAAGGAAAGAGGCCAAAAAAGATAAGCAAAAAAACAACAAAAAAAGAATCTGACCATAGAAAGTTATAATGACAGAGAAGATCAAGACAAACTCAGAAGAGGACAACAATGTCAAAACACCTATGGGAAAATCCAAAGAAAAATGGGAAGCAGTGTCAAGCCCAGAAAGAACTCATGGAAGCACTCAAAAAGGAGCTTAAAAATCATATAAGAAGGATAGAAGAAAAATTGGGAAAAGAGAACGATGCAAGACAATTATGAAAAAAGAGTCAACAGCTTAGAAAAAGAAAATAGCTACTTAAAGTAGAATTGGCCAAATGGAAAAGGACATATAAAAATCCACTGAAGAAATCAAAGCCATTTAATAGGTATATGAAGAAGTGCTCTAAATCACTACTGATTAGAGAAATGCAAATTAAAACACCTCTAAAGTACCACCTCACACCTATCAGATTGGCTAATATGACAAAAAAGGAAAATGATAAATGATGAAAAGGATGTAGGAAAATTGGGACACTAATGCACTGCTGGTGGAGTTGTGAACTGATCCAATCATTTTGGAGAGCAATTCAGAACTATACCCAAAGGGCTATAAAACTTTGCATATTCTTTCATGCAACAATAAGACTGTATCCCAAAGAGATCATAAAAAAGGGAAAAGGCTCTACATGTGCAAAAACATTTGCAGCAGCCTTTTGTGGTGGCAAGATATTGGAAATTGAGGAGATGCCCATCAATTGAGGAATGGCTGAACAAGCCATAGTATACGAATGTAATGGAATACTATTGTTCAATAAGAAATGATGAACAGGAAGATTTCAGAAAAAATCTGTCAAAACCTATATGAACCGATGCAAAGTGAAATAAAGAGAACCAGAAAAACACTGCACACAGTACCAGCAACACTGTGTAATGATCAACTATGAATGAGACAGTTCTTCTCAGCAACACAATGATCCAAGACAATTTCAAAGAACTCAGGAAGAAAAATGCTATCCACATCCAGATAAAGAACTAATGGAATCTGAATGCAAATCAAAGCATACTTTTTTCACTTTATTCTTTTTTGTGTTTTTTTTTCCTTTTGATCTGTTTCTTCTTTCACAACTGTGACTAGTATGGAAATATGTTTTACATGATTGCCTGCCATTTTAGGAAGAGGGGAGGGGAGGTTAGAAGGGAGAAAAATTTGGAACTCAAAATCCTGTAAATATGAATGCTAAAATTTGTCTTGACATGGAATTGGGGAAAAAATACTATTTTTAAAAAATGTAAACTCACCTTTCTTCTGAGCTCTGGTGATTTTGACAGTTTCATGAAGGTCAAATGAGGTTTGAAACTTCTGTTTTCTCCTGCCAAGATACCCTTTTCTTGAAATGTTCTCTTAGCTGCCTCTAAAGAAAAAAAAACACAAAAATATTTTATCTATCAATTGTGCCATGATTTATAAAAGTAGACATTTATTTCTTGTAACACAAAAAGGGTAGTCTGAAAAAGTATTTTCTATTTCTGGTTAAGTTAAAAGTAGTATCTGATTTGTATAATAATGAATTTTATCTGTGTGACAATAAAATCTCATTCTGATATTTGTAAAAGGCAAAGAAACAATTATTTAAAAAGCTTACTGTCTATAAAGTAGTTGTTGGGTCAATGTGAAGACAATACTGAATGTCAATGAGCTGAACGAAACAGCTATTTTAGGTAGTCATTCATGTTTTTTGTTGTATATCTATCAAAAAGATTATTCTAGAAAATAACATTTTAAAACCAATACACAAAATTCCATTTTTAGTGATATTGAAAGAAAAAATAGCATTATGACTTTTTAAAGATGGCTATTATATATAGTATACGTTTCCCAATGTGATATTAGCCTAACATCAAAGTATCAATGAATGTTGTCTTGCTACAAAGCAAAACAAAAAAAAAATCACCTTGAAAAGTTTTAACAAAGTGTAAAAAGAAAGATTGACAAGTAAGTACATTGAGTCTGTCTACAATCAGCTGGTAAATAAGTCCTTAATCTACATCAGTTTTCTCATCTATAACATTAGGCAGCTGGACCATAATATGAGATTTTTCCTAGCACTAAGATTCTATGCTGTTCTAAACTACATTATCTATATCTGATTGAAAAGTAAAACATATTACTAAGCTTAAATTTCTATATTACTTATCAGTGAAGAGAAGCATTTTAACACATACAAGACATCCCAAAAGTTTTAATGTAGTTTTAAACTTTAATAGTTTTACACAGCACTAAGAGTTTTGGGACACCCTGTATTAACTTATTCTATGAACACAATCTTGAAGAGCATCTTTGCAGTCAACTATTGTTTTATCTGTAAAATGCCAAATAATCAACTAAAATTATTTTTTTCTTTTGACTTGAATGATTATTTCACTCAGATTATCGTAATGTCTTTAAGGGTTCTCTTATATCTAGCACATAATGGGAGTTTAATGAACGTAAATTATTGACTGATTGGATTATAAATTGAAGAGGTTGGCCTAGAAGATCTAAGGTCCGAGTCTAACATTCCATAATTCTACTATGAAAGTAAATTCTATTGTCATGCTCTAGATAGACGATAACCAATAATTAATTACAAGTAGTTTAGAAGAAGCTATTGTTTTATTTTAGGAACTGAGATCACAATCCAATAATTATTTCCCTCTTTATCTCTGAATGAACCTGGCCATATATCCCAAAACATGAGTATAAAGTAATAATCAATCAACAAGCTTACATCCATTATAAGCCAGGCACCATAGAAAGTACTAGAAATTAAAACAATTTCTGACCTCAAAGAATTTATATTCTATAGGGGGAAACAACATGTACTCACATATATTTATATGTTTATAAATTTCACATTCATGTATTTACAAATTTTATACTTATATAAGTATAAACAAAATAACTAGAAGGTAATTTAGGGGGAAAACACAACAACTGGGGGAAAGGAAGGGTCAGCATGCTGAAAGTGTTGCCTAAGGAGAATTTTGGAGGAAAAAAGGATTCTACGAGGTAGAGGCAAGGTGGGAGTGCATTATAGGTATAGGGGACAGAAAGCGCAAAAGCAAGGGTGGGAGATGGAAGTGTTATGTTAGGAACAGCAAAACAGCCAGTTTGGCTTCAGTATAGCATTCATGAAGGGGAATAACATGTAATAAAAGGCTAAACAAAATGGATTGAGGCTAAGTAGTAAAGGGCTTTCAAAGCTAAACAGAAGAGTTTGTATTTGATCCTGCAGATAAAGGGGAACCACAAAAGTTTACAGACACAAGATGAACATGATCAGTCGGCCTGTGATCTCAGGAAAATGAATCTGGCAACTATGTGAAGGTTAAGTTGGAGAAAGCAGACTCCAAGCTGGGACATAGTTAAGAAACCAATTAGAGGTTTGTGGTATGCATAACTGAATACTCTCCTCTTTATGTAAAAGCAGTTCCCAGAGTCATAACTAACAACTCTGGCACTAAGGGTAAATGTCACAAAACTCATGGGGGAGGGATGAAGGGATAAATAGCATGACAGGCATTCTAAAATCAAATTTTATTAATAAATTCATTTGAAAGTTAGAAAGGGCCCATTAGGGGAGAGATCTCAAGCCAGAGATCTCAAGCCACTGCCCTGTGTCAGAGTTAGAGGGTAGGAACAGACAGAGACCCTTGGATACCAGACCTGTGAAATTTCCAGGACACCCAAGACCACTGCTAGGGAGGCCTTCAGAAGAGTTCAAAGAACAGTAATGAGCTAAGGAAGAGTCCATCTGGAGCACAGCAGAGGGGAGAAGAAAACCATTCTCTGATAGAGTTCTATTTTAACTATTTTCTCTCACCAGGTGTTAAGCATAATTATTTACACCTGCTGAAACAATGTAAAGTGTTGTAAATATCATCTAAATTTTGGTAACTTGGGGCAAAGATCCAGTTGCCTCATGTTAATTACGCTTCTGGGATCTACTATGCCCTAATCACAGTGACTTTACAGCATTTAATTTAAAATAATATAGGAAAACTCTGCTAGTTGGGGCTAGCAGAGCCAGTCATTATTCCCTTAGATATAACCACAAAACAGTGGGTTCTCTTCCATCACTAATTCCATACCAAGTCTTAAAGAAGTATGGGCACCTACAAACACCAAAATATTTACAACAGCACTTTTTTGTGGTAGCAAAGTATGGGAAACAAAACAGATGTCCATCTCTTGGAGGACGACTAAACAAACTGCGGCACAAGAATGTAATAGAATATTAATGTGATGTAAGAAATGACACGCATGATAAAGGCAGAGAAGCAGGAAAAGACTTACATGAAGTAGTGCAAAGTGAAGTAAGCAGAGTCAGGAAAATACATGGCTACAACACTAGTGACCATTCCAAAACAACTGAAATGGAATATCACAAAATTGTAAAGAACAAGCTTGGTCAAGAAGAAACATGAAAAGATATCTCCTCCGGTTCCTCTGCAAAGGCCAGGGTACACAAATGTAGAACATAGCACACAATATCAGATTTTTTCCTATGTGCTGATTGATTTTAATGATTTTTTTCTTCCTCTCTTTTTATTTCTTAAAAAAAATTTCCCTTTATTATCTGGGATAGCTCTCTGAGAAGGGGAAAAGATAAGTATATAGGGGGAAAAGGCAATATAAAAAACAAAAGATATATGTGTGTACATATATGCATACATATGTGTATATGTATGTGTGTGTATACAGCATATGTACATAGGAAGAATTAAGAGTGTCTACTTGGATCAGGCAGGAATTGCAAAGTCAGTCCAGCGCTTCAAGGACCTAGGATTTTAAAGAGACCTAATTATCTTATGAAGTATGTCTACCTACATGCTAGGGCACTATGTTTCCTAGGTTAAGGACTATGAACTTGACTATGAAACTGGTTTTTAGGATGGCAGCTTCTACACTCTTTCTGCATCATCTTTCCTTGTTCAGTTTCCTCATCTATTTACTATACAAAGTTGTTTTGAGGGTAAATCAATCAATCAATAAACATTTATTAAGTGCCCACTATGTGCCAGGATATGATGAGATGTATGTGAAAGCAGGTAAAAAAACAACATAAACATCAGTTTTTCCACATTCTTAATCTGGAAAAACCTGTATCTGAAATAACAGATTCAAATGATATACAGCTGAAACCTACCCCAATATTTGCATCTTTTTTTTCATCTTTTCTCTGGAGACAAGCTCCCAGAGTGCTTTTATTTTTTAAATAATATTTTATTTCTCCCTCAATTACATATTAAAACAATTTTTAGCATTTGGGTTCTTTTTTTTTAAGTTTTGAGTTCCAAATTCAATCCTTCCCTCCTTCTCTCCCTTCCCTCTTCCTAAGACAGAAATACCCATCAAACTAAGAAAAAATATTTTATAGAGCTAGAAAAAATATTCACAAAATTCATCTGGGAGAATAAAAGATCAAGGATATCAAGTGAATCAATGAAAAAAAATGTGAAGGAAGGTGGTCGAGTTGTACCAGATCTCAAACTGTATTATAAAGCACTAATTTTCAAAACAATCTAGTACTGGCTAAGAAATAGAGTGGTGGACCTCTAAGGCCGTTTTTGAATCAGAATTTTTTTACCCTATAGCATTATCCAGTTTTGCTCCCCTTTGGTATGGAATTCCTGCCTGATTATTCTACTATAAGCTTCAGTCGGGGCCTACAGACTAGAATTGAGTCCCTGATCTGCTCCTGGGATCAGAGACACACACCCACAGTTTGCTTCTGAACTCATTTCTCTAAGGACAAAACTAGAAAATATAACCACAACTGCTCTGTTATACCACGGCTAGAAACAAGTCTTCTCCTCAATTATGCCCTGGATCTATAACCCAGAATAGGGCAGTGTGACACAGAGCTGCCAAATGTCATTCATTCCTCTATCCTTGGTTAGTTCAGGGGTTCCCTGTGACCTCTTCTTGTCCCAGTGCATCCTGCCTGGTATCCAAACTCAGCTCTCTTTCACTAGAAGTTGGACACTCCTAGGCAGACCTCATCTCCAGCATCTGCAAATCTGTTTTCTTACTCCTACCTGAGCTAGAAAAATGACTCACTGACTTTTTGTTTTCCCAATCAGAATTCAGTCTGGTGTCTTTTCTAGATCTTTGTAGAGGAGTTAGGGTACCGAAGTCAAGCTGCACTTCTTGCTGTTACTCCACCATCTTGATTCTTCTGAGCTAGGAAAGTCACTTAACCTCTTAGTACTCTATACAACTCTTTTAAGATTTCTACATAAAGTGCCAACTTTCATTGGCATAACGAGTCTCCTCAGTTAGGAGTCCCTATCATCTGCATGAATACTAATTCTTAAAAAGACAACAAATTTATATTAAAATTATATTAATGATAAAAAGTCTTGAGATCATCATTCTGAACATATTGATTCATCACTATATGATAAAAATATAACACTGCCTCTATTTCTTCTTATGTTAAAGAGGCCTGAATTAAATGATTTGTATTGTTAAACTCTTACATTAGTTACCCTGTAAAATTCTGTTTTTAATACAATACTCATTAGTTTATCATTTTTTTCTTTCACATAAATATAAAACAAAAATAAATTCCCACTCATTTGAGCTTTCTGATTGTCTTCATAAATGGGAGGTTAATATATGTATACACATGTATATACATATATACACATAATATATAAATATATATACAGTATATACACATAATACATTTGTGTGTTATATGTATAGGTGTATATATACATGTATGTATATATGTATACAAACACACATACAACTATTAAAGCTTAAACTTGCACTAAGACTTTTGGGATACCCAAAATATATATTTGGATGTGTTATGAAGGCATATAAAATTCTGTAGTCCAAAGACAACAGTATTTCAACACATATGGCCTCATGAGGGCAATTAAAGCACTACCACTATAACTGGCCTTTGCTAACATATCAAAATCCTCTGGTGACTAACCATAAAACATGGTGTGATTTCAAATTCCTCCGAGTACAAAGGTTCTTTCACTAATATTGGAAACACTCTTTGAAGGAATATTTTCAAGGAATGGATGGAATTCTGGGTGTTGTAAGCAGCCTTTGAATGATTTAAAAGAACAATGAATGACTAACAAGAAATATTTCTTGAGTTCAGAGACCTTTTAATAAAAGGAGACCTAAGCCTGGTATTTTCTTCTTTTTGACTATGTTCTTGGGAAGTACACATGGATTATACTTGAGTATGGATATAAGTTTCTTAATGGAGAACCAAGACTTTTCTTGACGTTTTGTCAGAACAAAAAGGGCAATAAACCTTAAGTGAAAGAATATGAATGGCTCAGAGACAAGATAAAACATGTTAGGCATGGGAGGCAAAGAGATGAAAGAGGTAATAGAAATGATTTTAGGTACACAGAAGGGCATATGTAAGAACAATCAGGATTATAGAATTCTGGCCACAGAAACCACCTCAGAGATCAACTTCTCCAACTCTCTCATGTGATGGATTAATACCCATAAGGTTTAGATAGGTGAAGTAATTTGCTAAAGAATTTGCTGTTGCAACAGAATCAAGTTCAATCCAGGTCTTTTGACAAATCTAGTGCATGGTCTATCCAACATAGCTGCATCTCAGTTATCTTTTCTTAATCTTCTTCCTTTCCTCTAAAACTCTATGTGCCTGAGGTTTCTCAAAAGGCTGTTTCTAAGAGATACATAACAGAGGAACTAACCAATGATGGCCAAGCCCTAGGAACATACATGTTTGTTAAGTCTACTTCTGGAAGATCTCAATGATATGGAATGAAGCAACCCAAATCTCTACTTCAGAACTCAGGCAGCTATTCTAAGACCCTTATTTGTCAAGTTAGGTTATACAGAAGAAAAATCTCTGGATTGGCTGCTTAGCCATTAACCAGCAAAATCAATCATCTCCTTCCTAGCTGCATTGAAATAAAGAAAATAACTGCCAGGGACATTTGGGTGGGGAAGAAGCCTCCAGCCCTCTCACCCAGAGCTGCCATGAGGTCAGTGAGTACATGACTTCTCGTATTCAAGCCTTTATCCAAGATGGGACCACTTTCTGTTAGTGTCTTCTTTCCTTTGGAACAATACCTTATGAGATCTTAAAAGGTCAGGAGTCCATACCAGAGTTTGCCAATAGCCAAATCAGGTAATACTCCAGTATAGCTCCCAGAAGCAACCCAGAATAAGCCAAGACACCATGATCTGAAGCAAGGAAGCAACTCATCCAGTGGCTACATCACACTCTGAAATTAATGTGGTGGGGTCAAAGTTCTATAGCAGTCACTCGAAGTAAGAGCTCACTCTCCTCGAGGACCAATATGTAAGAGTTAGAGTATACCCTTATGGTTCAAGTGGATGTTTTTGTACATCCATCCTTGCTATGGCACACAGAAATGAAATCAGAGTTCCAAGATGCATTGACATGATTAATGTCATGGTGCTTTTCAATGACTTAAAACTTTATATAAAGACAGGGGAAAGTGAACTAACATTTCAATGTTTTCTAGTGATTAGAGTAGGGGCAGAATTGAAATACAAATGATGATTCTATGATCTGTAATTAGTATTTTCTTAAGATCACAGTTCTAGAATTAGAAAAAACCTCAGAGGTTATCTATTATCTAGTCCAATCTCTCATTTTATACATGAACAAACATGAAGCTCAGAGACATTAATGTTATTTGCCTAAAGTCACAGAGACAGTAAGTAGCATATTTGAATCCCAGTCCTCTTGACTCCAAATGCAACACTCTTTCCACAGTACTACATATTTCAGAATATTAATATGTAATGAGTATTGGTAAGGCTTTCAGTCTGTTGGGCCATATCACAGAAAGGAATTGAATGGACAACATGGCATGCAACTGCCAGAGATGATTTACAACTCCCCTGAGACTCCTGATTCCCCATCTCTGCCATAATGGAAAAGAGGAGCATTTGGTGAAAAAGACAAAAAAGTCAAGGACAATAGCACCTGAACCAGTGCCAGAAACTCGCATGCCAGATATACACTATTCATTTATTCATTCACTCATATATATGAATATGTATGTATACACACACACTCCCCTAAAAATATGTGAGGTCCCAGTCCTTAGGCCTTGCTCAGTGGAAGGAGCCTTCCTTTCTCTTAGCCCCCAAATCAAAGCATAATTCTTTGACTGTTTTCTGTTAGCAAAATAAGTCATAATGAAGAGTTCTTTAATTTGCTCCTAAGCTAGAAACTGAATTGTTCTCTTTCCTAGGCGATTCCAATTAAGAAGTATTGATGCCAGTCACTAAACAGGTAAGAAGCAGAAGTCCCTATCTCCCACTCAGCCATAACATCCATGAATATATAGTGTTTATATTTCTCTTGTATCTTTTGTATTCACTCTTTCCTGATTGTAGGTGAATGAATATTCTAAAATGGGAAGACTGGGGCAAATAGCAAGACCACGAAATCTATTAAAATCATCTAAAGTCCCATCAAAAACCAGAGCACCCAAAATTGGCAGCAGCAGTATCTGAGTCCTCATCTGAGAAGCCAGCATTACCACTGAGTGACCTGGTTGAAAATATCCCACAAAGGACTTACATATCAATCAAGACATCACTTCCTACAAGAAGCTAAACCCTCTTCAGCAAGGAAGTGTTTCACTCATCAGCCACTTCACCCCTCGTTAAGAACCCTACGAAGGGAAAAAAGGACTCCCAAGGTCAGGAATCACCCCTCAGCTGCACAACTGTGAGGAGGAAGAATAGGTTTAGGCAGTCTAAGGCACACAGAGAGATGGAAAGATAAAGGATTATGATAAAATAAAGGAATCCAAGGTCTTGAACACAGACACAGAATAACAAAGTAGTTACAACAACTAGGGGTATCAAGGAAGGTCTCAGAGGAGGTGGTACCTCCGCTAAGCCTTGAAGGAAGAAAAGGCCATAAAAAAGTGAAAATGAGGTGGGAGGAAATGACAAGAATGGAAAATGTACTGTGTAAATGAAGACAGATAGAAAATGGAATATCTAGTTCAGTAAAGAGTTAAGAAGGAAGGAAAAAATGTCTAGGAAGAAGGTACAGTTAACAGTGTCAAAGCTACAAGTAGGTCAAAGAGGACAAGGACTAAGAAAAGGCCACCAGAATTAGCATTTAGGAGATCAAGGGTAACCTTTAAGAGAAGAGATTAAGTAGAGTAGTGGAATCAGAAAGTATACTAAAAGGGATTTTCCTCTATTAAGAGTTGTACGTACATTTGAATTATCACTGGATACGCCAAATGTTCCAGAAGAAATTTATAAAGGAAAGAAACTGTATTTTATTCATTTGTAGCCTCCACAATTTAACACAGTACTACCCTGCATACAGTAAGCATTTGACAAAATGTTTGTTAAATGAATGAATGAATGAATATGAGTATAAATGAAAAGGAAAATGACAGCCTGGTCAAGTTCGGTGAGGCTCATTACCAGTAGGTTGATTACTAATTAAAAGCATTCTCCAAACCCATAAAACAAAGAAAAATGCAAAATGGAAACTCATTATATTACATTGACCCTCAAAATGGCCCCACCTCCTCTGTGGATCCCTACTCTGCTTGTAGTGATGATGGCAATGTTGAAAAGGGAACAGAAGGTGGTACGAATTATACAATTTTTAGACCACCTATAAACACCAAGTTAATTGTCAGCACACTAATATATCTTTGTCTACAAACCACCAAGTGACCTCAGGAACCACAGTAACATTGACATTCTCACTATAAATGAAAGTAAAAGTCAAACACAAGGAAGGATAGCACACCGATTCTCCATGGAGAGTCAAGTAAGTTGTTTATTTTGTCCCCAAAGTCAACAAAAAACATCATTTCATAGGACACTTGGTCATGTCACCCTCCGGTGCTAATGAAGAACACAAAAGAAATGAGCATCACAATTTTAATGGATTATGTGTTAACACCTGTTGCAGAGAATAAAGAGGCAAATGAAGTTGAGGAAGAACCCGACCTGGAGATCACACTGAAAATACAGTAGTACTCCAACAGATCTGAGATTTAGAATCATAGTTTAAGAGCTCTAAGGGACCTTCGGGTCTAGTCCAAACTTCTAATTTTTCAGCTTAGGAAAGGTAAGGCCCAGAGAGGTTAGAGGACATGAGCATTCTCTATACTAGTTCAGATCACAATCCACCCATGCCCCTTGTCCTGTGCAGTTGTGGTCCACACAATTACTTAGATTCACTCTAGACTTTCTCTATGTCTTTTGGCATATAGTGGACATCAGCAGGGCACTCTGGCTGTCTATTTGCTATCCCTCATGTCTTTCTGCAGGACACATAATTCATTTTCCAATCCTCTATTTCCTCAACAATCTTTCTTTTGTTGCTTTTCACACATAGGTCACCCTTGAAAATATGCTGCAAGCCTTCCTGAGCATACCACACATCTTTCCATTGTACTCTGCATCACCCATAACTCAGAGATTGTGGAGTTCCAAGATTCATTTACAGCATTGATGAGATAACATTTATGTTAAAAAGATGATTCTCTAAATGAGGAATTATTAAAAACCTTACACAAGTTCATTCCAGCCAACTTGCTTCTCCTATTAACTTTTAGGACCAACCCACTGTCATTCTGCAATGACTATCTTAAATATATATGTTGATATACCCAATGAACAGTTCATCCAACTGCACGTTATAACCTAGACAACAATCATTTTCATCTATTCAATTTTTCCTACATGGACTGTTCACCTTATTTCCTTTAAAAAATATGGCTCTTACTGAAAACCTGAAGGACTCCATGTAATCAGCATAATACCGTATGTAAAAAGGAGCATCTGGAGGGCTTCTATCTACATTAAATCTCTATTTTATTCAGATCTCACACTCCATGACAATGGTGAACATCTTTGGCAAGTATTCATATCTTTGTTTTCTTTGTTTTATGTCTCCTTTACTGGTAAAAATTAGAAGATCATAGAACAGAGTTTATCAAGAAATCTTACATGACCTAAAAATATGTATTATAGACCAGGCCTGGCTTAGACTAGTCTCACAATTCAGGTTTGAGCCTGGAATGAAATGAGACACACACAATAATCTCACAATTCTCCTAAAAGAGTTTTACTCAGACATAAAAAGGAAGGCATATTCACCAAGTATACTGCACATGTGTATTGGTCTATAGTCTAGACCAGGAGTGGAAAACCTGCAGCTTCCAGGCCATTTATGGCCCTCTAGGTCTCCAAGTGCGACCCTTTGACTGAATCCAAACTTCACAAAACAAATCCCCTTAATAAAAGGATATTTTCCAACACACTTTTCATCATTTCTCCTTCACAATAAAGTCATAAACTTCATTATGGACCTTAAGACTTCATAGAATCCTAAAGTATATGTTTAACCTTATGACAAGCATAGCAAGATAAAATAACATAGTGTTCCATGAATTATATTTCTTATTGCTTCTGGACATAAAATAAAACCAATTCTGCCAAAGTCTTTGTTTGCCTATCCAAGGAGATCTATAAACAAACCAACTTTCCATTTAACAGCCATCTTTCTTTTTTGTTGTTGTTTTAGTATTTTATTTTTCACCAGTTACATGGAAAAACGATTTTTAACATTAATTTTTAAAATTTTGAGTTCCAAATTCTCTCCCTTCCTCCCTCTCCATCCCCCTCCCCATTGAGAAGGCATGCAATTTGATGTAGGTTATACACATGTCATGCAAAACATTTTCATATTAGTCATGTTGTGAAAGAAAACATAGATCCCAAAAAAAACCCTCAAGAAAAACAAAGAAAGTAAAAAAGTATGCTACAGTCTGTATTCAGACATAATCAGTTCTTTGTCTAGGGAAGGATAGCATTTTTTATCATAAGTCCTTTAAAGTTATCTTGGATCACTGTATTGCTGAGAATGGCTAAGTCATTCACAGATGATCATGACAGACAGTATATTTCACTTTGCAGAAGCTCCTCTAAGTCTTTCCAGGTTTTTCTTAGAGCATCCTGTTTATCATTTCTTATAGCACAACAGTATTCCATCACAATCACATAGCATAATTTCTTCAGCCATTTCCCAATTGATAGGCATCCACTCCATTTCTAATTCTTTGCCCCCAAAAAAGAGCTGCTATAAATATTTCATATATATATATATACACACACACACATATATATGTATATATACATATATATATACATATATATATACATATATATGTATATATACATATATATATATATAGGTCCTTTTCCTTTTTGTTTTCCATCTCTTTTTGGATACTGACCTAATAGTGGTATTGCTAGGTCAAAGGGTATGCAACCCTTTTAAGGACCTAGTTCCATACTGTTCTAAAGAATGGTTGAATCAGTTCACAACTCCACCAACAGTGCATTAATATTTCATTTTTCCCACATCCGCTCCAACATTCGTCGTTTTCCTTTTGTGTTCTATTAGCTAATCTAAAATGTATGAGGTAGTACCTGAAAATTGTTTCAATTTGCATTTCTCCAATCAATAGTGAGTTAGAACATCTTTCACATGGCTATAGATAGATCTGATTATTTCATATGAAAACTGTTCATATCTTTTGATCATTTATATTAATTGGGGAATGACTTATTTTTATAAATTTGACTCAGTTCTCTATATATTTGAGAAATGAGGCCTTTATCAGAGGAACTTGCTTCAGAATTTTTTCAAGGTTAAGATTACTAAATGTATTTCCCTCCATTCTATTCCCCCACCCCGTTTATTCTATTCTCTCTCCTTTCACCTTGTCCCCCCTTAAAAGTGTTTTGCTTCTGATTACCCCCTCCCCCAATCTGCCCTCCCTTCTATCACATACTCCCTTTCTCTTATCCTCTACCCCTCTACTTTCCTGTAGGGTAAGATAGTTTTCTATACTCAATTGAAGGTGTTTGTTATTCCCTTTTTGAGCCAATTCTAATAAGAGTAAGATTCACTCATCCCCCCCCCCCCCCCCCCCCCCCCTCTTTCCCCCCACTGTAAAAGTTCTTCCTTGCCTCTTTTATGTGAGATAATTTGCTCCATTCTACCCTTCCCTTTCCCTTTCTTCAGTGCCTTCCTCTTTCTCACCCCACCCCTTAATTTTATTTTTTAAGACATTATCCCTTCATATTCAACTAACACCTGTGCCCTGTCTATATATACTCCTTCTAATTACCCTAATAAAGAGAAAGTTCATTTATGGCTTACAAGTATCATCTTCCCATTTAGAAATCTAAACAATTTAACCTTATTAAGTCCCTTATTAGTCCCTTTTCCTGTTTACCTTTTCATGCTTCTCTTGAGCCTTGTATTTAAAAGCCAGATTTTCTATTCAGCTCTGATTTTTTTCATCCAGAATGCTTGAAAGGCCTCTTTTTCATTGAATATCCATTTTTTCCCTTGAAGTATTATACTCAGTTTTGCTGGGTAGGTGATTCTTGGTTGTAATCCTAGCTCTTTTACCCTCTAGAATATCATATTCCAGGGCCTCTGATCCTTTCATGTAGAAGCGGCTAAATCTTGTGTTATCCAGACTGTGGCTCTACAATATTTGAATTGTTTCTTTCTGGCTGCTAACAATATCCTCTCCTTAACCTGGGAGCTCTGGAATTTGGCTATAATATTCCTGACAGTTTTAACTTTGAGATCTCTTTCAGGAGGTGATTGGTGTATTCTTTCAATTTCTATTTTACCCTCTTCTTCTAGAATGTCAGGACAGTTTTCCTTTATAATTCTTTGAAAAATGATGTCTAGGCTCTTTTTCTGATCATGGCTTTCAGGCAGTCCAATAATTTTTAAATTATCTCTCCTGAATCTATTAACAGTCATCTTTCTATATAACTTTTTTTGTCTTAATGTCTCATTTACTGCAAGAATGTCAATACTAATGTGGTTCAGTACTTCCAGTAATGTGTCAATTTGTTAATCATTAGACAAGGATATCACATTTAGAATAATTTAGTCTAAGCTGATGTTTATAGACAGCCTAAAACTTACATCATGTTTTCCTACTGACATTTTCCATGATCATTTTGGAAATGAAGAGGACCAGACAAAACTGAGGCCCGTTTTAGATCTACGTTTCTTGAGTTGCATTGGCCAAAGAATTCATTTGCCTGGAATCCAACTACTAGTGAAGAACCTTTCTATGCTCAGTTGCACTGGTCTTTGGACAGAACACTCAGTATATCATTGGGAACATACAACCATACCTGACACCTTTCTGGTATGGTAAAAGCTGCTCAGACTTACGCTCATCTGAGATAGCCTTCAGAAACTCAGGAACATTTTCACATTGCAATGAGAGATCAGAGCAGGACTGTACAGATTCTCCATAAAGGTGCTCATATGTTTCTAAGGCACAGGTTGAGACATGTCACTAACCTGCTATCTGCAGTTCCCTGTTGCCTTCAGAATATATAAAATTCTCAGCCTAGCAATTAAGGACCTCTGCACTCTAGATGCTATCTTTCCAGTCTTATTTCATAATATTTCCCCTTACATACTTCAAATTCAAGTCAGATCTTCAAAAGTACTTCAGTCTAGCACTATGCCCTTCAGTTTACTACAGAATCAATCTGGTTTCTAGCTCTGAGTATTTCACACACACACACACACACACACACACACACACACAAAACCTTCAACTAAAAGATGTCCGCTTCCTTATTTTCCCCAATACCCAGTACCCAATACCCAATGCAGCATTTGATTATAAAATAAGGTTATACTGGTTCTCTTTGAAATCACATAGAATAACTTTTCTTGTCTTTTTTAATTGAAAGGATTTTATTATTTTAATAGACTATGAAAAGTTTCAGAGATACTTCTAATTCTCATTATTCAGGTTGTGTTTTACCTGCTATCTCGAGAAGTGTAGCTACATGATCGCCTTCTGCCAACTTCACAAATCCAACCTGATTTCCAAAATTACCAATTCCCTGAAAGGGTAAATTTAAATCTCTTCCTTGTAGTATTTCTTCTATTAGTGCTTTTGTCTCCAAAAGAGCACCTATACCTCTGTTAAGAGAAGAAAAAATATAAAAGTCAGATAAAGAAAAGTTATAACTTCGAAAGACTGAAATAAAACCTGACATGATTCATACCTACCAAATATTTTCATCTCAGAATCATTTCTAAAAATCACACTGTTCAGCATAATAAGCTCATATTGCAACTTGAGCTTTACAAGTAAACATTAAAGTTAAAACTAATATGAAACAAAGAACTCAATACAATAAAAGTAAATTAAATTTCTGGTATTTTCATTTTTATTGAAAAAACTGCAAGTGAATTATTTGCAACAACTTTTTCATTATTCATCAAGAGTTCAGAAATATTGATTTGTCAAAACAAAGTATCATAAAAAATTACTGACTAGATATTTACATCACATGCCTAAAATATTAAAAGCTACAACTTATATCTGACTTATGACAAATATAATGGACTCTATCACTATTAAATTGATACAAACATACTCAATAAATAAAAATATGTTTCCCATAAAGTATTCTAAATACAAAATAAAACAGTGGAAAAAGAACTGTATTTCTAGACCTGATACCAAATCCTAGTTTTGCCACTTGCAACCTATGTGACTTTGGGGAAGATTCTTAACTTCTATAGGCTTTGATTTATTCGTTTATAAAAGGTGAAAGGGTGAATTAAGTGATCTCTTATGTCCTTGACTGCTTTAAATCCAATATTCTAATGGTCTAAAAAGAAACTCTGGTTCTCTTAATTAGCCTTTACAAAGTAGATGCCAAATCCGTGTCAGAAAATACCGGCATTAAAAAGGAAGCTCTGCCCTATTTCATTTTCCATATTAAAAACAAATATTTAATAGAGGCCAACTAATTTCACCTTCTACATTTTTAGCTCTGTAGTGTTTTTGGTAGTAGGAATAAGTTATTTTCAATATTAAATAAAAGTATTGGTATATAGCTTATTTATTACATGCATCTTACTCTTAGAATGGATTTTCCAAAAAAGTGTCACTAGGGGGCAGGCATTATCCAGTAAATAATTAGTTACTGCCTTTCAAGACTACATCACTGTTCAAGAAGACCATATTACTTTACATTTCTTTGAGTGAGTTATTTGTGTAGTTCTATGTCAAGTATGTGAGTAAGAGCAATCAGTGGTAACTCTTAATCAGTCAGTGTTTTATTCTTCCTACTTAATGACCTAACCCACCACTGATTCTGCAATAATTATAAATCAAGTGTTGAAAATGCACTTGTTAAAGGATACACAGAACCAATATAATTATTTTAGAGTCACATTCATGTGTTCAGAATGATTTTGTAAATGGAAAACTTTATTATTTTATTTAAAACATCTACCAAACTCAATCCTTTTGAACTGCATCTTTACCTAGCTTTAGCCAGTGGACTAAAACTTTCACAGAATCAATGTATGTTAAAACATGCATGGGTCTTCTTGATGAATATATGTGATATATAATGGAATGTAATAACATGGTAATTCTGGTAAATTTAATAAGAAGTTATTTTAAAGGGTTTGATGGTTCCTATTTTATGAGAAAATCTATGTTAGGCACAACTTAAAATAGGAAGAGCAAAACCCTACCAATTAAGAAGATTCGCCATTTTTCTTTAACACTAAGATAATCTGCATACATATCCTCTTTTCCTCAGTTCATCTATATTTTGAATTGAGAATATTTTGATATACCTTTAATTGATTTGTTATTTGACAACAATTTTAAAATATCCTTGTGTTTTTTAAATCATTTTAAAGAAAAAATTAATGGCCATACATTCCGAAGTGAAAGTAACATAAATTTTAAAAATGGGATATCAAGAGCTAGAATAAAGACCAAATTATAATGGTTCAGTGAAGCATATATTTGTAAATAATTAATCAGTCTAAGCTGAAATGACTCAAAATAGATCAGTGATGAGTGCATAGGACATAGGTTCAAATCCTACATGTGCCATTGATAAAGTGTGTTACTGTGAGCAAATCATTTTATTTTTAGGGGGACGTGATTTTCTTATCTATAAAATTATTCTATTCTATTAGATGGCTATTCTATTAGAAAGCTAGATGCTTTCACCTTTGAAAATAGTATTCTATTCTTTCAGTATTTCTCATCATATCATTTTACCCAGAGGGGAGCTACATTAAAATAAATGTGGTAAACAAATCCTTGAAATGTCTCTTTACACCGTCATAAAAATCAACAATAATAAAGCCAGTCAATAAACAAGCATTTTTTAAAGACCTCCTCCTCCTATGTTTCAAGCACTGTGTTAAGCACTGCGGATATAAAGTAATGCAAAAGATAGTATCTACTCTTAAGGAGTAAAGGAAAAAAAATGAAATCAACTATGTACAAACAGGATATATAAAGGATAAATTGGAGATAACCTTAGAAGAAAGGCTCTAAGATTAAGGAAGCCTGAGAAATGCTTCTCATACAAAAGAAAATTTTTGGCAGGACTTGACTTGAAGGAAGTCGGGGGAGCCAGGAGGCAGAAGGGAGGAGGTAAAGCATTCCAAATTTGGAGGACAGATAGTGAAAATGCCCAGAGTGAGAAGATGAGGAGTATAATGTTAGGAACGCCAAGGAGACCAATGTCACTGGATTGTAGGATAGGTAGGGGTGAATACAGTATAAGAAGACTGAAATGGTAGGAAGGGCCAGGCTTAAAGGCCTTTCAAAGACCAACAGAGGATTTTATACTTCATCCTGGAAGTGATAGGGAGTCACTGAAATTTATTGAATAGGGGGATGACATGGTCAGACATGTGCTTCAGGAAGGTCATTTAGACTGCTGAGTGCAGGACAGACTGAAGTGGACAAAGACTTGAGGCAGAGAGAACCACCAGTAGTCCACTGCAGTGGTCCCGTCATAAAGCGATCAGAGTCTGCACTCGGGTGGTGGCAGTATCAGAAGATAGCAGAGTATGGAGAGGAATATACAAGAGATGTTACAACAGTAAAATTGATAGGAATCAAGCAACAGATTAGATATAGAAGGTGGAATAAAGTGAGAGGTTTGGGATGATTCCTATATGCGGGTACGGTTGGGTGACTTGGAGGACGGCGGGTGCCCGTGATAGTAACAGGGAAATTAGGAAGAGGACAGTTTGGAAGGAAAGAGAATGAGTTCATTTGTAGATATGTTAACTTTAATAGGTCTATAGGATATCTAGGTCAAGATGTCTAAGGCCTGTTGATTTCACCTGCACAACATCTCTCCAATACTCCCTGTTCTTTCCTCTGACAATAACACCACCTTTATGCGAGCCTTTATCACCTCACACCTAGATTACTGCCAATAGCCTGCTGGTGGATCTACCTGCCTCAAATTTCTGCTCACTCCAATCCATCCTCACTTCAGACATTAAAGTGGTTTTCCTAAAGCACAGGTCCAACCATGTCACCTCCCTAATCAATAAACTCCAGTGGCTCCCTATTGTCTCCAGGATCAAACGCAAAATCCTCTATTTGGCATTCCAAATCCTTTATAACCCAGCCCCCTTCTTATACTTACACTTCTCCCACTTCCTATAACATACTCTTCAATCCAGTGACACCAGTCTCCTAGCTGTTCCACAAAGAAGATAAGTTTTGCGCATTTTTCTGGCATTTAATTTTCGCTCCATGCCAGCAATGTTCTCCCTTCTCCTCTCTGCCTTCTCGTTTCCTTTAAGTCCCAACAAAAATCCCATCTTCTACTGGAAGCCTTTCCCAACCCCTCTTAATTCTTATGCCTTCCTTTCTTATTTTCTATTCATCTTGTACAGAGCCTGTCTTTACATATTTGTTTTCTTGTTGTGTCCCCAATTAGAATGAGGGCAGGAACTGCCTGTTTTCCCCTTTTTTGTATCCCCAGTGCTTAGTACACTGTCTGGAACACCGTAGGAGCTTAATAAATGTTTATTAACTGACCAACTAATAGAAAGTTTGATATGCAAAATTGAGGGTTAGGAGAGAGGTTAGTGCTGGACAAAAGATCTGAGAATCATCTGTATAGAGATGATAACTGAATCCATGAGAACTGAGATCACCCAGGGAATTACTATAGAGGGGAAAGAGAAGAGACCCTAGGAAAGAGCCCTAGGGGACACTCACAGTTAGGAAGCATGACCTGACTGAAGATCTAACAAGGGAGACTGAGGAGGGGGTCAGATAGGAGGAAAAAGAGTAGTATCATAGAAACCAAGATAATTGATTCTCAAGGAGAAGACGATGACTGACAGAATCAAAGGCTGCAGAGGAGGAGGATTAAGGCCACTGGATTAGGTAATTTAAGATAATTAGTAACTTTGAAGAGAGCTTTTTCAGTTAAACGATAAAGGCAGATGCCAGACAATAGAGAATTAAGAAGAGACTAAGAGGAAAGACAGCAGATGCATTAGCTGTAGACAACTTTCTCAAGCGCTTAGCCACAAAACGAAGACATGGGATAATAGCTAATGGAAATGGTTAGATCACCTGGGAGTTTTTTGAGGATGGGAGAGACAGGGGCAGGATTGCATGCAGTAGGGAAACAACCAGCAGACAGGAAGAGAATGAACACCAGTGATAGAGTAGAGATGATAGAGGGGAGAAAACTGGATGAAACAGGGTCTCTCGTGCAGGTAAAAGGGTTTGTCTTGGTAAGAATAGCCACTTCTTCATACGAGGAGGAGATATTGGCAGAAAGCATTTGAGTGATGTGAAATAAAGAGGAAGCTCTCTTTGAATAGCCTCAATTTTTCATTGAAATATGAGGCAAGGACATAGGAGTTTTGAAGAGAGATCAAACAGTTTAGTAAAGCTACTGTGGATAGTGAGTCATTTAGGGAGATGTAAAAGGATTGTCTTGCCTCAATAATGATATATTCAGATATATGTGTGTATATATATATGCATACAAACGTATCATGAACATATCTAATCTCCCTATAAGCTTGAAGGCTCCTCCTTATTCATTTTTTAAAATCCTCCACAGATCCTGAGACTTAAACACAGAGAGAAAAGACTTTGACCAAACATGCTATCCCAGAGTCCACAAAGTATTGAGTATGAAATGAAGTTATTATTTCCTTGCCTACATTGCAGACAATGATATAAAGTATTATATTATCAGCACTGACAAAACCACAAATAAATTGGGTCATTTCCTAATACATCAAAAGTCCTCTCCAGGAAGTAACAACCTCTAACAGTCAGCGTGGCTTTATCAAGAACAGGTAGTGCCAGATTAACTTCTCTTGTTTATTTATTCATTCATTCACTTATTTATTTATTTATCCATCTATTTACTGGGTAACTAGAATAGCAGATGTATAATACTTTAAACATTATATATTTAGACTTCTTCAAAGCATATGATAAAAAGCTTTATTCTATCCTTATTGACATAGGAGAGAGAGGGGAATCAGCTAGCTGATAGTTTAGTTAAATTCCTAATCGGTTTAATGACTGAATTCAAAGAGTGGTAATTAATGGGCTAATGTCAATGTGGAAGAAATCTTCTATTGGTCTGCCCAAAGAATCTGTCCTTGCCTCTTCAGTGTTAAGCACTTTTATCAGAGATGTGGATGAAGTATATAAGGTATACCTGTCAAAAATTTGCAAAAGACGTGAAGATCATTAACATGCTGGATCAGACTCACAATCCAAAAAAATTTCTACAAACTAGAAGGATGGGCTATAAAAACCTGCAACTTTACGAGTACAAAAAGGAGGGATGTGTGGTTAGATAAGAAAGATCCAGAGATTTTAGTGACTGTGAGCTCCAGATGAGTTAAAAGTGTAGCATGGCAGTCCAAAAAGCTACTCCCATTATTGTCTGGGTTGAGAGAAGCAGTGTCTAGAACCAAGGAAGTGAGAATCTCAATGTCCTCTGCCTTCATCAAACTTTGTCTACACTGTGTAATTCTGAGTGCCACAATGAAGGGAGAATACAGGCTAGTGTGAGCACGTTCAGAAAAGGGGCACCTGGATGGTGAGAGGATTGGTTAAAGCAGACCTGCACAACTTGGCAGTAGGTAGAGGCCAAAATTAAAATAGGGTAAACTTCTTAGGGCCTCAGAGAGGTTAGACTATAGACAGACTGACGATGGCTGGTTGCCGTGGGTCATGTGACAAAGAGGAGAGTGCAGTGGCAACCCTACATTTTTCTCAGGCCACCAGAAATCCTTTGGTGGGCCTCGTGTTGCGCAGGCCTGACTTAAAGGAACCAGATATGTTCTCACTGGAGAAGACATAGGCTAATAAGCTTTCTTCAAATATAAAAGGGTGAGTCTTGAGGAAGAGGGATTACTCTTGTTCTGTCTGGCTCCTTAGGATAAAAATAGTAGCAGTGGGTAAAAGTTGCAAGCCTTAATATAAGTAAAAACCTCCTAACCATTAGAACTTTCTCAAAGTATAATAGTCTGCTTTAGGATGCAGTCAATTTCTTTCACTGTCAGTATTTAAGCAGAGGCCAGATGATTACTTTTGAAAATGATGTAAAAGGAATTTCTATTCAGATATATGTTTCACTAGGTAGTCTCTATGACTGCTTCCAATTCTGAGATTTTGATTCTGAACTCAGAAATGTGCTGTGGTGAGGGCAAAGAGAAGTCTATTTATCTACAGGTAGGAAGAGATCCTCTATTTTGCCATATAAGATATGTATAGCTCAAAGAATTTTTTTTAAGAACACAACAGTCTAAGAACAATGAATTGTATCTACTGATCACTGTAATACAAAATAAAACTTCGGACCAATCTGGTTATACAAGTATTAAAATAAAAGGTAGTGTGGTATAATACAAATAGCAACCTACACTACTCTAAAGCCTTCTAAATTAACTTAAGGCATCATACATTTTGAGCTGGAAGGGAATTTAGAGACCATCTAGTCTAGCTTCTTCACTGTACAGATGAGGAAACTGAGTCCCAAAGAAGATAAAAACTAACCCAAGGTCACACAAATATTAGGTGGGAAAGCTGATACTGTAAATGAGATCCTGTAATTCCACATTAATGACTTTTTCCACTACACCAGATGGCCTCTCCCTTCATGAAGCCTCCCCTGAAACCAGAGTCCATACCTAGGAGTTTAGGTCACCTCTCCATGTCATAGTATTTTCCCTAAATTCCTCTCTGCTCACTGTCCTGTCTATCACTATTATTTACATACTTATCCATCCCTTCATTAGACTGGAAAATTCCTGAAAGAAGAACCTATCTGATACTTGTCTTTGTATTCCAAGTGCCCAGCATTCTATCTTGCACATAGAAGGTACTTAATAAATGTCTGCTGAAACAAAAAAAAAAATGAAACTGCTATGCACAAGTTACAGTTCTGCCACTATGCTGCTATGTAGCTTTGACCAAATCACTTAATTTCTTGGATCTTACTATGAAATGAGGCAACTGGACTGGAAGTTCCTCAAGATCCCTTCTATCTCTAAAATTGTACAATTTTCTATGTTCTATATGACTACTTATTATTTCAATACCTCATCCAAATATCTCCAAATCACAATGATCACAAATGTGCCACGACTTAGTTCAAAGTATCGGTCTATTGAGTTGAGCAAAGAAATCATTTCCCTAAAGCTAACATGGTGATAAGTGTCTCCAAATTGAGCTTGACTTATTCTCAAATGACCCAAAACAGTTTGTTAACCAACCTATACTCAAAGTCCTTCCTCCTTGTAAGATTTAAAAAAATTTACATTCCACTGGCATAGTTTCTGAGAATGTAGGGTCTCTTCCCTATAATCATGAGGCTTACTGATTTGAATAAAGTAAGATTTAAAATACTAATATTCTTTTAATCTATTTTTTGAAGTTTTCAACTCTACTTTCTTCTCTCCTGCGCTTGTATAATGACTGCAGGGTTGGGGAAGAATAGGAGAGAAAGAATTTATCTCAAAATACTTACAGGTTAACTTCCTCTTCACTGAGTAAATGCATCACTAGGAGGGTAACATGGAAGGAACCACAATTGGTCATTACTTTGGATAGCCGTTTATCTTGTTTTATTATTGTGTTTTGCAGAGTCTGAATTCCTCTTATAATCTAATCAAAGAAATTAAAAATTAGTGATTAGACAAAACTGGATTATTGACAAAATATAATCTTTAAAAAAAGTGCAGGAAAAACAACCACAACATAATAGGGTAATTTCAAAAGTATTCAAGCAAACACATTCTTCATTATCTATTTGACTTTCTTGACCATCATAGATGGTTGAACTAGTTGCTTTAATATAATCTCTGAATCAAAGAATCATGAAGTAATTCAGCTGAAAGAGATCTCTGACATCATTCCAGACTAATAATAATTTTACAGAAAAGGAAACTGATTAAAAGATAAACATCTTTTCATGACACTGCTCTCTCCTGGTTCTCCTGTCTAACCACTCCTCGGTCCCTTTTATTGAATCTTCAATCAAGTCACACTCATTGGCTATCGATAACTTCAAACACTTTGTCCTGGGCTTTCTTTTCTCCCTCTATGCTATTTCCCCTGGTGATTGTCATCAGCTCCCAAGTATTCTACTATCATCTTTATGCAAATGATTCTCAGATATTTTTTGTCCTAATGTCTCTCCTAATATCCAGGCTTGCATCTCCAACTGTTTATTGCATTAAATCTTAAACTGGAGGTCCCATAAACATCTGAAACATGTCCAAAATTGAACTCATTCTCTTTCCTTTCAAACTCTGTCCTCTTCCTAACTTCTCTATTACTACTGAGGGTACCACCATCCTCCCAGTCACTCAGCCTCACCCTCACATAGGTATCATCCCGAACTTCTCATTTCATTCCATCTCCTATATCTAATCTGTTGCTTGATTCCTATCAATTTTACTTTCATAACAATTCTTGTATACTCCTCCCCCTACCCTACTCTTCTGATAGTGCCACCACCTGAGCGTAGGCTCTCATCACCCCATGACTGGACCACTGCAATGGACTACTGGTTGTTCTCCCTGCCTTAAATCTTTCCCCACTTCAGTCTGTCCTGCACTCACTCAGCAGTCTAAATGACTTTCCTGAAGCACATATCTGACCATGTCATCCCCCTATTCAATAAACTTCAGTGATTCCCTATCACGTCCAGGATGAAGTATACAATCCTCTGTTGGGCTTTTAAAAGCCTTTAAACCTGGCCCTTCCTACCTTTCTAGTCTTCTTATACTGTATAAGTATACTGTACACTTATACTCACCCCTACCTATCCTACAATCCAAAGACATTGGTCTCCTTGGCGTTCCTCACATTATACTCCTCATCTTCTGACTCTGGGCATTTTCACTATCTTTCCCCATGTCTGGAACTGTCTTTCCCTCTTCATCTCCACAACCTAGCTCACCCACCCAGCTTCCTTCAAGTCCCTGCTAAAATTCTACCTCCTTTCTACAAGAAGCCTTTTTCATTCTCTCTTAATGTCTTTCCTCTGAGATTACCTCCAATTGATCCTATATATATATCTTTTTTGTACATAGTTGCAGGTTCTTCCTCCTATTAGACTCTGACCTTGAGAGTAGAGATTATCTTTTGCCTAACCTTGTTTTTAGAACACAGATTAGAACACAGTAGGTGCTTAATAAATACTTGTTTACTTAGCTTGAATCTAAATTTATCGTCCTCCACAGACTCTTTTCCATCATGAAACCATTATGGCACACTTCAATCACGTTCTTCCCCACAAAAGCTACATTCTTCCTACTGAAGTTCAAGCCAGCTTGCTAATTTCTCCATTTGTGGATGAGCTATCATATTCCTTAATTGAATGTTCCTGACAGTAGATTTCTTGCTGTCTTCAAGATTATCTAGCTTAGCCCCTTTGGAAGAATAATACTAGAATTATGTGTATAGAAGGAAGCTTTTTAAGGAATGCCATGGGGATAACTGGAGACTTTCTCCCCACCCAGTTTTGTCCATGTTCAATTATTTCTTTCTTCCTCACTGCTTCATGAATTGAAATAGGAAATTACTGTCCCATGTAATCACTTCCTGGAACTAAGTTTCCCCTTATTCTAAGCATCCTGATCCTAAAAAACCTCTTCTCTTCTCATCACATTTAACCAATACCTTTCAACATTCCAGATCTCCACAAATCATTTCTGAAAATGAGTTAATTGATAGGAAATTACATGCTAGTACTTGAAATAATATTTCCTGAGGCAAAGAGCCACCTTTATGATACACATAGAAAGAATGTTGACAGACTGGTAAGCAGTACACCATAAATGTACAATGTACTAAAATACAATGCTTAAGTCTTACTTGTCCTTATAATCAGTGTGAATATAACTAGATTAAAAGTGCCTTCAGGTAGGGGTCCACTTGAAATAATACATCCTGAAGCAAAGAGCCACCTCCATGATACACACAGAATGAATATTGACAGTCTGGTAAGCAACATACTATAACTGAACAATGTACTAAAATATAATGCTTAAGTCTTACTTGTCCTTATAATCAGTGTAAATATAACTAGATAAAAAGTGTCTTCAAGTAGGGGGTCCATATCCTACTTCTCTGGAATCCTTCAGAGTTCCTAAGATGGTGTTGAGACATAAAAGGTTTTAAGTAATACTTACTGATTTTTGCCAGTATTGGTACTGATACAGGGAAGATTATTTTGTACTGCAAACTACTAATATTTCTCTTAGCCCTTTTAGCAGTAAGAAACTTAAATAAAATTGCATTTTTAGGGCCACTAGTTTAAAGTGATATGAAAAAAAATTGTATATGTATTTCAGGGGCATTTTGGTTTTTTTTTTAAGAAATGATTAATGAAATATTTTTTTAAAAAATACATTCCATTTTGGACCTGTCTATTCCCCAAAAGACTAATTTTTAAAAGTCTTAGAGTAGATTATTTAAATTGTTTATTTAAAAAAACCCAACCTTGGGCCATGATTAAATTGTTCATGTTCTGTAAGACCTAGTGATCTTAAAGAGAGAAAAATATAGATCCCACATACACAAAAATATTCATACCAACAATTTTTGTGGTAGCTAAGAAGTAGAACCAAAGTAGATACTCATCAGTTGGGTAATGGTTGAACAAATTATAATCAAAGAATGTAATGGAATATTATTGTGCAAGAAGAAAGTATAAATATGAGCCCTTCAGAGAAACACGGGAAGACTTACATGAACTAAAATAAAGTAAGCAGAACCATTAAAAGTACATATAAAATGACTACACCAATATAATTGAAAAGAACAATAAAACAAAGTTGAATACTGTGCAATTTGAATGTCCAATTTTGGTCACAGAGAAAAGATGAGCACAAATACCTCCTTCCTTTCTTTACTGAAAATGTGGAAGATGCTGTTACACTATCAGACAGGGGTCACTGGGTTAGCTAGTTTTACTTAATGGGTTTTTCTTTGTTATAAGGAAAGGTTCATTGTGACGAGGTAATAAGGAAATGGAAATCATTATAATGTAAAAACAAAAGGCATCAATAAATTTTTTTAAAATCAACCCCCTACTATCTGCCAAAGAATAGATAAATCGAACTGTCTGTGGGGAGTCCTGTGCATTGACTTGTATAAGAGAAGACTGAAATCAGTATCAAACTAGAAGAAAAATAAAGATGAGAACATTGGTATTCAACTGAGGCAACTCCAACCCCACCTATTCAAATTACTTATTGATCTAAAGAAAAGAACTATATAAAAGAATATATCATTCCATACCATTATGTTCTATAAGAAATTTTAGTGATGCAAACAAAGAAATAAACTATATGCACAGTGAATTAAAATTTAAAATAATGAATGCTACAATTAATATTTTTTTGGAATAGATACGAGATTTCATTGGCATTGATAATTTCTGGTGCAGACACTTACTCCACCAATACATAGCTCTAAAACTTCTTAGAGTGCTATCTGAAACACTGAGCATTAAATGATTTGTCCCAAACCACACAGCCAATATGTATCAGAGAAGAAACTTGAACCAAGGTATTCCTGACTTCAGGGCTGACTCTCTATATATTACGCCACATTGACTCCTGCTATGTATTCATAACATAATAAATTCAACTATTCACCTAATAGAATTTTGATGATTTAAAATATATTAATGATAGTATAGACTCATGTTATAATGCCTTTTTTCATGAGTTGTCTACTGTACACAGAATTCAGAAAAATTAAGGAGTATAGTACTAAAAAATTCAATTGATCAGAACATATTGAGAATTTTTAACTATTCATTTATGGTTATATAGTCGAAAATAGTATAAAAGAGATGGTTAAGAGAGTCAACAAGCACTTATGAAGTTCTTACTATGTGCTAAGATAAGCACAATGAAAAGATGAAAACACCTATCCTCAAGTCACATACATTCTAGTGGGGAAGTCATTATGTAAATACCTAGGTATTTATCCCTTAACAGTCCAAATCTTGGCTAGCAAATTCTTGGGTTTTATTCATTATAAGAAAATTAAGCATGGGTAAGAACTCAAGCATATGCTATCAACATTATTTATTTAAACTTAGGAAAACACTACTAATATCTCCATAGTTATATGCCTTTTGATGTAAAATATTGGTTACTTCAGGCTTTGTAGATGCCATAGCTGAAGCCTGTGATTTTGCTTGGCTCTCCAGACCAGTAGAGTCAAACCACATATTAACATTATCTATGTGTTATTATATTTTTATCTATTTTGTTAAATATTTCCAAATTACATTTTAATCTGGCTCCAGCCCACTGGGGACTTGAGTCACATGTGAGCCATATCTGAAACCTCTGTTCTAGGCCTTCTATCATGGCTGCCTGCCCCAATCCAAACATCGATGACCATAGCCAATTCTTTTATCCCTCAATGATACTGCCCCGCCTGCCGCCATCCCCCAAACAAGACACTATCTCAGCTCTTGGTATTTCCTGCAGCAGTTCCGCATACCTAGAATGTTCTCTCTCCACATCTCTGCCTCCTAGTTTTCCTGGCTTTCTTCAGGTCTCAGCTAAAATCCCATGTTCTATAGGAAGCTTTCCTATTTCTCTCTTATTCCAGTGCCTTCTTCTCTATTGATTACTTCCTTTTTATCTTGCATACCACTTATTTGTATATATTAATTTGCATATTGTCTTCCCCATTAGACTGTACTCCCAGTGCCAAAAATCAAAGCACTTAGTAAATGCTTACTGATTGACTGACTCTGTATACCTCAATATTGCAGGGAGTAACAAGCCCCAGAACCAAGTTACTTTCAAGCCATTTACAGACTGATAGCAGAAAACAACTGAGTAACAGGAAGAAGGAATTTTTTTATTAATTAATTAATTTATTTTTTAGTTTTCAACATTCACTTCCAAAAGACTTTGAGCTCCAAATTCTCTCCCCATCTCTCCCCTCCCTCTACCCCAAAACGATGTACATCCTGAATACCCCTTCCCCCAATCCACTCTCCGTTCTATCACCCCTCCTCCTCTTATCCCCTTCCCTATTTTCTTGTAGGGCAGAATAGATTTCGATACCCCACTGCCTGTATCTTATTTCCAAGTTGCATGTAAAAACAATTTTTAACATTCATTTCTAAAACTTAGAGTTCCAAATTTTCTCAATTCCTCCCTCCCCATCCACCCTCATTAAGAAGGCAAGCAATTCAACATAGGTTATACATGTGTAGTCATGAAAAACATTTCCATAATAGCCATGTTGTAAAAGATTATATTTTCCTCCAAGCTATCCCACTCCCCTATTCTATCCTCTCCTTTGACTCTGTCCCTCCTCAAAAGTGTTTGCTTCTGTTACCCCCTCCCCTCATCTGCCCTCCCCCTTCTATCATCCCCCCTCTCTTGTAACACCTTTTTCCCTATTTTCCTATAGGGTAAGATAGATTTCCATACCCAACTGAGTGTGTATGTTTTTCTCTCCTTAAGCCAAATCCAATGAGAGTTAAGGTTCATTCATTCCTTCTCCTCCTCCTCCTCTTCCCCTCCACCGTAAAAGCTTTTTCTTGTCTCTTATTATGTGAGATAATTTACCCCACTCTACCTCTCCCTTTCTTCTTCTCCCAGTACAATCCTCTCTCACTCCTTAATTTTATTTTTTAGCTATCATCCTTTCATATTCAACTCACCCAGCGCCATCTGTCTACATATATATTTTTCATATATATATATATATGTGTGTGTGTGTGTGTGTGTGTATATATATATATATTTTATATATTTTCCCTCCAACTACCCTAATACTGAGAAAGGTCTCATGAGTTACAAATATCATCTTTCCATGTAGGAATGTAAACAGTTCAAGTTTAATAAGTCAAGAAGTAATTTTGTTAAAGGATTCTGTTTTCACAGAAATTGCTAGGTTCTAGTGCCAGGGTGGTAACTTCACATACCATGGTACCAGTAGCAGTCCATCTACAGGGAGAAAATGTGCTGATATGAATTTCATCCTTACCTGGCATGTTATTACAGTTTCTAATCTTCACTGTTTAGTCTGACTGGTTGGATGACGCTTTGGCCAGGTGAAAGAGGGTATGAACACTATGAAAGCCAGGAGGTAATTTTGGAACCCAAGATGGCAAGACCAGCAAGAAAGTTCACTTTAGTTGACTGTGGACAACTCTCATAAGTTTGGGGGGGGGAAGTTGGTCTTAATCCCCTACCATTCTTTAGGTAGCTTGAGAAAGCATCCCCTACCCTGACCTAAGGCTGCTCTCATACCCTGTAATACTTAACACTCTCACTTGCTGTATGAATTGTTTGAACATAATTTATCTTTTTCCTCTACAAATCTGACTAGATTGCAGAATTAAATTTATTATTATGACATAAAAAATAAACTATAAATATTGGTTGCTTTAACCAAGGTAAGAGATTTTTAATTTTTCCAGTTTAGGATTATAAAGTGGCTCTGTACAGTATATGAAGGAATAGCCTACTTCAAAAGAAAGGAAGCCCTTAGTAATTACTCTTCCATGTGAGTCTTCCCCTCCCCCATCAACAACCCTTCTTTGAGAAGTGACTGAGGTCATTTTTCCAAGGCAGTATGGTACAGTGGAAAGAGTGTTAACTTTGGAGTCAAGAGATGTTTAAAAAAAAAAAAGCAGCTCTATCATTTGCTTGCAGAGGACCTTGGTCAAGTCACTTGATTCTGTTATTCTTTTCATTAATTCTCCAACAGGCTTACAGAACAGCAAATTAAAATGAATGCAAAGCATTTTAAAGACAACATGCATTTATTAAACCCCTACTATCTGCCAAAGAATAAAACTTCTCTGTATTCACACAGAACTTGTTAATAACAGGGGATGAAGTTCAGTTTTGTGAGAATTTTAATCCTTAACAAATATATAAATATATATTATATATATATATACACACACACAAATTCAAATACATATGCTTAAGTTTAACATATTCTTAATTATGAGTTGAATATAATTTTAGTTTATATGTTACATGTAACAAAACATGTTACATATAATGATATTGTATATAATAAAATAATTTTCTTTTATATTTCTTTTAGAAAATTTGTCTATATTCTTTTGTTCTCTGGAGGAGGGGAATAATAGCCCTGTGATTTCACAGAAACACATGGCATAGAAAACTCCCAGTGAGGGGACTCTTCTCCCAACACAGACTGTTGACTGTTCCACAACTTACACTTGTAACGAATTATCTGGGCTCTAACAGGTTAAGCAACTTGCCTAGATAGGGTCCCATAGTCAGCGTGTGTAAGGGTTAGGATCTGAACCTATGTCTTCTTGCTTTCAATATCAACTCTCTCCAGACACTATGCCATAGCTGCCTCTAAAATCTTTAGGCCTAATATTGTAAAAATGGTATTTTAAAATTATGCCAGACTTTTTTTTTTAAAGAAAGAAATAATTTTTCTATCACTTACAAAGAAAAGGTCAACAGAAGGTCTGATTTTAAAAACCTAACCATCTTAAATACTTCCTTGGTTATTATGATGCCACACAGATGCAAATATCAGGCACATTACACGTATGAGTAAAAGTAAAACCAGATCTAAATATGATATTGGGGAAAAATTTAAATAATTTACTTCTTATAATCTTAAATATTTCATTAGTTATGTAATTTCTGGTCTGAACTAAGCAAATCAAAAGCAGATTTCCGTCTGTTAAATACCACAGCCAAACCAAATTTAATCTACCTAAAGATGACTGAATATATCCTTTTTAGGGAAAAATACATAAAAGGTTTTCTAAAAGATTCAATTTTATATCAGTTGAAAATTCTGACAGATTTAAAACATGTAAACTATAAAGCAAAGGCATTATAACCAAGATCATTATTGTTTTGCTTATATTCTAAAACTCAACAGTTGTTTTTTTTTTTATTTTACCTTCTATATTTATATTTCCATTTTCTTTTATCCTTTTTTTTATTTTTGGCCCAGACCTGTAATTTAATAGGCAGAGGGAACTCAAGGGGACACTCTCTCTATCAAGAGAGATTAAAAACCGTTCTTCATGAAACTGAAATGCATAGAGTTGCTTTAAATGGCTTGCCACATAACCATAACGTTAAAAGTGGCAAGACTTAAACCTAAGCTCTTCCTGACTTTGACACTTTGACTGACTTCCAACTCTTATCTAGTTATACGTCATGGCCTCTCTAGCTGCAACAACATTAGCTATTCTAATCAGTTTTCGATTTTCCCTGCCTTATTTTAAGCAATTTCAATATCTGAAAGAATTCACAATGTCACTAAGGTGACTCCATCATAACTAACCTGTGTCCTCTAATCCGATGCTATTCTTGTTTACATTCTTCCAATTTAATGCAACTTAACAAACATTTTATCGAGTGCCAATTACCTGCAAAGCATTGTCAGAGGCATTAAAAATACAAAGACAAAATTAAACAGTTACTGCCCTGAGAGAGGTTACATAATCTTTCACAGAGTATCTACCTACACAATGGAGACTTTGCCTTGATTCTTATACGTCATGCAGGACTTGAACTATCTGCTATCCTTCACTTTCATATACCTTTCTTTACATAAGCAATCACATCCTTTTGTGGTCATTCATGTCCTTGAGGATGTCCTTCTCTACTTCCTTTGTACAAGTTTTTAATAATAGTATGCTACAGGCTACTTATGGGTACAATATAGTTCTTTGATCTCCTTGGGGTTAACAACAATTTTGATTCTTTTTATAAATTAAAATTCATTTTCAATCAGCAAAAATCCACCTTTTCTCCCTATCTTCCCATCCCCAAAGAGAAAGAACATGTTACAAACACATATAGTCAATCGAAACAAATCCTCACATTGTCCATGTCCAAAAAAAAATGTCTCATTCTGAACTCTTAGGTCGGTCAACTTTCTGTCAGGAGGCTGGTTGCATTGTGTCGATCAGAGTTCCTAAGTCTTTGCCTTTTCAATATTGTTATTATTGTATAAACTGTTCTCCCAGTTCTGCAAACTTCACTTTGCATCAGTTCATAAAGTTTTTTTTCTGAAACCATTCCCTTCATTCATTATTTTTATGGAACAATGATAGTCTATCACACTAATATACAATAATTTATCCCTCAATAATTTATTCATTTTATTGGGAGAAAAGAAGATGTACACTGATAAATAAACACAAAATATATGTAAGGTATAGAATCTCACAAGAATAACAACTGCAACGTTGACAATGGTCCCTTTTGAGCCTCTTGCCATATCAGAAATACACCTGCATCACAAAGCCAAGGGACTCTTATAGCCAGATTTTATAGGACCCTGACCACGTGTCCCTGTCTCCAGTCTTTCCTCATTTTAACCCATCCTCTAAAATACTGCCAGAGTAATCTACCTAATGCACAGTTCAACCACATCATGTTCCTTTTTCAAAACCTCCAGTGGTGTTCCACTGACCAAATCAAGTCCAAACACCTTATCCCTGATTTCAAAGCCCTCAACGAGGTCTGACTCTACACTACCAAACCATGCTTCACATGCTATACAGATATCTACCTCATCTCCCACTCCATGCCACACTCCTATTCCACCACCATTGTTCTGGTAACAGTAATCAAATCAATGCCAGCATTGTTAATTGCACAGGCATGACAATCACCTGCCCTATGGCTCCACTCACCACCCCCATGGCTCCCCAGATCCACACACTCTTTCCTGGTCACTACTCCCTATATGTGTAAATAGAATACAAGCTCTTTAAGGACTGGAACTCTCATTTGTGTATTTATATCCCTGGCACCTAATAGGAGCTTTATAAATGCATTTGAGTCGTTAGCATCAGTTTTCTTTCCCAAGAGAAGATTCATAGAAACATTAATGGCACAATGATAAACACTTAAAAATAGGTTAGGTTTAATGTTTGTATCTAAAATCTGTTAAACTCTCTTTCCCCTAAAACCAATGTGTAGTGCCTGTAAGAGAAACATACACACATTTCTCTCATTTAATTTCACCAAAACTCATCAAAATGTTATTCTGAAGATACTTTCTCATGTTCAAGGAGTCTTGTGATTCATTTCAAAGTAAAATTATTTTTCTTAGAAAAATGAAGTAATCATTTTTCACAAGGAAAAGAACTTCCAAACTGCAAAAGATATGACTTCACAGTTAAAAATCTAAAGCCTGGGAGGCTCTGGATATTTAGTTCTTAAAAAGAGAGGCCAAAATGCAGACACCAGAAGTAGAGTTATCCAACACAGTACAGACAGTTTCCAATTTACAAATAGGTTGTGCTCCAAAAATTTACTCTTAAGTCATCTATTTGGAACTGAGGGCAAATTTCCCCTCTAAACAATTTTATAGATAATACTTAGGTTCCCAGGCTAACCCACAAAACTTATTTAACTCATAATGTACTTCAAGTAGAGTAATAATACTTTCGTTTTATAGGACATATTATATAACAATGAGGTTTTTTGCTAAAGGAAAACAGTTTTGATTTCCAAACTGGGATTCTGAGAATACCTGCTTGTCAGAAGGGCACAAGCTAGGACTCTCAGGACATGCCACATTACCTGGGTTTGAGCAGGCACTTTCCCTGTGTTTTCAGACATAATTTCAAAGGTTATACTTTTGGAAGTGTATCTTGAAATCACCTCCATATTCCTGACTCCTAGGATGACTCTGACTCGTAACAATTACCTACTCCTCCAGATCTTCCCTGACTCTACCTGACAGCTAGAGTTGCCTTCCCCTTAAGACTAAGCATTAAATTTGAAAATCAACATACTGCTATCCCCAGAAACATTTCTAGCTGTCTTCCTGCTTACATCCACGACAAAGTCAAAATGGAACCCATCTAAACAAGCATCCAAATAATCCATATATAAAAAAATGTAGCCAAAGGTGTTCACTACTTATGGAGGATGTCATACACAAATTTCAAACTGAAAAGATTCTGTTCAGATATTGATATATTCTAGAGGCTTCAATTAATGGATGATAAATATTGTGTGGATCCTATCAAGCCCCTGAATATTACATGGCCTCCACAATAAAATCCATGACTCTTCATAAGATTGCCCTAACAATCTATATACAAGAAAAACTATTATTTTGAATTATCAACAATCAATTCCATAAGATTTTGAGTTTTTAATTTTTCTCCCCCTCCCTTCCCACCTCGGTACATAATCTGGATTTTACTAAGATAGAGCTGTTATGAACCACCCAGAGACCCTCTGTGCAAGTTTCACATGAAATAGTAGTGGCACGAATTCCAAATGTTTGAGATGCAGGGTGATAGGAACAAAACCTATTAAGTCTGAAGGAGCAATTGAGTATGTGCAGGTATTTATCTCCAAGACTGTGTCACACACTGGTTCCAGAAGCGCAACAGGTTGTCAGAGAGTACGTCTGGGCAGTCCTCCTCAGGGTGAGAGGAGGCAGACACATGAACGTCACCAAGCTAAAGCCACTCCCAGGCCTGTACACATTTCTTTATCTGCTCACAGTAGTTTCTCACTGTTGTTAAGGGATGCACTAATTTTTCTCCTCCTCTTCCTTCTTCGTGTCTGTTCAGCTGTCCAGTTCCCTCTTCTCATCCTCCAGCCTTATGCCTGGCATTGGCTCTGACAACTACCACTATGCCCAAGAAGGATTCACAGGGTCACAGAGTACATATCCAATCAGCAGCATATTTTCAAGCAGCATATTTCACAAGAGATATCATAAAGAAAACATATAACCAGAAAAAGTGATAAGCTAGTCATGGACAAGAGTGAAAAATAACACACAGTCAGCCAGAGTGCTCTACTAAAAAGAACTAGAAGAAAAGCCACTGAGAAGATTCTCTGTAGAGGATCTAAAGAAGAAAATGGATTAGAAGACAACGGGAAAAGGTGTAGACAGCTTCTAATTCATACCAATGAAGGGATAACTACACTCAATGAGATCACAGATCCACTGAGGCAATTAAAAAAGCCTATAATTGTCATTTATTTTAAACTTCATACAACTAAAAAATTGCCATAGACTACTGTTAACACTGAAATGACCTAACTAAATCTTAAAAACAGCAACACAGAAGGTCATGTTACTTGTTTCTGTTAAATCAACACAAAATTATACGAAGGATCTGTGACAGTGGCAGTATAGGAGATTCTCAGTATGGAAACACCTTCCATTAAACAGATATCAATCTGATTATTACTTAAGAGATTCATTAAAGCCTAGGGAGCTACCCGAGGCACACAAATAATTCATTTTGTCAAAGGCAAGATTTGAACCAAAGCTTTCCAGACTCCACACCCAGAATATTTACATTGTAACACAATGCCTTTATATTCTAATATTAATTATCCTATAAGAGGATATATATATCATATATGTCCTATATGAAATAGCAGAAACAAAATGTTTTATAATACAGGTTAAGTTTCCAGACTAGCCTGTAAAAGTATATATAATTCGTTGGGCACTCTAACAATAGATATTACACGCAGTCTTCAACTTAAAAACATACTATGTTCCAAAACTTTATTTGCATGTTGGTTACTTAGACTTTGGAATGCCTTTTCCTACAGAAACAATATTATACATGGGGATTGGATTGCCAACAACCTACAAATCTATGTCACCAAAATGGTGATGAATTGGAGTTCTAATAGGACTAGACTGAGTTCTGGATTTTCACATCAGTGGGTCATATGGCTCAAAAGGGACCAGATATGAAGTTAGAAATTCTGGGATGTAAATGGATTGACAGAAGGAAATTCAATCCCTTTTTCAAACACTCTGGAGTTGGCTTTTTGCACTTAGCCATGATGTAATGTCTTATTATTGGTTGAACAACATCTAAATAGACACTTGTGGTTTTTTCTCTTCATAATATAAATTTTTCTTAAAATGAGCAAATGGACTGTGCCCATTTCCACCTCTAAATTTTTATATGACATTCACACTTTTGTATTTCATCTAGACATTGAGCATAGGCAAGTCCCAAAATTAAATGGCATTTCAATGCATAATTTTAAAAGAAATTACTTTGCATTAACTAGCATTACAGTGACACAACGAAACTGACTATCAAGCCTAGTTTTCTTTACCTAGGTCAAGTTCTCCCACCCTAACAAATAATCAGCAGGCAATCCAGAGTCCTATTTGCTTACTAACACAGTGATCTCTGGTCTTACCACTGAATAAAGGGATGCAGTCAAAGGTTCCCCAGGTGAGGAAAGCAGATGCTGGGAAAGACAATCAAGCACTCATATTTTACCACTACTTGTGGTTTTTTTCAATAGTCATTATTACAAAGTCATTTCTTTAACTATGATTAATGCAGCTGCCCAACTAGCTGAAATGTATTACATTTCCCGAGTGGAAAAAAGATCCAACTGTCTAACAGACATTTAATAAAACCCTGAATAACAAAAAATAATGGCACCTCTTTGTTGGTGATGGGAATAGAGAGGAAATAATTAGGTCGATAATCTTTTTTCTTTTTATTCTTTTTCTTCATTGGGTCTTCTTTCCCTGGCCCCATATTTTCCTGTCTCCTCTTCGAATTTATTTCAGGTACAACAGGTACTAGAAAAAAAAAATATTCCTCTTAATATAATGTATTCATTAAATAACATGAGGCAAACACATGAATAGGATATATGAAATAACCACCCATTAGTTATGCTGAATATTACTATTTCTTCTCATAAATGATATTCCATCTCTCATTCCCATGCCTTTGTACAAGCTGTCCCCCCATGCCTGAAATGCACCCCCATCTTACCTCTACTTCTTAGAATTTCTAATTCCCTTCTGTGGCATTTAAAAAGGTTCAAGAGACATAATTTTCTGGGTAAATTAATCATTTTATTAATAAAACCAGCATCTTAACAAAAGGATCGTCATTTGGCCACCTCTGTCTTAGATCAAAGACAATCATGGTGAACCGGCTCCTAGTTTTTATGTCCTTCAAAGAGTAGGTGTTCCTCAGGGTGGCAATTAACCCTGACTGGTTAACAATTAATGAGAGGATGGACCTAAACTCCGCGAATTATTCACCTCTTAGCTTAACCCCAACTTTGGGCAATCTATTCAAAAAATCTGTCCCCACCGAAACCTGAGTAGAACACAACAGTTGCCCCACCTGAGTGGGGTCTGAACAAGAACATTAGTCCAATCTTGTTACCAGCAACATCCTTCGAGAGAATGAACTTTTAAAATCAGGACTGTAGAAAAAAGGGGTCACTCTGGATTCCCAAAATCATTGGTTGTTAATAAGCATTTCTCACTTCAAAACTGAGCTCAAATGCCACTTCCTACATGATGCCCTTCTAGATACCCCCAAGAACTAGAGCTCCCTATCACCACGAGGATCAAATACTGAATTCTTTATTTTGTATTCAAAACCCTTCACAACCTATCCCTCCCCCTATCTTTCCCATTTTCTTACTCCTTACATCCCCAACTTAGTCTTCCTGGCCTCTGTACTACTCTACTCTACCTCTTGGCTCCAGGCACTTTCACTGGCTGTCCCACAGACATTCACAGAATGGTCTCCCTCCTCATTTCTGCCTCCTAAACTTCCCTGCCTTTCTTTAAGTACCAGCTAAACTCCCACCTACAGAAAAACTTTCCTGATTCCCCTTAATCTTCTCTCCCTTGATTATTTCAGATTTATCCTGCATTTAGCTTGTTTGCACACGATAATTTTCAAGTTTTCTCCTTCTGTGAGCTCCCTGAGAGTAGGGATTGTTTTTGCCTTTCTTTGTGTCCCCAGCACTTAACCCACAGTGTCTGGCACATAGAAGGTGCTTAATAAATATTTATTCACTAATTACCTTGTATTTATTTGTAGATGTTTCTCCTATGAGAATGTAAGCTCCTTGAGGGCAATGTCTTTATTTTTCTTTGTAACCACAATGTCCAACTACTACATGGAGGAAGTATAGTAGAGTAGAAAGTGTCCTAGTTCTGTAATCTAGATGTTTTGTGTTCAAATTCCACCTGTGAAACTTACCAGCCCTAAGAGATTGGGCAAGTCATGTAAACTTCCTAGACTTCAGTGTCTTTACCTCTAAAATGAGGGGAATGGACCTTGTGGTCTCTAAGGTCCCTTCTAATTCTTGATCTATGACACAATGAAATGCTTATAGTTTGATCGAATCAAAAATATAACAAAAAGGGCTTTCGTAAGATCAACTTTAAATTGGAATAATCATTTGTTTTTATATTCTATAAATTTTAATTAGAGTTAGAGAAGTCTGAGCTGAAAGAAATCTTAGATTTTTAATTGAACCCCTTCATTTCATAGATGAAGATCACACCAAGAGTTTAAGTGAGTTATCTAAGATTATTCAGCTAGCACCTCATACTTCACACACAACAGGCACTTAATAAATAATTGTTGATTGGTTCGATTGAATTAGCTATGAAAACTGATAAAGCAACCCAAAACCAAGCAAATTCTGAACACTTCCTTCTTGTCAGTGTGTATTCATACTATGTAAATATATTTTAATATTAACCCAAATAAAATTTAACAAGACATACCTTTTGAAAAAGTGCTTTTAGGTTTTATATTCCACTTAATTCCAAAAAGATAAAAATTAGGAAGGTAAATCAGCTTCCAAAAAAAAAAAAACCTCCAAATAGCTTATTTCCAACACAAGTAGACAAGATTTGCAAATTAAACACTACTTCCTATTATCTACACCAGTGACACCTTACGCCAATGTAAATAATCAAAAATTGACTAATAATACGTAACACTGAAGTAGTACTCAACAATGAAAGGCAAAAAATACAAGAAAAATATGGCTTCTGACTTCCCAATCAATAATAAGCTCACTAAGATCAAAATCTTCTTGCACTTCTCTACTCAAAGCTAATGCTTGCCTGTCTCTCCAATACTCTTTGTTTTGATACCTCTTCCTCCTGTTGATCTTCTGCCATTTTACTGTATTGTGGAAGTTTAAATAGATAAAATTCAAGCCAGTTAATTTTATGCTCCTATGTCTGGTGAAAGGTTTAACAAGAAAGAAACCTGAAACTTTAACTAAAATATTGTTAGGGAGATGATTTTTACTACTCTTTACTTTCCTTACTATCTCTGTTTCTCAAACACATGAAGAAGACCATGTTGTTCCTGTATTTCATTCCTCTATGAGCAATTTGGGGGTCGGGAGGGAGAGTGGGAAATAAGAAGGTAATAGCTATGTAAAAAGATCTTTAACTTATTCTTTTATTAACAAGAACCTAAATTTAAGTCTTTATATTTTAACATGTTTTAAATGGTGATCTAAGGCATTACTAAAAGCTAGTCTTTCAAGACCAGCCAATTTATACAATTTTGTGTCTGCCTGGATATTAACAGTCTTTAGTTACACTCTAAGTTCAGCTAAGTTTTTTTAAAATCCTACATGCAGAAAACATCATGTCAAATTAATTATATAGCCCATTTCCATCATTAACAGTTCTTGTGTTTAGAGGGATGGATATTAATACTGAAGAATTTATAGGATAAGCTAAAAGAGACCTAAGAGATTATGAAGTCGAGTTACCTCATCTGATAGAGCAAATTGAGCCTAGGGATGAGAGGAAACTTAATAAGCATCTGTTGAATTAAACTGGTTAATTGAATAAGTTTCACATCATTAGGAAACTCCTTGTAGACAGCTTAAATGAGGGATTCATAACCTAGTATCTGTGTTTGCTTTTAATATTTTGATAATTATACTTGAATATAATTTGTTCCCTTCATAATATCATTTTATTTTATGCATTTAAAAACATTATTCTGAGAAAGGGTCCATAGACTTCACCAGATTGCCAAAGCAGTCCATAACACAAAAAAAGGTTTAACCCTCATTCCGCAGTTTATAAACTGCTTTACCTTGGAAAAGGAAAGGGGCAAGGGAAGGGAATAAGTATCTATAATAGAGCCTACTACCTGCCAGGTACATGCCAGGCTATATGTGTTAAGCACATTTTATAAGTATTTATTTGATCCTCATAATAGGATAGGTACTATTATTATCCTCATTTCACAGTTGAGGAAATTGAGGCTCACTCCAGGCACAAACCCTGTTCACAACTAGTTCACAAACTACTCCACCAGTTCCCTCTTGGCTCAGTGAGAAGCAGAAGCATCTGCCACTAATATGATAATAATTTTGTTGTTCTTCAGTTGTTTTTCAGTTGTGTCTGACTCTTTGTGATCCTATTTGGGGTTTTCTTGGCAAAGATACTTGAGTAATTTGCCATTTCCTTCTCCAGCTCATTTGACAGATAAGGAAAGTGAGGCAAACAGGGTTAAGTGACTTGTCACACAACTATTAAGTGGATGAGGTAAAATCTGAATTGAAGTCTTACTGACTCCAGGCCTGGTGCTCTAAACACTGCGCCGTATGAGGATGTTTCATAGTTCTGAGTTTTGAATTAAGTTACTTGTCACCTATTCTCAATGCTGAAAAGCAGAAATTCTTTTTATTTTTCTGAATTGTCTTATTTTTCAATCTTTGAATATAATTTTTCTAGTTTTCAATGGAGGGGAGCTGCAACACAATTTTATTATAGGTCATGGAATTTGACAAAGATTATAAAGGTCTTTTAGAAGCTGAATATAAAAAAAATCCTTTTTTCCTGTTTTATTATAGCCAATGACTCACATTCTATTGAAGCCGTTTATTTTGCTTACTCAATGTGTAACAGCTGAAAATTGTCCTTTCTGACCTTTATTTCTGTCATAGTTCTAGCTCTATAGTCTCACTCTTGAGGGATGAATTAGCTATCAAGTACAAGGAAAGCCTGGGGAAAGTTAATCCATCAGTGCCCTTGCAGAGTTCCCCATCTGCTCTGAGGTTATAGCACTAACTCTTCATTCAACTCAGCATTCCTAAGTAAATAAAAAGGCTCAACCTCTCAAGGTATTCTATCCTAGGATTAAACCTAAAAAGCATTATTAATCTTCCTGACCCAGATCTTGTTGTGTGCAAAACTGAAGTCCACAGACTCTCTTAGGATCAATAAAGAAGACCCTCTTGATTAGTTATCTGACAAGACAGGCTGGGCCATGTTCATAAATAGTGCTTTGCTTGGCCACTATAAGAGCTATGTCATCAAATTTCAACAGATTTTTGAAGACCTACAATATAGACTAAAGCCATCCATCAGCAAATCAGTAGCTCCCACAAAAATGTGACTTGGTCCTAGACTACATATAACCAATCAAGTTGTGAATATTCAGGCCTTAGAAGTATGAAGAGATGACCTTGGTGGTCAAGTTCCAGAAGGGCCTCAACAAAACTATCTATAATGAATTCCCTGAGGTCATCATGTCCTTATCTGGCCTTTGGAATGAGGTCTAACTAAACTTCTCATCTAGGGCCTTTCATGGAGTCTACATCTTGTTCACTTACTATGCCATCTGTACTTATGGCAGAAGTAGGTGAGGCTTGTTTTACCATCTCCAAGGTAATGAAATTGGAAATAAGGTAGTTCCATCCATCTTTCCTTGGTGGAATTCCAAGCGAATCTGGATCTTCAGCTAAGCAGGGCATAACCAGGAAGCTACCAGAACAAATTATTAGATTGATATAAAAGGGATAATTTGGCTTCTCTACCTTAGAAAAACTCCCAGAACATGAGCTAATTGCTTTCAGGGTCCCACCTAAGTCATAATCCCTACTTCTCAATCCAGTGGCTGTCCAGCAAGTTCCACCTCTCAAACAGGTATATACATAATTCTCAGCTATGATGGACTCCAGAAATCTGGAAGATTTTACTAAACAGATTTGGTAAAGAATATCACTGACTCATAGTCCAAAGCTAAGTGAAGTTTTCAAGACCATTAATGTCTACACCTTGTTCTCAACCATTAATATATAGCTCAGAACCTGTCAGTCTTCCTTTTCCAAATGATCCTTAATAATCCAGAGGCTGAAATAACATTACCCAACTACCACATGAAATACCTAGGAACTAACTTCACAACCACCTATCAAGTGAGGGACTGGATTAAATGATTTATAAGGTTTCTTCAAGCTCTAAATCCTGTAATGCGATGAACCGCTATCCTTGTAACAAACCTATAAGCGTATCTTTTTAGTCTAAATCTCTAAATTAAAATATATTAAAGAATAAGAAAAAATTAGTCTTTGCAACTTACTAAATGCTTTACATTCCATTGTTTGTAAGTACAGATTATCAACAAAAATCTCTATTCACATAATATTAAAGATTATTAGTTCAATCCTTTCATTTTGCAGATGAGGAAATTACTTAGACTCAAAGATGTTACATGCATGACACAGGAGACTCAGAGTCAAACCTTACATCAAACCATCAAAGCATCCTGAACTTTTGATCTGATTATTTTCATGTTTTGGTTTCTATGAAGGGTTTCTTTCCAAATAATTTATTTACAAGTGCTCAAATTTAAGTCATAATGATATCTAATAAATTCAACAAATTCAACTGAACATTTGATTTTCCTTAATAAAACAGCCACTTTAATCAAGTCTTATTAAACTTGTTCACTAGCAAAAACTATAATACATTCTGATTCATCACATTTAAATCTTTACCTTAAAAATGCTTATGGATTACTATTTTCAATTGAAATTTTTTAACTGAAATTTCTTTCATCAACATTTTTAGGGAATTGTGGCAGAACCTTTTTTGTTGAAAGCAATTTATGTGTTTTCTTGCTTTTTTTTAAATGGACCTAAAACCATTCCCAAAATCCTAATAAGTTATCAATAACCAAAAATATTTTGAAACAGGTCAATAAACATTAGACACCTACCATGTTTCAAACATTCTAATGAGTGCTAGGAATACAAAAAACCCCTCAAAGAGCTTACCATATAATGGGGGAGATAACAAGCAAAGAAATATGAACAAATAAGCTATATACAGGACAAATAGGAAGTAAATGAGAGGGAGGGAGAGAGAGAAAGAGAGCAGGCATTAGTATTGAGAGGGGTTGGGAAAGCTGGGACTTAAGGAAGTCAAAGAAGCTATTAGAGATGAGGAGGAAGGACATATCTAAGCATGGGGGGGGGAGAGAGAGAGAAAATGCCTGGGATTGAAAGATATTGCTTTTTTATATACTGGTTTGTTTTTTTTCTTGTGAGGCAATTGGAGTTAAGTGACTTGCCCAGAGTGACATTGCTAGTGAGTATTATGTGTCTGAGGCCATATGTGAACTCAGGTCCTACTGACTCCAGGACCAGTGCTCTATCCACTGCACCACGTAGCTGCCCCCCTGGGATTGAAAGATGTAATGTTTGTGGGACAGCAAGAAAGGACAGTGTCACTGGATTGAAGAGTATTTAGCAGGGATTAAGATCTAAGTCTGGAAAGATAGGAGACAGTTATGAAAAGCTTTGAATGTCCAACAGTTCTGTATTTGATTCTGGAGGTGACAGGGAACCAACCACTCAAGCTTATTGAGTGGGGGAAGTGATAAGAAGCGGGTGTGTAACATGGTCAGATCTTCATTTTAGGTAAATCACTTTGGTGGCTAAATGGAAGAGGAATGGGAGTGAGAGGAGATACAGGAAGACTCACCAGCAGGATATTGCAGTAGTCCAGGTATGTGGTCATGAAGACCTGCACAGCAGGATGGTAGCAGTGTCAGAGGAGAGAAAGGATGTTACAAAGGTGAAACTGACAGACCTTGGCAACAGGTTGGAAATGGGGAGTGAGAAATAGTGAGGAGTTGAAGATGATGCCTAAGTTGTGAGTCTATGGGACTGGGAGGGTAGTATTTCCCTCTATTGTAATAAAGAGGGCCAGGATGTGGAGAGAATTTAGGAGGAAAGATAACGAGTATGATTTTGGACATGTTGAGTTTAACATGTCCATTGGACATCCAGTTCAAGATGTCTGAAAGGCTGCTGGAAATGAGAGATTGGACATCAACAAAGAGATACGTAAGGCAAGACAGGTAGAACTATCAGACTCTAGTTTTAGAGAGTTCCTGGAGTACTGAGATGTTAAGAGACTTGTCTATGATCACTCTCTCTAGTATATATCAGAGGCATAACTTGAATCCAGATCTTCCTGATTCCAAAACCTGCCCTCTATTCAATACACTACACAGCCTTGATTAAATGATCAAGTTCCTGAAAATTACAGCAATTTTTACAAAATGATCTTAAAATCTATTAACTTCCACAGATTAGATCTCTAGCATAGCATGTGCCAGTGGAAAATCTACCAAGTTATTACATGTATTAATAGTTGAGAACTCTTAATTCAATTTACTTTTTTAGGATAGTATTGGAAATGGGCGATTATGCACCTTTAAGAGAGTCTTAAGAGAGTTGTCTAGAGACTTAAGTAGTTAAGTGATTTGCCCAGGGTCACACGGACAGTATGTATCAGAGGTAGATCTTGAATCCAGGTCATCTTAGCTTGTAGATCAGGTCTCCCATACACCACACTGACTCTTGTTACATGTTATTATATGAATATATTTCTCAGTAAACATGAAAAAAATAAACTACAAACTATAAAATTCTTTGACAGTTTTATAAGATATGTATACATGAAAGATTTTAAAATAAAGTATTTTCTAATTAGCATGTTAGCTAACATACAGGAGTAATTATTTTCTGTGCCTGTTAAATCACCAATGCTGGTTATAAAATGTTATTTAGAGTATATTTATGATTATTTTAATTAAAATAACAATATACTGGAAATTTACACTCAGGAATAGAAGATAATTAAAATAATTCTCTCTCTAGATACTTTTGTTTTGAACTTTACTACATAAATAATTGCAATGTTGATATCCATAAGGCTGAGTCTCTTAAAGACCTGGCTTAAGTAAACCAAATAAGGGAAACATTCTACAGATTCATCTATGTAGAAGAATATATATAGAAGCAATACCATACAGTTTAAATAGTACAGGGGCTTTATAGATTCCCACAATTTTCTATTTCTTAACCACCACCTACATCATCTACCTGCATAACTCTTACACGAGAACAATGCCAATGGAGCACTAAGATTCTGATGTTTCATGATTCTCTTTCAAATAGACTAAGGAATAAAAGGGAATTTTCCCCCTTCTGTTTCCAGAGGGCAGTATGTTATGTCCCACTCAACAGAGAAGAGTGAATTTGGATCTATTTCTATCTACTGTTTGCTCTAAGAGAATATTTTTGGTATATATACATATATATACACATATATACATATAAATCTATTGTACTGAAGTTTGTATAACTCTTCATGTTTTATAAACAAAAGATGTGCCATCTTCTTTAAACAGACTAGAATATCTTGTGCCTAATTTTGACTGCAAAACAGTAAGTGTTCTACATTTTGCCAACGCTGGGCCAAAGAGTTCAGAAAGGCGAACTTCCCTACTGGCAGAGTTCCTTTCCCATGACAGCCTTCCCAGGATAGCCTCAGAAGTCAAATTTCATGAGACTTCCAGTGGCTAAAACTAAAGAAAGAATTGAAAGGCAGGCTCATCACAGTCATCAAAATCTTTGTATTCAGTTTCTCATTCAAGATCTCCCAAGATGACTTATAACTGGGTATTAGAACTCCCTGTATAATTTTAACACTCCTGGATTCTAAATATTATCGAAACAGGAAGACTGGCTAAATTTACCCAGTGTGCCCTTTGTTATCCCTTCCACCCCTAATTTATCTGTACATTAAAGAAAGGATTAGTTTTTTCTGGTTGTGGAGTTGAATTTTACTGTTTTGGCCAAAAGCTAAGGCTACTTAGTAACAAACATCTGCGAGTTTTTAAAATAGAATTCAAAAACTGACATTTTGTGATACAGTTTTCTGATTTTGAATATTTGTGGGGAAAAAGCTTTATTTAAAATAACAGTTGGGGGAAAAAAGGTCAGAGGTATCAGAACTTCAGACAAGTCTTACAGAAGCCACAGAACAAAACTATTTTTCATTTTGTTGTTTCTTCATTCACTTTTTATCTTGTTTAAAGGCTGAAGGTTTACGTAAAATCTTAATTTTTTATTTTATGTCTGATTTCCTTTGTCTCTACTTCCACACCAGATACTAAGTTACAAGTTAGCATACTTCTTTTTTTTATTATAAACTTAATACTAACATCAATTTAGTCATTAAGTTATACATAATTATATATATATAACTTAGAAATGTTTTTGGTGGGAAGAAAATATTAATGGTATATTAATGGCCTGAGCAAATGCTACTAACACAGAACTTTTATTCCTTTACACACATTATTTCATATGTTGGAAGTAGTACATGTATTATCCCTCTTTCCTAGATAAGAACTTTGAGACAGACTCAGGGAAGTTAAATGATTTATCTAGGGTCACAGAGATAACCAAGGGAAGAGCCAGGACTCAAATCCAAGTCTCTAACTCCAAATACAGTGTCATTTCCATCATACTATGCACTATCCCTCTATAATATGAATAGCAGGAATAGTCAATTTACCAATGGGTTGTGTTTCAAAAGTTTGTACATCAGCTGTCAGAATTCAAGTCCACGATTTACCATTTAAACAATGTTAGAAATGGTAGATTCCCAGACCGCCTGAGCATGTTAATTCACCCTACTGGAGAACAATTAGACCCATATTATAATTTAAATAGGATTGTGTTTTAAATATGCTAACCAGGGAATCAGTGTGATGCCATAGAAAGATATGGAATCTAGATTTGGAGTCAGAGAACCTGAATTCCAATCCTGGCTTTACAATTTCTACCTCTGTGACCTTGGGCACACACAACCTTCTCAACTCTAAAATGAGAGATCTGGATGACCTTAACTGGCTCTTACAACACCTTAAATATTTCTTTCCATCTCTAAATCTATGACACAAACCCAGGCTTATTTCTTTTTCAGTCTGCACGAGAAAAAGTATTTTGTGGTGCATAGTGAAAGGTAAATAGGATACTACATACATACTCCCATCTATCTCCTATCTTTTCTGATACAGCCACTTTATGGAAGGGAGAATGGGATAGCTCAGCGACTGTTTCTTCCTCCCCACCCCACAGGGTTACTGGGTAGCCTGTAAATGGAGGAGGGAACACTGCCATTGGCAAACACTTCTCATTCTGGAAGTACACGAGTAGAGGGTGTTTTACTTAAACATTTTATTTTTACTGAACTATAATTTCATTGCTGTAAGACAGTGGTTCTCAATGTGTGGTCAACATAGCCCTGAAAGTCCCCAAGACCCTCTGGAGAGGTCCACAGAATCAAATTATTTTCACAATAATATGAAGACATTATTTACCTATTAAAATACTCCTTCCTTTTTCAACTACTTATTTGTGAGATTTTCTTAATGTACTTCAACCAAAACAACAGACTGAAACAGATAGATATGAGTCTAGCTGTCTTGTATTGAGCCAGACACGAAAAAGATTTGCAAAAATATGTAAAACAATGATCTTCCCACTAATTTTTTTATTTTGAAAAAAATGTTCATTAAAATATTATTTATGTTAACACATTTTATTTCAAATGAATATTTTAAAGGTTTATCTGTTTTAATTTCTAATACAGTAAATATTAATAGATATAACTAACATGAACAAAAGCTTTTTGAGGTCGTCAGTAATTTTTAACAATGTTTTACCTTTTTAGGGTCCCAAGACTAACAAGTCTGAAAACTTCTAGTGGTAGGAAGACCCTGCCTGATAAAGACTTTCTTCTTCCAATGCAGAACCATACCTCTATGCCTGCTAAGATCAGAGATCACAGCGTCACTGACTTACACCTGTCAGGGATTTTAGAGGCCATCAAGCCCAAATGCTTTCACTTTACAGATTAAGAGAGTACTCCAGGTCCTATCCATTCTACCAAGCTGACTTTAGAGTCTTCATGAGTTGCCTATCTGGGGCACTAAGAGTCTGTCCAGGATCACATAACCAATATGTGTCAGAAACAGGACTTAGATCCAGGTCTTCAAGACACTGAGACCAGGTCTCTATCCTCTACGCCATGCTGCCTCTCTTCTTAAATATTAATCAGAGGAAGGAAGTATTTTAATTTTATATTCAAATTAGAAAAGCAAATGATGCCACAGGGAACCAATCAACAAATCTGATATTTTCAAATCTAAGTTCATGTGATTAGCAAATAAAAAACAAGGAGAAAAGTATTGCAGAAGAGTGCTCTTTCCAAATGCTTATAAATAATAAGTAACAGAATTTACACTGGCACTGAGGATCCAAAAAAGACTGCCCTAACGGTTTTCTTAGATAAGAGGATACTGTCAACTCTACATACCTGCAACAGCTACGAATTCACAAACAGAATTCTTCAACAAACTTGTGCTATAAAGCAGATTTAACGCACTTAAAAAGCACAGAATTTGAAATTGGAAGACTGGGTTTGAATGCTAGCAATATCACATCTGTGTGATTCTGAAGTCTGTTTCTTATATCTAAAACATCTGAGATAAGTATACTTAATATTAGCCTCTCTTGAGTTGTTTCCTTATCTAGAAAATGGGACTGATAGTACTTTAAAAAATAATCTTTAAAGTACAGTGCATTTTAAAATATTAACGCTCTCAGTCCATTTTCTCACTCATAAAATGAGTGGCAAGGCTTCCACAGCTAAACGTATGATTCTAACTAGTGACAGAGCAGATATGGCCCCTTCTTAGTTCATTTTTCTTTTTTA
>NW_020946557.1:23706971-23795317 GCF_900497805.2 Vombatus ursinus | reverse complement strand
TGTTGCTCTAAAAATTATGTAAAGTTGTGTAACAGTTATCCCATGGACATTAAATTCCCATTTTATTTGTTGCATTTCCAACTCTATAAATATTCAACCATTTAAGTGCAGACACACTTTCAGATTATAGAACATTTTCACATACATAATTTCTTTTGGATTATCCAAATCAACACATATAAATCTTATTTTTAAAAATGTGTCCCTAAAAGTAGTGCTTGCTGACACTAATGGGGCTCCAAAAATCATTAAGGAAATAGTCTATAAACTGTGGAATGATCTGGTCCTTTACTTTGAGTAATGTCAGAATCACAAATACCAGGTTTTTGTGAGAAGTGCCTTCGCATAATATGAATATAGCTCATTTTTCAATGTTCATATCCATTTCATTTGATCTTCACAACAACCTAGTAAGGGTAAGTAGCACAAAACTATTAATATCCCCAATTTACAAATGAGAGAACTCCGACAGAGTTAGGGTTATGAAACTCTATCCTAGGGAAGACTATTAATTTATTTCCTACTCAAAAATACAAGTGCTCAAGTTAATACCATTTATTCAAAGAAAAAAAATACATAGTAGTGATTAAATATGTAATACCCTATAGCTTATATACATTAAATATGAATATAGTTACGTTGAAATTCATCTTTTTTATCTATAGTAGCAAATGACATTTTTGCCATCATATCATCAGGATTCCCTCCCTGTATACTTTTTTCTTCTTGACATCATTTTCAACTTCTTAGAATTTATTCCTACTTCGACATATAAAACAAAGTATAAGTGCATTTATTTTTTGTATATCGAGCTTCTAAGGGAGAGGGGCCTATTTCTTTACTTAGTATTTTATAGAAGCATAGATTTAGAGCTGAGAGGCACCTTACAAGCCACTCACACAAACTCTTTCATTTTACAGAGGAGGAAACTGAGACAGAGAGAAGTTATGTGACTTGCCCCGGGTCATACAGAAAAGGGGAACTGGGAGGTAAGTTAAGGTGGTCCCTGGAGAGTAGATATACTGACAACTAGCATTCAAAACTTTTCTAATTTGATAGAACCTGTCAGAAACCTAGGGTCACCTTCATGTCTCAATAAGGTATCAAAGACTTTAAAATAAAATGAAATCAACTTAACTCAAACTATCATAATTATAATCTCTTAATTCTAAAGCTATAACATATTCTTGCTGTAATTTTTAAAAATATATAATCCTCTCTATTATATTAATGAACAGCATCTTATTGATTACCAAGTTCCATTTATTAAGGATGTTCCTTCATTTGCCATTGGCATGGGTCCATTTAAAATTTTTTTACAAATATTTTTAGTTACTTAAGAAATACAGCTTTTCTGGAAACAAAAGCAACTAATTTTCAACTATTTCCTTTAAAGATTACCTTTTCCTTATCAGTGCACACTCTTCTCACTCTTACTCTCTCTCTCCATATATATGTATACACATACAGATATATGCTGTCTGTTATAAGTAACTAACATTTACAATCAAGAATCAAAGCCAGTGATTACATTTGCATTTGCTTTTTGGTTATTTTTTTAATTGAATGGAATAATTGCCTAGTATCATATTTATGTGTAGAGTTGAGTGGAAGAATCCTGTTTCACTTTAAATAACTCTTACCAATGCCTGACTTTTCATGGACCATTATTCTGAAAACCTTTAAGGAACATTAAGTATGTTGTTTGGAAGAACAGGATAACCTAGAACTATATGAATTTCTGTATGTTTTTCAACACCCTTACATTGTGTCTTCTTTAAGAGTAATACATCAATTACAGAGAAATAAAGTTACATTAAAATATAACACTTAGACAAATGTCTATCTCAGTGATATAAAAGAAGTATCTGGGAGCAGCTGGATGGCCAAATGGATAGAGCACCAGCCCTAGAGTCAGGAGGACCTGAGTTCAAATCCGGCCTCAGACCAAACCTTGACACTTAACTAGCTGTGTGACCCAATTGCCTTAAGAAAAAAAGAGAGAGAGAGAGAGAGATATCTGGCTTTATTTCATTAGTTTTTCTGTGCCTCACTATAAGATCTTTAGTGATCTTGGGATCATAGATTTACAACTGGAAAGGACCTTAAAGGCTTTCTGGGTTATGCTGTCTGATGTGTCAGATTTAACAAATATGTAAAAACAATATTTTAATGTATTTTATGTCATGTACCTACCTCATAGGGTTAAGGTAAAGCATTTTCTAAACCTTAAAACACTACATAAATACAGTAATAATTAGTATCATTTTTATACTGCTTTCCTCTTGTCAGAGTATATTATCTGTTACTGAAAAGCACTGTAGAGCAACAAAAAAAAAGTGGACTTCAAAATCAGAAACAGTGGTTTCAAATCAAGGTTGTCATTTGCTACCTATGTGACTTTGAATAAATTCCTATGGGCTTCAGTTTCCTCATTTGTAAAACAAAGATAATATCTGCACTATCAACCTTCATAGGGTTGTTATGAGGAACAAAAGGGATACATAAAACCCTTTGCAAGCCCTGAAACATTTTATAAATGTAAGCTAATAACATTAAAAACTAGACTTTGTGGAAGAAGAAAATTACTTACTGTTTTGTCTACTACTTTCTTATCAGGTGATTAATACCAAAGCAAAATGTTCTCCTGTACATTATTAATGCCACCAAAATTATGACTATATGTTTGAATACAATTAATAAATTCATGAACATCTAAATAGTTGGGAAATAAGTGTTTGGTTTTTTTATAGTTATCTGACTTGAAAAGTATAAAAGCTTTTTTCTATTTATCTTCGTGGCTTACAAATTGTAGATAACTATTAATAGAAATATTTTTAAGCATGATAAGCCTTCCTATTTACAAATTTACAAATTTGCAAAATTTATTGAATCCCCATAGATTTTACTAATGTTTCAGTTGACCTTTTATAATTATTAAAGTTTTTTTTGAGACACAACTTGGTTTAGTGGATGGAAAGCTGCCTTCAAGTCCTGCCTTGACACATATCGGTAGTGTGACCCAGGGCAGGTTACTTAACTTCAAAGTACCTCCAGGCAGTTCTAAGAGTTGCTTAGTAGCTGTTGACCTGAAATCAGTGATTTTAAAGAGGAATTCAGTACCCCAATACAATCACAGGCCCAAGACCCCCCCCCCCAAAAAAGGAAATTTTATCTTATGTTTTAAAATGCATGAAGACCTACTAGGGCATAGGGCATTCAATACATCTACAATGAATTCAACTGGAATGTAGCCTTTCTTAAAAACGCATAGAATTTAGAGATAATCTAGTCCAACTGCCCATTTTACAACAGACATGCACTAATTATGCACTCGCTATGTGCAAGGTTCTGTGATAAGCACTCACAAAGTAAAGTAAAAATCATCCTTGCCCTCAAGGAGTTTACATTCTAATGGGACAGATAACAAGTAAATAACTAGGCAAATACAAGACATATACAGAGGAGATTGAGATAATCACTGAAAGGAAAAAAGCACCAGCAATTTCAGGGACCAGGAAAGGCTTTTTATAAAAGGTAGGATTTAAGCTGAGTCTCGAAGAAAGTCAAGGGAATTAGAGGTGGAGGTGAGAAGGAAAAAAAGAAGTCAATTCAAAGAGATAGGAGGTGGGGTGCCATGTGTGAGAAACAGGAAGCTGCCAGTGTAGGTGGTTCAGAGTGAGGGAGGAGTAAAGCAAAGACAAGAAAGGTACGACGTGCAGGTAATAGAGTTTTAAATGCCAATTAATGGGTTTTATATTTGATCTTGAAGGTAATAGGGGTCCACTGGTCTTTATTGAGTAGGGGTATCATTATAAGCCAATCTGTACGCCAGGAAAATTATTTTGGCAGGAAAACCAATTAGAAGGCTATTTCAATAGTCCAGGTGAAAGGTCCTGTATCTCTTGTTCATCCTTCCTACTCAAAGAGGACCAATGACATCACAGTGTTGTGGTCAAGGTATAGTGTGTTCAACTGTGGCTGATCAGTTCAGTATGAGCTCAACTAATTGCAATAGTCCAGGAGAAAGATGATAAGGACCTATATTCTGTAGTATTGTCTATGTGATAGATAAGAGGACATATACTATATATTGTGAAGATAGAAATGACAAGATTTAGCAACAAATTGCTTATGTGGCATGAACATAAGTAGAAATAACACTGAGGTTGCTTGGATAACTGGGAAGATGGTGGTGCCCTCAACAGTAATAGTGTTCAGAAAATTGAAGGGTTTGGTGGAAAAGATCCATTTGGTAGGAGTACCACTTTGGATATATTAAGTTTGAGGGGTGCCTACAGGACATTTAGTTTGAGATGTCCAAAAGATAGCTGTTGATGCAGGACTGGAGCTCAGGAGAGATAAGGGTTAGATATACAGATCTGACAATCATCAACATAGAGATGCTAGCTGAACCCATGGGAGAAAATGACACCAAGCTATGTAGAGCTAACACATTGGATAGCAGAGTTGGGATCCAAAAGCATTTTGTCAAGCCAGGGCATGGGGCTGAATGTAATAACATGAAATTCAAGAGGGATAAATGAAGTCTTTCACTTAAGTATTAACAACAACAAAGCCAGCAATGTGATATGGCAGCCAAAAAAGGTAATATATTCTTAGGTTTCATCGGAGACGTAGAACTTTCAGGAACAGAGAGGTGATATTCCCATTGTACCGACTGTAAATCAGACTTGAACTGGCACATTGTGTTTAGTTCTGGGCACCTCAGTTTAATAAGGGCACGAAGAAGCTAGAGTCCAGAGGAGGGCAACCGGAATGGTTGAGGGCCTTGAGTTCATGATGTATGAATTAAAGGAAGAAATCTGGGCATGTTTAGTCTAGATAAAAGACAGAGAGGACATGCTACCTGTGTTCAAGCATCTGAAGGACTATCATGAAGGATTAGGTTTGTTCTTTTGCTCCCAAAGAGCAGAAGCAGAGACAATGGGTAAAAGTTACCAAGAAGACAATTTAGGATTAACCACAGGAAAAAATTCCTAGCTTTCTAAAAGTGGAATGGCTTGCCTCAAGAGGCAGTGAGTGGATTTCCCCTCCTTATAGGTCTTCAAGCAGTGGCTGGCCAACTATTTGTTGGGCATGTTATGGTGAGGATTCCTTTATGTATAGATTCAACGAGATGTTGTTGACTCTAAATTCTCAAGTTCTATGACTGTGATTACAAGCTGATGAGATCAGCCAGCAGGACAGCATAGCACAAAGCATGATTAATATTCCAGACATGGATGAAGATCTAGCAAAGGAGACTGAGAAGCAACAATCAGACAGAGGAAGAGAACCATGAGCAGTGTCATAGCTAAGGCAGGAGAAGAAGGACCAGATGCCACTACAGTGGCTTGAAAAGAGAAACTACTTTCTTCACGCAGGTAGGAGATGGCAAAACCTGAATTTAAAACCAGGTTGTCTGGCTCCAAATTCAGAACTCTTTCTCACCATATCATGCTGTCTACAAGCAAAAGATTTGGTATGGTTTAGGCAAAGTGTTGGCATCATACAGACAGACAATGAGAAACTAGAGAAACTAAATAACCAGCTTTAAAAAATCCTACATTGGAAGACAAATCTCAGTATTTCTTTTTAAGTATTTCTAAGTATAAAATGAGGTTTGTAAAATGTATTGATTTTTTAAATATAATTTAAATTATCTTAATAATTGCTCTATATAACCCAAATAAGATGTGGTTCTTTCACTTCATAACTCAAAGAGTTAGCAAAACATTATATAAATACAATTAAAATCCTACACTTAATGAAGCATGTTAAAATTACACTGTTCAGTAAATATATTCGCTAAAACCTTACTAATACCAAAGAAGAACAAAACGCGTAACATGTCCCTTATCACACAAAATGACAAATTTTATAGAGGATGCTCCAAAACTCAGTGCAGTTTTAAGCTATTAAGACTTAAAACTGGATTAGAGTTTTGGTATACTCTGTATTTAAAGCGTCAAATACAAGTTTCTTAAGCAAGCCACCCCACTAACAATTCTATGAGAGACATCATAGGTTCATTAGAACCTTAAAATCATGTAGGCCAACTCTGTCATTTACAGATAAGGAAACTGAAACCACAGAAGAAAAAGTGACTTGTTAGAAGTCACACAGGTAGGAAATAGCTAGAATTTCAACAAGATGATGTTAACCGTATAGCCTTTTAAACTTTGCAAAACTTTGTGATATTTAACAAGCCACTTAAAGTCTCAGTTTCTTGGCTTCTTCATTTACAGAATGAGACAAATACTATCAACCAATATATAAGGATGTTGTATGTATAGGGGAAAATGAGGAAAAGGGAAGGGAAACGTATTTAGACAGCATTTACTAAGTATCAGGCACTGTGATTTTTAACAAATATTACCACATTTAAGATACTCACAACCATCCAGGGTGGTAGGTGTTATTATTATTCCCATTTTACAGTTCAAGAAACTGAGGCAAACAGAAATTAAGTGACTTGCCCAGTGTGGTGGTAGTGTTCAGTCACGTCCAGATGTTTGTGATCCCCATTTGGGGTTTTCTTGGCAAAGATATTGGAATGGTTTGCCATTTCCTTCTCCAGCTCATTTTTTACAGATAAGGAACTGAAGCAAATACAGTTAAGTGACTTACTCAAGTTCACATAGCTTGTAACTTGTCTGAGGCCACATTTGAACGCATAAAGCTGAGTCTTCCTGATTCCAGGACCAGCACTCTACCATAGGGTGACACAACTAATAAGTTATCTAAGGCTGGATTTGAACTCAGGTCTTCCCAACTTCAGGCCCAATGCTCTAGCCATTAGGTAATATAGATATCACACAAAATCTTTGAACATAAAGACTATAAAAAATACAGTTTCCAGTGGGAAGTAGAAACAGCATGGTATGAGGGAAACTGTGGAGTGGAAAAAATATGAGTGCCTGTTGTATAACAAAGAAGAGCACTGCACTAAGTACTGGGTGAATTCTACAGTTTGCTTGCACAGCATGAAATTTCTTGCCCTTATAGATCTTGTACTAAGGACAACAAATACATAATCTTATTAACCTTATTCTTACTCTTTCATTATCAACTGAAGGGAACAAAGAAAGCTTTTGAGAGGAGGTGGCATTTGGCTTAGACTTTAAAGAATAGATTAAAAATCAATAGGTAGAGAGAGGAAAGGAATTCCATACACAGGTTTTGGGCAAAGATACGGAGATGGGAAAGTTCAGAATGTGTCCAGTGAGCAGCCGAATTCGGTTAAATTGTAGAATATATGGAAGGAAATATTAATGAAATAAGTGAGAATAATAATGCATTTATGTTATGATAATGGTCCAGACAGGTGGTAATGTACTAGTTAAGGTGATAGTAGGAACAGAGATAGCTAGGATATTTCAGTGACAGATTCAACAGGACTTTATAAACAATTGAATAAAGGATAAGAAAAAGGATATGAAAAGAAAGAGTAAATTATAACACCAAGTTTTTAAACATAGGAAACTGGATGAATCATGATGGCACTTAGAGAATAGTTAAGTCAGAAAGAAAGGGGGAAAGACACTAGCTTAGTAGATCACATTTATTAGCTGTGTAACCTGAATAAAGTACTTTTTACTTTGTTGAACCTCAATTTCTTATCTATAAAATTAGGAGGTTGTTTAGATTATCTTTAATACTTCACACAATTTCTAAGATTCTATGATTTTCATACCCTTTATTAATGTTATTAATGAAGGGAAGGACTGAATGGGGTCCCAATTGTTCATCATAATTTTGTAAAGCAATCATATCAACAATCACGAACTCATTATTTCTCTCAATTTAATAGTCCCTTTTCTCTTTCCTTATGAACAAAATCCTTCTCTCTTTAAATAGACAATTCCAAAATAATCTCAGTTCACAATTCTGATTGCCCCATTTCCTCCAGAATTTCGCTTTGCACTGTATTAATGTGCAAAAACATTTTTCATCTTCGTGGTTTTGTCCTATAAATTCCTTGTGGATAAACATCCTCTTTTTCTATTTATTTTATTCCCTGTCCTTATACCTCTGTCCCCTTGATTCCTATCTCCAAGGCTCTAAATTGGGTTCTACAACCAGTGGTCACTCAATAAATACTGTTCACTTCTAAATTTACAAGCAAGGTTATTTCTAAACCCATAATAATCATATTAAAGAAACATAGCTCAGTCTGAGTCCCAAATTTGCATTTTTACAAGGAAAAGAGCAGTATAATCAAATAGCAAAGAAAAGAGGGTTGTTTCCTTTTTTTCCATGTTTGTTATACAAATGCTTCATCTGTGGATCTTGCCATGAACTTTAGCCTAGAAACCAGAAAACAAGTACTGTGAAACAAAAGTGAAACTTAAGAATCTGCATTTTGCTATTTGGTGGTTCTTCTTACTCCTAGTAAATTGTATGAATCTGTACAAGTGATTTAACCCCTCCAGGCCTCAGTTTCCACCTCTGAAAAAGAGAAAGTTTTATGACAGATGACCTAATACGTCCCTTCCAGGTCTAATTCTCAAAACAAAGCAAAACTGTACAAATCTATGTGTTATCAAAATCTTACTTAGAAATAATGAGGTACCTTAGTATAACAGAATTGTTATTTGAATAACGATGTACAACGAATAACAGACTTGCAAATGCTGTGGGCCATACTGGTGGAAGTACATTTTTTTCCTTTGAACTGAGCTGTAAGGACTTGTGTGCTTTCAATAGCTCTGTGGATTCCTATTACCTCAAGAGGCAGCGTGTACCAGTGGAAAAAGCTAAGCACTCTGAAGTCAGAGGACCTGGGTTCTAATACCGGCTTTGACACTTAAAAACTGACAAGGTGAAACTGCTTAAAGAAATGCACTCTCTCATTTTGCTGGAAAGTAAATAGACGGCCAAAACAGGTCAGATACCAAGCCTCAAAAACTGGGACTTGAACCCTCATCCTTTCACTCCAGGGCCACTGTCTTTTCCTCCACACTACGGTGATGTCTGTGCAAGACTGAACAGGTTTATCACACCCATGATGTCATTGGTCCTCTTCAAAAACGAAGGACAAAATAACGTTAGTTTCTTCATTTGTAAAAGAAGGGGATCTAGTAGCCCAAGGCCTTCTTTTCCCGCCCAAATTCGATTATCCTACTAGTGTAGCGTCCTAACACGTTCTCTTGTCACTTATCAGGTCTTGGGGCGCTGGGGGGTTGGGGTATCTCTCCTGCCTGCAGGTGGGGGTCTGGGCTCCAGGCTGGAGACTGGGGAGAGGGTGAGGATGCCTCCTCTTTGGCGGGGCCTGAGGATTCAAAGTCGGGGCGAGGGAGGTGACACCAGCACTGCCGCCGCCTCTTCCTTCTCCTCCTCCCGGCCCCGGGGCGGCCGAGAGCCCGCGGAGGGCGGGCCGGCCCGGCGGGCGGGAAGCGCCGGGGCCGGGGGGCGAGCGGAGCCCCCGGCGGCGGCCTCGGCCCGGCGCCCACCCCTTTGCCCGGCGTCACCCTGCAGGCTCTCACCGTTTCCCGGGGGATTCATCTCCTGGACCGGCCTGAAGGACTCCTCCCAGGTGGTGGTGGAGGAGGAGGAGAAGGCAGAGGCTGGGACCGCCCAGCCCCGCAGTAGCCCGCCGGGCTTCCCCGGCCATGCACCGGGCCCCCCCGGCCATGCACCGGGCCCCGAGGCCCGAGACACCACGATCCCCGGGGGCAGGAAGGCCGGGGCGCTAAGGACGGCGGGGACCGGGCAAAGGTAGAGGGGAACGGGCAGGGGCGGAGGTGGAGGCAGCGACCAGGCGGGACAGGAGGCGCGGCTCGCTCCACCTCCTCCTCCCGCAGCTGCGGCTCCGGCTCCTCCTCTCCGCCGCCGCCTCCGTCCCTGGCGCCGCCGCCCGCGCTGCTGCTGCGGAGGCTGAGGAGCCGGCCAGGGCGGGGGTTCCGGCGGGACAGTCCACGAACAGCGGGCGGCGGCAGCTAGGCCCGCGCAGCAGCGGCTGCAGCAGCAGCAGCAGCAGCAGCTCCGTGGCCCGCCGGGCAGCAGCAGCAGCAGCCCTCCCGGCCAGGGCGGGGGAGGCGGCAGCATCGGCAGCAGCGCCGCCAGCGGCGGCGGGGGCGGGAGCAGCAGCAGCATGCCCCGGCGCGGGCTCGAGGGAGCGCGAGGGAGACGCCGCAGCTCGGGACCCGGCCCGGGACGGGGCCGGCGTTGCGCCTCTGCCTCCCTAGGGGAGAGCCCCAGCTGCGGCCGCCGCTGTAGGCCAAACCCACAAGGCCTCCGAAGCAGAGGGAGGCGGGCGGGGGAGAGCGCTGGGCGCGCCGTCTCCTCAGAGCCCCTCAGCGATTTCCTCAGTGGCGGGCGAGCTTTCCCGCCCTCCAAGCCCGCGGGCTGCTGCCCCGTCCGGTCTCACGCGTCCCGAACCCTCCCCCCACCTCCTCACTCCCCCAGCGGAGCGCCCTGCGCGAGTTCGCAAACAGAGCTGAGGAAAGAGACACGTGCGGAAGGAGGAGGGAGGGGCGGAGGGAGAGGGGAAGGGGAAGGTGTGCGCGTGGGAAACCTTGGCGCTCGAGGGCATGGAACGTCCTGTTCCCGGGGCCGGAATCCCGCCGGGAGGAGCGCGGGGATTGGGTGCTTTGGGGCAGGGGCTTTAACCACCCTGTGCAAGCGGGCGTGCCTCGCAACCCCGTGAGCTCCGAGCCCTGGGCCCCGGCGTAGACTCCACTGGAGATTGGAATAAAAGGAGAAAGTTTGGCGGACTGGAGTAACTCTGAGAAGGACCAGCCCAACTTCAGAGTGGTGAATCCATTGATTCAGTTCTCTCCGCAAAGAGACCTTATAATACATAAAATATAATATATAAAATAGACATTAATTCTGGGAAGAAGCAGCCGAACTTTTTTTTACTCCACAAAGTGACAACTATATTATTGATTTAGTTAGTTATGTTTGCAAAATAAAAACAAGACTAGGTGGGTCCTTCGACTAGTTGGGCCAGCATGTTTAAGAGTCCTACAACCAGAAAACAAACCAGGTATTAGAGTATTCCTCCAACATCAATTTATTTAACAATACAGGGTATCCCAAAAGTCTTGCTGAAGTTTTAAGCTTTGACAGCTTATATGCACCTGTTATGTTCCTGTGGAGGCATATTTTTAAAAAATGACCTTTGGGTTTGGTTTTTGCTTTTTTAGACCCTGTTCTTAAGAAACCTACAATCCAGTTAGAACAAGGAGAAAGGGTTGAGTCCCGTAATCTCTAAGGTCCCTTGTAACTCACGTGTATTTCTGTGAAACAGACAAATCACTGTGAGATTGAGACCAGGCAGAACCCCAAAAAGATACAAAGTGACATGGGAGTTTACACTTTATCTTCAAATATTGAATCCCTTATCACTTGAACCGGGCATTTGTCATCACTTAATGCAGAGATAGGGGCTGGACTTGTGATTTCATTGATGAAGGGAATTCCTGGATGACAACTAAGAAAAACAGAACTGAAGTTTATAACAATAGATTTAGAGCTTGGGGTGGAGGTTGGAGGTGGGGACGTTCTTAGAGGCCACAGAATCCAAATGCCTCATTTTGCAGATGGTAGGAGGAATAACCCTGGGCCCAGAGAAGTTAAGGAACTAAGCTAGAGTCATGCAGTAGTACTTTAGGGAGGATTAGGACCTCGGGGCTTCCTGGTTCTAAATTCAGTCCTCCAACCACTTACCATGCTGCTTCTCTGAAATGGCTGAACTGGGTCTTAAAGGATGGGTAGAATCTCTACAGGTAATAACAAAGATAAGGCCATTCCAGACAAGTTATTGCACACACAAAATCATCAGAGTGTCATAGTTTGGCTGAACTGTATAAATAGCTGTTAAGGTTTACAAAGCAATTTATATACCTCACCTCATCTAATCATCAAAAAAATTCAGGGGCAGTTAGGGGGCATAGTGGATAGAGCTCAGGCTTTGGAGTCAGAAGGACCTGAGTTCAAATTTGGCCTCAGACACATAACACTCACTAGCTGTGTGACTCTGGGCAAGTCACTTAACCCCAATTGCCTCACCAAAGAAACAAACAAAAAAAAAAACCCAGTGAGCTTGGCACTGGGAGTATTATTATCCCCATTTTACAGATGAGTAAACCAGTGCCCCAGAGGCTGGCCACAAGACTTGAAAAAATGACAATTAGTTATCCTCTTACTTCTCCTCGCTTTTATCAACCTCTTTATTAATTTATTTTTTTGCTGCCAAATTTGTACTTAAGTCAGACATCATGGATGGCGTATGAGAGAGAAGGCATGTCTTTTCCTTCCCCAATACACCCAATTTCTATTTCGTTTCAGAACTAGTTCATTGCTTACTTTGGGGCCCTGAAAATTTCCAAACAAACAGACAAAACCAAAAGGCCTGTGCTTTTCTGCTGTCCTTTCTGGAAAGTTCCTAGGTTAAATGGTGCTTTATCTAACCCTTCTTCATGCACAAGAGATCCCAGAATTTATTAGGTGAACATAAAATATTGGGAAGTGGAAAACCTTCTATCTCAGAGTTCTAGATTTAGCTACATCTTAAGAAGCACACTATCCCTCCTACAAAAAAAAAAAAAAAACTCATTGTTCAAAATGTTGCATGCTCTATTTCTTATTTGTTCCACCTTCATAGTTTTCCTGTGAGCAGATATGTTGTAGTAAATACTCAATAACAAACTCACATAAAAAAATGAACCCACAACACACATTTAAGTTTAATCTGCATTATTAGCATTTTCTCTATTGCTTTCTTAAGTCTAGAAATCAACAAAATAATAAATCAAGCTCTGATTTGTAACTTTTGCTGATTTCCAAGGTGTAAATGCTCACACTGAAAATTTTACAATCAGCTCTAGTGAGCCATTAGGAGCTGGCTCTAGAATGCCACTGCTGTTAAGGCGTGGATAACCTTCCATAAACATCCTTGAAAGGGAACAACAATTAAGTCTTTTTTTTTTGGTCTTCACAGAAGACAATTTTAAGTCCCCTTCAATCTCTGGCCCCACAAAAGTGTACTTGGACACCAAAGAAAGCCTGTTGCTTCCACTGTTGCTGTTACCCATTTTTAAGAAAGCATTGCTACTATGTCTGAAACAGTCAGCATAGTCTGAGTGTCCTTGGTTGTTCATCTTGTTTCCTAGGGAGACACATAGATGCTTCCCCCTAGAAACAAAAGGAAGAACAGGATTGAAAGAAATTTTTAGTAATGGACCACTAATAATGTGCTACAACCTACCTGCACACTCCACGAGTCTTTTTAGTGCCCCTTGTACAACCTACAAACATGATTCTTCTGAGATTGTGGTGTTCTGTGATTCATAGTCACATCTCTAGGAGAGTGTTAACATTTAAAAGTATGCTTGGGAAACAAGGAGCAACTTGGGATCCCTGAAAGCTCTACACAGTTTCCCAAATGCAATCCATCCTATTCTCCTCCCACTGAATTCTGGGTTCAGCTCATGGTCCATCTAAAATATGTGTGCAAAATATATGAACTCATTGGGCTTTCCATCCAACTTCCCATCATATGCATTTTTCATAAACTTGAATTTTTGTATGTGGATTACTAGATTACCTTCTTTCAAGAGGTAATTAATCCCACTGAGGAGGCCCTATAATATTCTAAAGTCAGGGAATTGTTTTACTTTTTAAAAAATTATTGATTTTTAACATTCTTTTCTTTTTAAATTTTGAATTTAAATTTTTAAATTAAAAAAATAAAAAATGAGAAAATTATAGTTCAGTTTGCACTCAAAGTTCATCATTTCTCTCTCTGGACATTGTCAAAATATTTTCAGAGCTAAGGTCCAGCAAGCAGACTGTGTACTGAGCTTGGCATAACAATAATCCTTTGCCCTCAGAATGATATCACCCTTTGACAAAGTGTATTGCTCAGACCAGCACCAAGTGTTCATTAAGGAATTTAGCTCCCCTTGTTCTCCAGAGCTGTCCATCACATGTTCATGATCCCTGTTTCTTGTCACTGACAGGTACTGCACTCTTGTTCCCACCACAGAACTCTGGTTCTGTACCTGGCAGGTTGGTCACAACCCCCAAGACTTGAGACAATGACTGTTCCCATGGGACCCAAGAATACCTGTATTGTCCCAAGAAATGCTAACCATGAGAAATATCTCAAGATCTAAGAATAGTTGTATTGTGGGCCAGCCCCTTTCATGTATATAAGTGGCCCCAGCCTTAGCAGCCTCAAGCCCTCCTTCTTAGGAGGGGCAGCTTCCTTATGCATACATCATTTTCCTCACTCTGAAATTAAACTTCTGTTTGTGTCCTGATTCTCCTGTTTCTAGCTGGTTTGGCTCCAACCACTCACAGGTTAGAGGCCAGTTCCAGTCTGGTTGACAACATGAATAGCATTTTTTCATCATGAATCCTTTCAATTGTCTTGGATCACTGTATTGATCAGAGTAGCCAAGTCTTTAACAGTTGATCATCTTTACAACATTGCTGCTACTGTGTACAATGATCTTCCTGTTCTCACTTCACTTTGCATCAATTCATATAGGTCTTTCCATGCTTTTCTGAAACCACCCCCCTCTTCATTTCTTATAGCACAATAGTACTCCATCGTAATCATGTGCCATGACTTGTTCAGCCATTCCCCAACTGATGAACATCCCCTTAATTTCTAATTCTTTGCCACCACAGAAAAGAGCTGCTATAAATATTTTTGTACATATAGGTCCTTTTCCTTTTTCTTTAATCTCTTTTGGATATAGACCTAGTATTGGTATTGCTGGATCAAAGATCATGCACAGTTTTATAACCCTTTGGGCATAGTTCAAGATTATTCTCAAGAATGGTTAAACCAGTTCACTAGTCCACCAATAGTTTACTAGTGTACCTATTCTTCCCTTATCCCCACTAGCATTTGTCATTTCTGATAGGTGTGAAATTATTTTAATTTGCCTTTCTTTAATCAATAATGATTTAGAGTATTTTTTTTCATATGACTATAGATAGCTTTGATTTCTTCTTCTGAAAACTGTCCGTTCGTATCTTTTGACCATTTATCAATTGAGGAATGGCACTTAGTTTTATAAATTTAACTCAGTTCCCTATACATTTGAGAAATGAGGCCTTTATCAGAGAAACCTCCTGTAAAATGTTTTTATAATACTCCATTGTCTATGCCACAGTGCTTCTTAACTGTGCAACCCCATATGGGTTTAAGAAGCACCAAAGGGGTTGCAACTGGAAAATGTTTAAGAAACCCTGGTCTATAGTACCTTTTAGCAAAATGTAGTTTCCCTGATTATTTCTTTGAATTGGATCTATTTTGCTTTTGCTTTGTCTGAGATCGTAATTGCCACCCCTGCCCTTTTCACTTCAGCTGAAGCATAATAGACTCTGCTCCAGCCCTTCATTTCAATTCTGTGTGTGTTTTTCTGTCCCAGCTGTGACTCTTGTGTACAACATATTGTTGAATTCTGGTTTCCAATCCATTCTGCTATCCACTTCCATTTTGTGGGTGAGCTCATACCATTCACATTCACAGTTATGATCACTGACTGAATTTCCTTCCATCCCATTTTCCTCTATTTATCCTTCTCTCATTCTTTTTATCCTGTCCCTCTTCAAAGTGTGTCTTGCTTTTGACCACTGTATCTCCCAATCCATTTTCCTCTTTACCATTGCCCCCACACGAACTCCTGTTTCTCTTATCCCCTTTCTCTCCTGTCTCCCTATTAGGTAAGATAGATATTGTTAACCAGACTGACCAACCTCTAACCTGTGAATGGCTGGAGGCAAACAGAGCAGGCTAAAGACAAGAGAGTCAGGAATCAGAAGTTTAATTTCAAAGTGAGGGAAATGGCTTGTTAGCAAGGAGGCAGATTAGGCACAGGGCCCTGCCCCTAATGTGGGGACCCAAGGCAGTGTGGAGAGATTTCAATACTTACATCAATGGCTACACAGTGAGCAATAGCCCTGACAATAAGGGGTAACAGCAACAATGAGACAAGTTTGATTCATATCAGGGCTTCATGATCAGAACATGGGTTCTTGTCCAAGTTTGTCCAGTGCTTGTCCCAGCTCAAAGAACACCTGGTGCTGGTCAAAGCAATACAGTAACTATGTGATTTTGCCAGAGGGTGAGCACAAAAGATTGTTCTTATGCCAAGCTTGGGGCACAGCTTAGCTCTGAAAAATAGGATGTCTCAATATCTTGACAATATCTATACACAGCTGAATATGTACATATATTCTTCTCTCTTTGAACCAATTCTAATGAGAGTGAAGTTCAAACATTGCCCACACCCATTTTCCCCTCCACTATAAAAATTCTTCCTTGCACACATCCACTTTTTGAGAAAATTTGCCCAGATCTACCTCTCTTTCCATTTCTTCCAGTGCATCCCTCTTTTTTACCCCTACAATCATTTTTTGGAGATCATTCCAACATAATTGACTCCTATCCATGCTCCCTGACTACATATCCGCCTTCTAACTGCCCTAATGAAGTTCCTAACAATTACATGTATCATCTTCCCATGTAGGAATGTAACAGTTTTACTCCATTGAGTCTCTTTATGACTATTCTTTCATGTTTATCTTTTTTTTTTTGCTTCTCTTCAGTCTTTTTTAAATGTTTAAATGTTATATTTTCTATTTAGCCCTGGTCTTTTCATCAGGAATGATTAGAAGTTCTCTATTTCATTAAATATCCATTTTTTCCCCTAAAGGATTATACTCAGTTTTGCTAGGTAGGTTATTTTTGGTTGTAATTCTAGTTCCTTTACCCTCCAAGACACCCTATCACAAGCCCTCTGCTCCTTTAATGTAGAAGCTGCTATATCTTGTGTGATCCTGCCTGTGGCTCCACGATATTTGAAGTATTTCTTTCTGACTGTTTGCCATATATTCTGCTTGATCTGGAAGCTCTGGAATTTGGCTATAATATTGCTGGAAGTTTTCATTTCGGAATGTCTTGTAGGAGATGATTGGTAGATTTTTTTCTATTTCTATTTTACCCTATGGATCTAAGATATCAAGGCAGTTTTCCTCTATAATTTCTTGAAATAGTATGTCTAGTCTCTTTTTTTATCAAGGCTTTCAGGTAGTCTAATAATTCTTAAATTATCTCTCCTTGATGTACTTGCCCAGTCAATTGTTTTTTCCAATGAGATATTTCACATTTTCTTTTTCTTTTTTTATTCTTTTGACTTTATTTTGTTTCTTAAAGTATCATGGAGTCATTAGCTTCCACTTACCCAATTATATTTTTAAGGAATTATTTTCTTCAATGAATTTTTGTAACTCCTTTCCCATTTGACCTATTCTGCTTTTAAAGGAGTTTTTTTCTTCAGTGAATTTTCATGCCTCTTTTACTATTAGGCCAATTCTGTTTTTTAAGGTGTTATTTTCTTCAGTATTTTTTGTGCTTCTTTTACCGAGCTGTTAATTCTTTTTTCATAGTTTTCTTGCATCACTTTCATTTCTTTTCCCAATTTTTCCTCTACCAGTCATCTCTTTCTTTAACTCTTCCAGGAATTCTTGCTGGCCTTGGATCCAATTAGCATTATTCTTAGGCTTTGCTTGTAGCTGTTTTCACATTGTTGTCTTTTTCTAAGTTGTTGTCTTGGTCTTCCCTACCACTGTAATAGCTTCTTATGGTAAAGTTCTTTTTTTATTGTTGTTGTTGTTTGCTCATTTCCCCAGCCTATTTCTTCACTTTGAATTTTATGCTAAAGTTGGACTCTGCTCTCCTGGGGGTGGGGAATCACTGTGTCAAGCTTCAGGCTTTTTCATGCTGCTGTTTTTAGAGCTAGTTCTGGGGGTCTGCAAGTTTTTGGTGCTTCCACAGGGTGATATTATCCGGGGAGTGATATGATCACTGCTATACTGGTCTAAACTCTGGTTTTTATCAGAAAGGAATTCATGCTCCCCTGCAGCCACAAGTACTGGTGTTAGTGCTCCTGAAACTGTGATCAAGGTCTTTAACTCTCTTGTAATAGATCACAAGCACTCCTCTTCACCCTCGAACTGTGTATGGGTAATAGACTTGCCAATCAATGTCAGCTGTGCCCAGTGCCAGCAAAGGAACCCCTATAATCTCTTTCTCACTAGTTGCCCAACCCCCTACTATCTCTGGGCTGAGAGCTACTGAACCTTGTGCTGTTACTGTTAACATGGCTGCCTCCAAGGCCCACCACTAGTTTTCCTTCCACGCTCTGGGCCTGTGCCTACCCCAGTGGTATAAACCTCTACAGGCAAACCTCCTAAGTTGTTTTAGACTAGAAAAAATGTCTCCCTCTGATCTTTTGTTGGCTCTGCTATTACGAAATTTGATTTGAGGAGTTATTTTAAAATTGTTTGGAGGAGAATGTTAGTAGAGTTCAACGGGGTCCTAGCCTGTATTCCACCATCTTGGCTCTGCCTAGGAAATTATTTTTCAGTGAGAACTCAGCAGAATTTAAATTTTATGAAAAAGATCTATTTCCATTTATTTGTTTGTTTATTTCAGTGGTCTAAATCTGCTAATTTCATCAGTGTGAGAAACTCCCTGATGTGGACATTTCTCCCATCAATGAAGATCAGCAACTTGTTTCTACTTGTAGTCTTAGAGCATTACTTGGAGCATTAAGAGGTTAAGTGCCTTGCTTATGGTCAACCACACAGTCAGTGTTGTGGCAGATGAAGAATCTGAATCTATGCCTTCTAGACTTCAAGATCAGGCTCTATTCACTAGGTTATTCAGCTTCTACAATTAAGAATTTTAAAACATAAAATATCTCAACAGGAAATAGCTAAAAATGCCTTTTAAAAAACCTCACCAAGACATTAACATATTCTTATTCCAAATTTAGAATCTCCTTGAACCAAGGAAGGAAAGAAAGAAGGGAAGGGAAGGAAAGAGAAGAGAAGAGAAGAGAAAAAAGCTACATGGAGTAGCAGAAAGATCACTGGATTTGGAGGCAGAAGACCTGTGTTTTGAATACCAACACTGACATTTGCAAGCCATGAGACTATGGGCAAGACATTTAACCTCTCTTCAGACTCAATTTTCTCATCTGTAAAATGAGGATAGTATTAATAATTATACTATCCAACTCAGAGAGTCGTAAGAAATACCAATCTTAAGGGACACTATATATATATATATATATATATATGTCATTATTTTTAGAGAAACATCTATTCATAGTTGTATTAATGCTGCAGCCATATCTAGCCTATCCATGTCCCTTTGAAGTAATATCAGATTCCCTCAGAAGCACAACAAAATAAGACATGTCTACACTCTTGATTGAGAAAAGCCTTGGATCTTTTAAATCAGAAATTACATTTTTTATCTTCTACTGATCTTTATTCTCTGGTTGCTGGTTGTTTTGCACAACAGAGAAGTGGTATATTAAATGTCTGGTCTAGAATGGCTCTTACATTTATGCCTGTGGTCCTGTCTGCCCCAGCTTCACCGGCAGCCTCTTTTTTGGGGTGGTTATAGCTCACATGATCTACATGTGACTTATCTATGTTAGTTCCAGTGCTGCAGGTTAGTTTCCTTTGACACAACCTGTATATTGGGACACAAAACCTTGAGAGATGAGAAACAGCATATTATACTAGAGATAACTAAAGCTTATAAGCTAGTCACTTCATCATTTGGAAAATGAAAGAAATAATGTCTTTAATACCTACTCTGCAGGGTTATTGAGTATTGAATGGCATGATGTATGTAAAGCATTCTATAAAGATTAAAGTGCTATACTGATTTTGATGATAATGATGATGAACTAATACCTGGAATGAAGATTATATTGACATGGAGAAGTCAAAAGCACTTAAAAACAGCAGCACACCTATAGGTACATGTTTAAATTAGATGTCTAAAGGGAGGCAAATTACAAAGCAAATTCCTGAGGAGCAGCTAGATAAACAATATAGTCAAATGGTTTTGGAATATTTCATAGAGCGTGATGTTTGTGTTATTTACATTCAGAGACCAATAGGGGGCCCAGGGTTACTACAGTTATTCTTTTTATTCAATCAGACATTCTGGGGTGTTTACACTATTGTGGTAGATTTTAGTACAAATTGCATTTGGGCCAGTTCGCTCAGTCTATTGGAAGCTAATAAGTAAAAGGGTAATAAAGCAACTTATTTGTGGTCTAGAAGTCCCAAGGGGAGTCTTTGTGTAACAATGACCAAAATGCTGCTCTCGTAGAATATGCGTTTCTGTGGGACATAGTTGAAGTAGAAAAGAACTTAATCTGAAATAATGTGTTACCCTAAGGGTGAGCTTTTTTTTTTTTTGGAGTCACTGTTAACACTCATGCCATGACCAAGAGACTGAGCACTCAGAGAATCTCTTGCCCAGCAGCAAGTAGGAAAACATCGACTATATCCATTTAGGTTGCTGGAAGCTAGAAGAGGGAGTTAGGGAATATAATAAATCAGTTAGCAGGCATCTATAAAGTACCTACTCTATGCAAGCACTGTGATAATACAAAGGCAAAAATAAAATGGTGCCTTTCTTGAAGAAGCTTACATTCTATTGGGATCATATGTCCTGGTCCTCTTCCTAAATAGACCTATTTCCAAAGTCCAGCAGCTAAGGGAATTGGATAATAAGAAAACCTCAATATTCATTTTATGAAATTGTGACCCTATAAAGGATCTAGTTCAGCCCCTCATTTTATATATTAGGAAACTGAGGCCAAAGGAGGTGGTGACTTGCCTATGATTCTCTACTCAGTTAGTGGTCAAATTGGGACCTGAGCTCACATCTTCTGACTATACCATGATGCATACCCAAGGTGTGGTTTACTCTTCTTGGCAGGAAATAGTTGATCTTATCATCTTTCCAGAAAAGTCTAGAGAAGAAGGTGTCCAATACTGAATGAACACAGTTATTGCTATGGCATACGATGATGGAGGTGATGGTGTAAGCTCCCCAGCTGAAGGAATTTCAGCAGAAACTGGAGGATAGAGATGGAACTAGACACATGTGGCTGAACATAAAAAAGGCACACTTGCCCAAAGACAAACAGTGTGGCAAACTGTGATAATTCTTTATTCGGTTCAACATCCTGTTCCTTGCCCAGTGCCAAATGATTACAGCCTGAACTGGGAACTTGATAACCTCACCTTTCAACCTTCTTATGACTCTGGCTTTCGCCTCTATTCTTTGATATTTGACTCTGGATTTTTCAGCTCCATGACTCATCTGCCCTCTCTATATCACAGTGGCTTGTTGTACTGCAACTCTGACCCCCCTCCCTGCATTGTTTTTTGCCCTGTCCTCCGTTTCTCAAACCAAGGAGATAGCAAAGGATACTACTCACTTTCTTTAAGGCTTCTAGATGGCACAGTGGACAGAATGCTGAAGTCAGGAAGACTTCAGCTCAAATCTAGTCTCAAATACTTACTAGTTATGTGACCCTGGCTGAATCATTTAACTGCTGCTTGCCTCTGTTTTTGTACTTATAAAATAGGGATATAGTAATACCACCTACCTCACAGAGTTCTTGTAAGGATAAAAAGAGGTAACATTTGTAAATTGCTTTGTAAACCTCAAAACATTCTGTAACTACTGGCTATTATTGTTATTTCTCCTGTACTTGTATAGAGGCACCAGGCTTTCATTTGTTTTTGTCATCATTTCTTCTTTTGCGATCTGATATAAATTAACTATATGATTTATGAATTTCACTCAGCTTCTTTCCTCCCTAGAGGAAGAGTTAACTTCTTGGCAAAGCTAAGCTCTCTGGTGATCTTCCATCAGTGATTTCCATTTCTAAATATTCCATCTCTCCCTCTCTTCTGACTTCCTCTTTTTAGGCTACAAACAAGCTCAGCCCTACCTTTTTCCCTGACCCTGGTTCCCACTTCACCTCCTGTCCTATATTTCTCTTGCCCTTCACTACTAAATTCGTATAAAATGTAGTTTACACTTGTTGACTCCCTGTGCTCATCACTTCTTAGGCTATTGCAATCTGGCTCCTATCCGCATCACTCTCCTGAACCTTCTTTGTCCAAGGTCACTAACAACCTCCTCATTACAAAATCCAGCTGTCTTTCTTCTGTCCTGATTCTTTTTCAGTTTTTCTTGTGGTATTTGACACTGTTTATCCACCCCTCCTTTCTGATATCTCTCATTCCTTAGTTTCTATGATACCAATAGTCCCATGCTTACTACTTGTGTGACCTTGGCAAAAATATTTAATCTCCCTGGGACTTAGTTTCCTTATCTGCAAAATGACAGAGTGGCACTATCTAAGACACCTTCCAGCCCTAAGCTTGCGATCCTATATATTACCTTATCTGACTGTCCCTCACTGTTTCTTTTGCTAATTCTTCACCCTCCTCCCACGCTCTAAAGGGAATGTCTTTCCGTACTAATTTACAGTTGGAAGAGCTGTGAATTAGTCCAAACATTCTAGAAAGCAATTTGGAATTATTCTAAGGAAGTGACTAAAATGTCCATCGCTTTTGACCCAAATATCCTACTGCCAGGCCTGTACTCCAAGGAAGTACAATGATAAAAAAGAAACGCCCCATTATAAGCCAAATTATTTATAGCAGCACTTTCAGTAGTAGCATAGAAAAAAGATAGGACAAAGAGGCACTATATATGCCAAAAATGGTTATATGAGCATTTTTTAAAATGGCAAAATAGAAACAACTCCCCCAGTTGGGGAATAGTTCTACAAATTGTGGTGCTTGAATGTAATGAAATATTATTGTGCTAGAAGGAGTAATGAATATGGAGAAGGCAGAGGAGCATGGGAAGACATATACATCAAAATATTTATATTAGCACTGAGTTAGAAAAAATCCAAACTAAATGCTGTGATATTATAATAACAAAGTTTGGCCCAAATAAGAGATGAAAAGGTACTTCCCCTTTGATGAGGTGGGGGGAACATTGCATGTAATGTCAGATTTTTTTCTATGTATTGGGTAATTTTTTTTGCATTTTGGTGAGGCAGTCGGGGTTAAGTGACTTGCCCAGGGTCACACAGCCAGTAAATGTCAAGTGTCTGAGGCCAGATTTAAACTCAGGTCCTCCTGACTCCAGGGCCGGTGCTCTATCCACTACATCACCTACCTGCCTCTTGTATTGAGTAATTTTAATGAACTTCTTTTTTTCCTTTTTTATTCTTTGCTAAAAGGGACAGCTCTCTAGAAGGTGAAAGAAAGGGTAAAAAAACATTGGGAAATATAGATGATTTAAAAAAAAGATTCCAGTAAACTTTTTTTTTAAAGTAGAAGTCCTGCAAGTTTCTTTTTTGCCCCTTTCCCTCTCTATGCTCTGTCCTTTGGTGATACAATCTGTTCCCAAGGCTTCAATTATTAGATGACTCCTAACTTCACAGTTCCAACCCAATATCTCTTTGAAGATGCGTTTCCCCATTTCCAGCTTCATGATGGACATTTCCACCTGAGTGTGCTACTAACAACTCAAATTGAACATATCCAAAACTGAATTTAGAGATGGACCCAACACAGACCTTGCTTTATCATTCCCCTATCCCCAAAATCCTACCTCTCTCTGTAACTTCTCTATCTCTGTGGATGGTACCCTTATCCTCCCAGTTAACCAGTCACCCAGTTACCCATCACATATCCAGTCTCAGAACTAATCAGTTGCCAAGTTCTTTCCCTTATTCTCTGTTCTTTCTCCCATGTTCGTCCCCTACTTTCATTCCAGCTGTAACTGCCCTAGTTTAGGCCCTAATCTCTTCATGCCTAAACCAGTTAGTGGCCTCTTAACTGTTCTTTTTGTCTTCAGTCTATCTACTTTTCAATTTACCCTTCACATCATTGCCTGAGTAATCTTCCTAATGAACCACTTTGATAATTCCCCTAATCAAAAACCTGTAGAAGTTCATCCTTGGCCCTCCATAAACTTGCCTCCAACCATCTGTTCAGCCTTGTCCCATACTTCCCTTCACAGGCAAACTGGATGACTCTTCATTTTTCATTCTCATTCTGCCTTCTCTTGTTTATATGCCTTTGTACAGCATCCTTGGAATTGACTCTTCACCTCAACATTTCCCCTTAGATCAAAGTATATCCTCTTCTATCAATGTGTGAAGTCCTTAAAAGCAAAGTCTGTGTTGGGTCCATCTCTAAATCCTCAGCACCATGCACAGTGCCTAGTATGTATAAATGTTTATTGAATTGAATTGAATTTAGCTGTGAAAATAAAGTTTAAAATTAATATAAAACAACTCATTCTAAAAAGCGGTAAATGACTGCAGAATCTTTTTCAGCAAATGATTTTCTTGTTATATCTTCTTTTATACTTGCATTTTTGTCATTCTTTTATTTCATAATTCTTTTTAGTATTGTCAAGTTTTTATAATATACTGAAACCAAAGTTCACTTATCTACTTTCCATTTTATTTCAATAAAGTCATAGATTTTTTTTTTAAATCTTGATTTTCTTTTCTTACTGTATAAGTTTTAGCATGGTAGAGGGGCTAATACTTAAGAGAATGGAACTTTTCTGCTGTGTACCAAATGGGCAGAATTATAGTACATTTTCATCTTCCCCACCTTTTTCTCTTATTCCACTGATGACATCTATCCCAGGCAGTGCCATTAACTTTCACTGTCCACAGAGTTCACATCCCCATCCTCATATTTTTAATTTATCTCTTTCCATCATGGGTAGAAATTTGTGTTTTAACCATAAGGTTTCATTGAAGTTTTTACAATGTAGGTGCTCCCTCCAAACACACACATGCACATATGCTATTTTCAAAACAAGATGCAATATAAGCTATTAAAAAAGACCCAAAATGATATTTTCATCTTGTTTAGCAAAATAATGTACAGATGCTGACCACATCAATCAAACTGCCCATGTGGTTATAGCATTATTCCAGTCACATATAGATAAAGATCTTGAATTAATTTTAAGAATTAAGGTACAAAACTTTTAGAATGGTCCAAGTATCAATTACACCAACTTACACTGCTTATAATAAGCTAACAACATGTATTTATTCTAGCAAATCTAGTTCAGTGGAGACAAGTCTGTTATTTTGGGTGCATAATTTGTTTGAGTTATTTAATTAAGCTAGGACCATGAGTGTTCTTGTAGTAAGCTTGTTCAGTTGTAGAGAGGACAGAATTTTCTTCCTGAAGTGAAATTTTAATCATATAATTTCCCTTTTCACAATCTTTCAGTTGTTTCCAAGTGCCTCTTCTAGCAAATTAAAATTTGCCCTTGAGTTTTCTCTGCCTATACTTCTTCATTTATGCTTTCCAGGTAAGAAACTCCCTACTTGTCACTTTTGATTACTTCATCCTGTGACCTGGATCTAGATGTCCTTCCTCTGCCTCCCCAAACTTCTCAAGATTCACTTTTTCCACAAAAAAACCTTCTTAATAGTGGTAGAGCCAGTCATGTGTCCTTGGATTAAGATGTTTCAAGCTGTCTTATGACTATCCTCTCATTCAAAGGTATTCTAACACTCTTATGTATGTGAGATCCATCAATATAGGCACTCCCTCCAATAATGAAGATAGTAACCCATTCACACCTACCCATCTCATGTGACTCTTGTACATGTCTATTTCAGAATAAGAAAAAAAATAAGAAGCAATAATAGCTACTCTGCTTCCAAAAGCATTAACTGTCTCAATTTCTCCTAGTCTCAGCTGTGATTTCCTAACATTATACCATCTTCTTATCATATCCAAGCAACTCTCATAGACTATAAGTTGCAAGGTAGTTGCTGATCTGCAGTGGGAGAGGGAATTTCCTACTGAGAAGTTTTTAGTACTAATGAAATCCCAGGCCCAATATAAATATAATTTTCTTATAGTCTATTTTATATATAATCACATATGTATGTATATATACACATGAATATAATTTTGTATATTAATTTTATATAACTATACATGGAGTCCCCCCATAGAATATAAGATAATTAAAAGGAATGATTTTGTATTTTGTAACCCAAGTACTTAGCACCAAGCCTTGTACATAGTAGGGGGCTTAATGTTGGTTGTCCTTCATTTTCAAACATCAGTGACATTATGCACATAAATTGGATTTAAGTGAGGCAGAGCTACCCAAAGTGGTCAGTTTAACTTTCTCTCCCTGAGTCATCAGAGTCCAGTGGCAAGACAAAAGTCAGGATGAATGGTGATGGCCCAGGATGCAGTGGATGACCTTGGCATCTTTGATGTCTAACCAAGCTCTAAGGACTCCACAGCACCTGCTTCAGCCAATTTCATGGCTGTTAGAACAAGTTATTCTCATTTGCCAATTCTGCTGGGGAAAATCTTCACATACTTGGAGTAGACACTCTCCTAACTGACAGATGGCTTTGAGGCATGGGTTACCCTCAACCTGGTTTAGCCTGTCTGCCACGATGGTTTGTGCATGCCACAGCTTCTTGGAGCCACAGGTGAGAGTTGAGTGTCAGGTGGACACCAAAGGTGAGTGAACAGCCCTGAAAATAATTCAATAAGCCCTCACTCTAGAGGTACTAGTCCTTCCTGAACATGTTTGTTGATTGATTAATGCTAATATAAAGATGATGAAAGAATACTGGACCATAAATCAGGACACCTGCATTTCATGCAACATCATCATCATCATCATCATCATTATCACTGACATTTATGTAGTGCTTTAAAGTTTGCAAAGCACTTAATATGCATTGTCTCATTTAAGCTTGAGAACAGCACTGTGAGAAAAGTATTCATGGTTTTACTATTCCCATTTTACTGATGAAGAAACTTGGGCTCAGAAATATTAAATGAATTGCCTATGGTCACAGAGATAGTAAGCATCAGACGCAAGATTCAAATCTATGCCGTCCTAATTCCAGTTGTTCTATTTACTAGCCATAATGAAATGGTGTCATGAATTAAATTTAACAAAAAGGTAAACAGAGGCAATTCTCTATGCAAAATGATAGCTTATTAATAGGGCAGTCAACCTACTAATAAAGGATTCTCTGGTCTGCTTATATTTGTGCCAAAAGACCCAGAGTGAGGACTAACAGAGGTTTTTAAACCTAGGTGTGTTTTCCTTCTGTTTGACCTGACAGTACATTATTTGGACCTCCTCTGGCAATCCTGATTGGTGGACGTTTTAATGAGTAGATGCCTTGGGGCCTAGGAGTGATCATATTGCTTAATAAGGCCCTTCAGAAGCTGCCTGCGCTTCAGAATTGAGATCTGACAAAAATGACTAAAAAGATGGATCACAGAGTGCTATTGGTTATTAAATAACAGAGCACAATATTAATTTTCCTTATTCCCCACTTTGATTCACTGACAATATCACCTCAGTCAATCACTAACTAATATGACAATTATAAATCTAAGGATTGACTCACCAGGATACAAAAAGATCTAAAATTACTAAACAATTCATCAAAAGTTTTTAACTACAAGGCTTAAGTGTTTTACAATGATGAAAATAGTGTGAGAGGAAAAGAGAGAGAGATTGATGCATTGACAGTAACCATTGGGGGCAGTCCCCTTTGGTAAGCAGGCATTACAAAGAATAGTGGCACGTGGGGAAGGGTGAGCATTTGTTCCATTTTTCAGCAATCCTTTCCAACTGTCCATTTCATCAGTTCATCACATCTTAAGGCTCAGACTTCTAATGCAACTATCTGATTTCTGAGAACATCTCCTAATGCAGTCATCTGGTCTTCTGGAAATGTCTTTATCTAAATCAGGTACTTAGACACTGCCAGCAACAGACTGAAGGGATAATCTAAAAGAATCTATGAGGATCTCTGACTTGTGCAATTAGCCCTTCTGGTTAAAGAGTTGATATTTACCAATGTAGATATGTAAGCTAAGGTTAAGAGTAGCTTTTCACAGCCATGCAAGGATCTAAGACATCTCCAAAGGTCTCATGATGGAAAATGCTATCCACATCCAAAGAAAGAATATGAGTTTAAATGCAGATCAAAGCATACTATTTGCTATTTTTTTCCTCTGTTTTATTTTGTTTCCTCTTTCCGATGGTTCCTTCTATTGGTTCTAATTCTTCCTTACAATATCACTAATGTGAAAATATGTTTAATAGGAATGTATATGTATAACCTATATCAGATTGTGCACCCTCTTGGGGAGGGAGGTGGGGAAGGAGGGGGAGAAAAATTTAAAACTCCGAAGCTTATGAAAGTAATTGTTGATAAATCAAAATAAATTAATAAAAACAGAGTAGCTTTTCAAACTGGCATTGACTCCACTGTCATTTAACTTCATTTGGCTGGCATTTATTTATTTTATTCTTCACCTCAGATTCAAGCCCCACTAGGAGAAGAAACTTCAGTTTTATTACTTATAATTACCCTGTGATATAAGTTAGTGAACTGTCATTTTGATATATTTAGTAAATTCAGAGAATAACTAGCCCTCTTAAATTGCCTGCTCTGTGCAGAGGTGAACAATACAATTGCATATATAAAATTCTGAACCCAATTTTTAGAACTTGTTATTGAAACATACTCAAGACCTTTGAATCACATTAGAATCATTTGATCTCATTGCTTCCTCAAAAATTTTTCACTCCAGCTATTCACTTCAGCTGCCCATTGCCCCTTTAGGAGGATGAGATGATGCTAAGGATCTAATCCTAGTCATGAGCACATAGGTAACAACACTCTTTGTAAGTAGATAACTTCTATGCCTAAGTTTAATGGCCACACAAATGAATTTATCTAAGTGATGCTTATTTTACTTTAATTGTAATAAAAGGCCTGGAATGGGATGTGTAAACGGACTAAGTAATTAATTTCAGATTATATCAAATGAGTTGTCTACAGTAAGACATGTTTGGTTATTAGCTATGTTCAAATAAAATAGTTATTATAGCCACGTAGGCCACTCCTCTTAAACACTCTTTAAACATGAGGATATATTTAAGAAAACTCTTATATAATTTGCTTGCATTTCAGAGCATAATCCATATACAAGTTTATTTCAAGGATCTAACCTTGCACATGAATGCATAACTAGCAGATGACAGGCCCAAATACTCATCTACTTAATTGTTTGGGATATAGAAAGGACTATTACTGCAGACTGAATAAGTTAGATCTTACATATTTGCATCTTATTATAGTAACTTACATGTCTTCCAGCATTAGTCTATTATATGAAAATTTAACATCATGTTCATATTCTCTACCTGCCATGATTATAGAAATTTGCCAGAAAAGGAAAAAGAGAGATATAGCTACAATAAGGGGAAAATACCCCCCATCTTGATGTCATTTCCAGGCAAGAGTCATATAGGCAGCCAATTGTATTGACAGAATGTCACTGCTAGATGTCACTGCTTAGAATTTTAGTCAAGTAGGAAGATTTTTCATTCGAGGAGAAATATTCAAGAGAAAATTGAGTCCCTAAGACTGAAGCCTGTTAAGACCAGGTTGACTCAAGATGTAACTTCAATATATAGCATTCCAGGTTTATAACTTCATACTCTTCATAATCACAAATCACCACATAAACTGCTTCTATAATATAAACTTAGTAAAGGAATATTAGGAATACAAGAAGGGTTCTCATTTTCTCAGAAACTATATTCTGTAGGTACACAAGATATGGGGAAACCCCTGTAGCCTGGGAGTAATAAGTCACAGGAGGGTGGAGGTCAAAATGCCTGAGTCCAACCTTCTCCTCTGATCTTAAAATAAAAGACTTGCTAAAGCCAATATATCCAACCTTTGGTGCCATAGGGCACCAAAGTTTACTCCAAATTTCCAGAAAATGAGAGATTTTGCTACCAAGTTAAGATGTGGCATTAATACAGCTAAATATATATAATACAGACAATTTGTATTCTCAGTCTGTAGGGAAAAAATCATTGAAAAAGATTGAGTCTGAAAGGGTGGTTAGGGCCCATATAAGATGCTTGAAAAGGGCCATGCAGGGGGGCAGAACCAAGATGGCGGAGTAAAAGCAGTGACTTGCTTGAGCTCTCCCCCAAACCCCTCCAAATACCTGTAAAAAATGACTCTAAACAAATTCTAAAGCAGCAGAACCCACAAAAAGACAGAGTGAAACAAATTTACAGCCCAAGATAGCCTGAATGATTGATCAGAAAGGTCTATCACGCCAGGCGGGGAGAGGAGCACAGTTTAGCATGGGTGCACAGGCAAAACAGACATCAGAAAACCTGGAGCAGGCCTCAGAGCACTGAATCTCGGGCAGCTGTGATGGTTTCCAGATTTCTCAACTCATGAATGCCAAAGACAACTTAGAAGGTCAGTAGGAAAAGTCTGTGTCTGTGGTGAGAGAGAAGCACGGGGTCAAAGCCCCAGTCTCAAACACAGCCCCAGGGTGGTGTCTGCCTCTGGAGCTTCTGGACCACAGACTGAGGGGTAATCGAGTGGCTGATCAAAGGGGGATTGTAGGGATCCCTTTGTTGGTGCAGGATTCTCTTGCTTTGCCCATGCTTGGATCTGGGTCACAGTTCTGGGTGGTGGTCCTGGGGCAAGGAGGAGCGCTGTGGGGTGGATCTTGTATTGACTGTACAGAGAGAATTCTCCTCACAGTTCCAAGACAGAAAAGAGTGCTTGTGGTCACTCATAGACCAGAACACAGGCAAGGAAAGGAGTAAACACCTCCTCCTTGATCATACCACCTTGGAAGAACTGAAAATTCACAGGTCCCTAGAAGTATCTCTGAAAATAGCTGCACAAAACCCCTGAAGCTTGGGACAGTACATTCTCCACACTGGAAGGAGACCCCTACCTTAACAAAGAGTTTATAATTCAACTAATTGGCTGGGATCATGAGCAAGCAGCACAAAAAGAGTCAAACCATAGAATCTTACTTTGGTGATAAAGAAGACCAAAACATACAACCAGAAGCGACAACAAAGTCAAAGCTCCTACCTCCAAAGCCTCCAAGAAAAATATGAATTGGTCCCAGGCCATGGAAGAGCTCGAAAAGGATTTTGAGAAGCAAGTAAGAGAAATACAGGAGAAACTGAAAGTGATGCAAGAAAATCATGAAAAACAAGTCAACAGCTTGCTAAAGGAGACCCAAAAAAATACTGAAGAAAATAACACCTTATGGCAAAAGAGTCCAAAAAGCCAATGAGGAGAAGAATGCCTTCAAAAGCAAAACTGGCCAAATGGAAAAGGAAGTCCAAAAGCTTACTGAAGAAAATACTTCCTTAAAAATTAGAATGGAGCAATTGGAAGCTAGTGACTTTATGAGAAATCAAGACACTGTAAAACAAATCCAAAAGAATGAAAAAATAGAAAACAATGTGAAAAACATTGGAAAAACAACTGACCTGGAAAATAGATCCAGGAGAGAGAATTTAAGAATTATTGGACTATCTGAAAGCCATGATCCAAAAAAGAGCCTAGACATCATCTTTCAAGAAATTATCCAGGAAAACTGTCCTGATATTTTAGTACCAGAGGGCAAAATAGAAATTGAAAGAATCCACCGATTACCTCCTGAAAGAAATCCCCAAAGGAAAACTCCTAGGAATATTGTAGTCAAATTCCAGAGTTCCCTGGTCAAGGAGAAAATTTTGCAAGCAGCCTGAAAGAAACAATTCAAGTACTGTGGAAACACAATCAGGATAACACAAGATTTAGCAACTTCTACATTAAGGGACTGCAGGGCTTGGAATATAATATTCCGGAGGGCAAAGGAGATAGGATTACAACCAAGAATCATCTACTTAGCAAAACTGAGCATAATCCTTCGGGGAAAAAATTGGACATTCAGTGAAATAGAGGACTTCCAAGCATTTTTGATGAAAAGACCAGAGTTAAATAGAAAATTTGACTTTCAGATATAGGACTCAAGAGAAACATGAAGTGGTAAACAGGAAAGAGAAATCATAAAAGACTTATTAAGGTTGAACTGCTTACATTCCTGCATGGAAAGATGATATTTGTAACTCATGTGTCCTTTGTCAGTATTAGAGTAGTTGAAGGGAAAAAAATTATGTATGTAGATAGATAGATCGATAGATAGATAGATAGATAGATGAAGGGGTGATATCTGGAGAATAAAATTAAGGGGTGAGAGGATTATACAGAGAGAAGGAAAAAGGGAGAGGTACAATGGGGTAAATTATCTCACATAAAACAGACAAGAAAAGGCTTTTACAGTGGAGGGTAAATGGGAGAAGGTGAGAGGGAATGAATGAATCTCATTCTCATAGGATTTGGCTTAAGAAGAGAATAACATACACACTCAACTAGGTATGGAAATCTGTCTTACCCTACAGGAAAATAGGGGGGGAAGGGGACAAGAGAGTAGGGGAATGATAGAGGGGAGGGCAGATTGGGGGAGGGTGTAATCAGAAGCAAACACTTCTAAGGAGGGACAGGGTCAAAAGAGAGAATAGAATAAATGGGAGTGTAGGATAGGGAAATATACCTAGCTTTTCATAACATGAGTACTATGGAAGTGTTCTGCATGACTACACATGTATAACCTGTATCGAGTTGCTTGCCTTCTCAATGAGGGTGGATGAGGAGGGAAGAAGGGAGAAAATTTGGAACCCAAAATTTTAAAACAAAAGTTAAAAAAAAATTGTTTTCACATGCAACTGGGAAATAAGATATACAGGAAATGGGGTATAGAAATCTATCCTTCCCTATAGAAAAATTGAAGGAGAAGGAGATAAGAGAAGGGGGGAGAGATAGAACGGAGGGTAGATTAGGAGAAGGGGTACTCAGAATGCATGCCATCTTGAGGTGGGGGCAGGGGCAAGATGGGGAGAAAATTTGGAACTCAAAATCTTGTGGAAGTGAATGTTGAAAACTAAAAATAAATAAATTAATTAAAAAAAAAAAAAGAAAAACTTAGATGCTCTGATCAGGACAGTGATCTCATTGATGCATGATGAAAATGCTGTCTACCTCCAGAGCAAGAACCAATAAACTCTGAATGTTGATTGAAAGAAAAAAAAAAAGAAAAGAGCCATGCGCCAGAGTAATGGCATGAGCAAAATGTCTTTCGAGAATGTGTTCCAAATTTAAATATGTACAGTTTTGTTTGGAAGGATGTGTTTGTTGTTTTTTGTTGTTGTTTATCCTTTGTTCTAGAAGAAGACCAATGACATTACCAGGCTGATGACTTGCAAGTAAATTGAATTTAAGTGAGGTAGCCTCATTCTCTCCTCCAGAGTTGCTGGAGTCCAGTGGTGAGACAAGAGTCAAAACGACTGACTGGTGATGGTCCAGTAGAAGGATGTGAGTAAACTAGTCTAGATGGAGAAGGTTCTTATAAAAAAGTAATGTGTTTGTTAGACTGGTAGTAGTTAGTAAGTTAGTAAATAGTAAGTCTGAAGTCATGTAGTAGAGGACTTCGAGTGTCCAACTAAATAATCTGAACTTTATTCTACAGGTACTGGGAAGATTTTTGAACAGAGGAGTGAAATGATGAAAAAAATGTATAAGGAAGACATATCTGGCCATGGTATGCAATATGGATTAGAAGGGAGAGTGAATGAGAGACAACTGCAATACAATAGTCTGGATGAGAAGAGATAAGGTTGTGGCATGAGTAAGAAAAGGCTAAAGATGAGAGATATTTTGAAGGAAAAGATAGCAGGATTTGGTGATTGCATGTTGTGAGTGAGAAAAAAAAGAGTCCAACACAACTCAAAATTTTATCTGAGATGTCTAAAAGAATGGAAAATGCCCCTGAAAGATGTCATGAGGAGGCAAGTCATGAGGAGAAGCATATTTGAAGGGGGTGAATGACCTTGTTTCACTACTGTCTCTGCCTATCAAAGAAATCTGGTAAGACTTGTATAAACTCATACAGAGTAAAGTGAGCAGAACTAGGAAAACAATTTCTAGAATGACAGTAACTTTGTGAAGATAAGTTATTTTGAAAGACAATACTATCAATCAATTGTTATTTAGTCATTTTTCAGTCATGTCTGACTCTTTGTGACCCCATTTGGGGTTTTCTTGGCAAAAATACTGGAGAGGTTTTCCATTTCCTTCTCCAGCTCATTTTACGGATAAGAAAACTAAAGAAAACAAGGTTAAATAATTTCCCCAGGGTCCCAAAGGTAGTAAGTGTCTGAGGCCAGATTTGAACTCAGGAAGATGAGTCTGACTCCAGGCCCTACACTCTATCCACTGCGCCACCTAGCTGACCCTAATATCAAATATAATGATATTATATTAATATCATTATATTTGATGATGAGACCTGTGTTTTAGGAAAATCACTTTAATGGCTGAATCAAGGATAGATTGGAGTGGTGCCAGACTTGAGGCAGGCAGATTTATCAATTTTTCCAATTACATGGCCCAACTATCTAAAGTTTTGGAACTCTTTCCTCATCAAAAAAAAAAAAAGATTACTATATTCTCATATAATCACAAAGGTCAGAATGCAAACTTTTCCATTGAAGTCCTATGTGGTATTTGCTCTGAAAACTAACAAAAGAAGTACAAGATCCCTAGGATTTCATGAGATCAGAAAATTCCATAGTCCAAACATTGAAATCCATTGGTTATGAATCTATGCAAACAAATCCACCCTGAAGAAGAGAATTGCACATTAAGGCTACAGTAGACAATGTGTAAAATTATCTGTAACAGATTAAATACAAGGAGTCTCTGCCACTTTAGGGAAAAGCCAAATTTAATGAATAACAAATGAAAAAAATTTCTCAATCCTGAATATGAACTTGGAGGCAACATACTTGATACCTTCTTTTTGGGATTCAAAAAAATCTTGCCTGAGAACAAAAAAAAAATGAAAGCATAGTAATTAGTCTATTGGAAAGCAAGCATTTCCCAGTTTTTAATTTCAGTTTGTTTTGTAGTCTATGAAAATTTATAGAGTTTTGTAATAATTAAAAAATCTTTACCAAAAAACTACAAAGAAAATAGACCAATCTAGGAAATCTTGTGACTTTGATGAAATACCAAATGAAAGGCAGTGCTCATATTGAGGAAGACCTATTAAAAGTCTTTAACCTAATCCCCAATCTGGACACTTTCCCAAACCATGGTCTGGGAGACTAATTGTCTCAGCACATAAAACACAGAGATGTTCTCAACTCAAATAAACAGAGGTATTAGCAAAAGCATAACAGGTTTTTTTCTTCTTATGTTCAATAAAACAAGAACATATTATTTTAGTAAATAACATTATATCCAAATGCTAAATTTAATAATCCTACTAGAATACCTTATTATTAATCATAATTTTATACAATTAAATATAAACAAGAAAACATTAGCTTTCTCAATGAACACCCTCTGCTAGGGGTTATTGCTTATTTTTTTTTAAGTAGTACAGGGCAGACTGCTAATGAGTTCTGCACAAAAGATTCAGAAGAGTAGGACAGAGGTTAAGATAGTGTAGTAAAGAAAACCCTGAATTTGGAGCCAGAAGGCTTTGGTTCTAGTCCCAGCTCGGCCATCAGAGCAAGATGACTTTGGGCCAGTCATTTAAAATTTTTTGGCCTTATTTCCCTATGTGTAAAATGGAGACAGCCAAACTTACTTCACAGGGTTGTTTCAAGTCTCAAATGATATTCATACAAAAACATTTTATAAAGTGGAAAAATACCAGGAATTTTTGTTATATGTACAAAGGCTTTAATTTTTTTATTTTGTGCTTAAAAAAAAAGATTTTATTCCCTGAAAAAAAATCTTCTCCATGGATCCTCTTAATTAGGGAAAAAAAACTAAAAAAGTAATGAAGAGCATAAGGATATAATTAATATACAACTGCTTTCCATGATTTTATCATGTATGTTTTAGTGTATCTCCTCAGTGTTTTTTTTTCATTAAACAAACAAAAATCTCTATAAAGAAATTAATGCAAGCTAAGGAGATGAACACTGTCAGTTCTGCTATAATACTGCTTTTGAAAACATGAATTTGTTCCAACATGATTGATATATAAAAGAACAATTTAGGCACAACACAGTTTGCTTATGAGCAGTTTTGTCCAGGAGAAACAGCTGTGGAACATAGAACACTGCTTCCAGTTGTAGAAGAAACAAGGGGACAATGAGCTATACCCATCCACGTCTAGTGTTACAACTTTCCATCTAATTTCAGATAACCTTCCTTCCACCACTTACCCCTTCTGATGCCTACTTCTTTTTTTCTTTGCTTTTTAGTGAGGCAGTCGGTGTTAAATGACTTGCCCAGGATCACACAGCTGATGACCACTTCTACAAGCAAACTTTAGATCTTTTGCAAGGTAAAATGCCATTCTTCTTGTTGTTGAGTCGTATCTGACTCTTCATGACCCCATTTGAGGTTTTCTTGGCATAGATATTGAAGTGGTTTTCCATTTCCTTCTCTAGCTCTCTCTCTCTCTTTTTTTTTTTTTTTTTTTTTACAGATCAGAAACTGAAGCAAACAGGGGTAAAATGACTTGCTCAGGGTCACACAGCTAGAAGTGTCTGAGCTAGATGAGTCTTCTTGATTCCAAGCCCAATGCTCTATCCATTGCACCACCTAGCTACAAAATTTATTATATATCTTTTGGTACAGTAAAAGTTGTGGGGAAAGGAGGGCTGGTCTGTACCTATGAACTCTATTCTCCCTACCTTTAGTGATGGTCTCAACATTTCACTCCCCCTACTCCAAAGTTGTAGCCTGAGGTTGCCCCCCTGCTGGTTGATTTATTGTATTTATATGTTTTTAAACCACTTAACATGTATAAAACTGTGCTACCATTTTATTAGGTTCCTATCTTTTTCTGTCAATGACTAAATTTTTAAGTATTGTGTCCCAACCCAATTTTCCCCATAAACCCCTGTGGTTTTTATTGTGTTATTTGCATAGTGTAGTGATTTTTAGGAATGCTTATGTTGTATAACAGAACTGACTATATTGCAAAAAATGTCATTTCAGTGACTTTATACCTTGTTTTCTCTTTTAGGTTCTACCTTTGAAATTTATTAGATATGTAATAATTTCAATTATTTTTCCTCTGATGATACTGAAACAATAAACTGAATTTTTTTGATTAGTCCTCTAGTTAACATTTACTGAGTTCCATTATGGACCATTCTAATTAGTAAGTTCTGTGACATTCAGAAAGAGAAGATGAGTAAGCCTTCTTCAACATCAGTCCTCTGGAATCAGACCAGGAGTGAAAAATTTTTGAGGAAGCAAAAAAATTTTTCAAATTTTTTTCATTTGTTATTCATTAAATTTGGCTTTTCCCTAAAGTGGCAGAGACTCCTTGTATTTAATCTGTTACAGATAATTTTACACATTGTCTACTGTAGCCTTAATGTGCAATTCTCTTCTTCAGGGTGGATTTGTTTGCATAGATTCATAACCAATGGATTTCAATGTTTGGACTATGGAATTTTCTGATCTCATGAAATCCTAGGGATCTTGTACTTCTTTTGTTAGTTTTCAGAGCAAATACCACATAGGACTTCAATGGAAAAGTTTGCATTCTGACCTTTGTGATTATATGAGAATATAGTAATCTTTTTTTTTTTTTGATGAGGAAAGAGTTCCAAAACTTTAGATAGTTGGGCCATGTAATTGGAAAAATTGATAAATCTGCCTGCCTCAAGTCTGGCACCACTCCAATCTATCCTTGATTCAGCCATTAAAGTGATTTTCCTAAAACACAGGTCTCATCATGTCATCAACCCCACTCTACCCCTCACCTCTCCCATCCCCACCCCCAAATCATTAAATTCCAATGGCTTCCTATTGCCTTTAGGATCAAATACAAAATCTTCTGTTTGCCATTCAAAGCTGTTCATACTTTCAACCCCTCCTACCTTTCCAGTACTCTTCCCAGTGACACTGACCTGGCTGTTCATCAAACAAGACAATCCATCTCTTGACTCCAGGCATTTTCTCAGGCTGTTCCCATGCTTGGAACACTCTCCCTTCTCCACTCCAACTATTAGCTTCCTTTAAGTCCCACCTAAAATCCCACCTTTTATAGAAAGCTTTCTCCAGCCCCTCTTAATTCCAGTGCCTTATCGCTGTTAATCATTTTGTATTTATTCTATATATAGCTTACTTTGTGTATTGTTGTTTGCATGTTGCCTCCACCATTAGATTTTAAGCTCCTTAAGGGAAGGGACTATCTTTTGCATTTTTTTGTATCCCCAATGCTTGGCACAGTGCCTGTAACATAGAGAAGTAGGTACATAATAAATATTTTTGATGGATATATCTTTTAGCTTGTATTGGTTCCATCATGGCACCAAAGCTTTGGGGACATTTCTCCATCCCAGTAGAATGTGCCCCTCCCCTACTTCAGCCCTAACTATTTGTGGGTAAAGAAGACATTGGGTATCATTTGAGGATTTAGTGTTGAATGCTTTTTCTACAGAAGCATTTCCAGAGCAGAAGTGGACACGTTGCATCCCTAGACTTTATGCCCTTAAGACTCATTTTTATGGTAAAACAACAGAGAGGAAGAAAAGAAGGATGATATAATTGATGTGATCCAGAGTTCCCACATTCCCTGTCATGACTGCCTAAGATGTTAGTTAGCATCACAATAACTTACAATTATATGATAATCACTTAATACAACATTACCTGCTGCCTTGAACCAAAATAAGGAATAAATATAGGCAGCTTGGTGCTGTGGCTCAAAACTCTATGTCCAGGGCTCCATCAATTATACTAAGCTGCCTCTAACCTAAGAACTGAAGAGATCTCTATATTATGAGTCAGAAAGAAGATTTTTGCTTTAATGATTTAATAATGTAAGGCTTGTGCTAAGTCTGAAATTACAGGTAATTAACTGCCTCAGTTCTGTATTTTACTTCATTCATGTACTACAATATAGCACAAAGAACAGTGAGTGGATTTAGAGGTGGAAGGGGATGCTAGATTTAGACCCTGCCTCTAAGAGTTACCAGCTGTGTGTCCTTGGCAAGTCACCAAGCCACAGCTTCATCATCTCTAAGAAGATAACAATTCTCACACCATACCTACTTCAACAGGACTGTTGTGAGGGAAAGGCTTTAGAAATGTATTGTGAGGGAAGGTAGGAATGAATTATAAAAGCATTAGAGAGAGGGAGTTTTTATTAATGTTGAAATTAGTCTCATTTTAAAATTTTTTTCAACTAAAACAAACATTTATTTTATTTTGGTTTCTTCCTTTGTGTCAAATCATTTATTTCTGACGCATGGAGTATGACAGATTCAGATTCAAAAGGCGACTAATTGGCTGTCACAGGATCAGGTTCTCACTGTTCCTCATCTCTTAACACCTCTTGTGATTTAGAATAGTAAAATGATTTCAAAAACTTTGCTCCATCAAAAACCAACTTATGTCATCTTGAAAGCATTAATAGCTTTGACCTATATTTTGAAGCAAAATAGTGCCCCAAAATAGAGAGCCACAAGTCTCACTTTTTAAAATTATTTTTAAATGTTTATTGAGATCTTTTGTTTTTATATCACCTTTATATATTCCTTCCCAGTCCTTCCCCTTCTCCCCCTCCCCCAAACACAAAGAAAAACAAAAAAAGGTCAGGGAAAGTAGCTCAAAACTAGGCAACACAACATACATTTCTGACACAACCAATGTGGAAATGTGTTCTGTTTTATTGAATATATTGATTTTGATTTTTTCTCCTGGGAATGCGGAGAGCACTGGAAGGTGGGAAGATGGCTAGGGGGAGTCATAATAGGGAAGGAAAAGAAAAGAAAAGAAAAGGGAATGAAAGAATCATTGATGCATCCTTTTAAAAATAGAGAGAAAAGAACAGAAGGAGGGCCAGAAAGAAGGCCAGACAAGCAGGGCAGTTTTAAAAGCTGTAGGTTGATCTAAATATATATATATACATATATATATATATACATATATACATATATATATATTTTTTAAAAGCAATAGAGAGACCTACAGTTTCATGTACAATACCCTTTTTTGTGTTCTATGTATAGGCAATATCCCATTCTACTTAGTATTTGTTATTCAGAATAAAAATAAAAAATATTTTTAAAAAAGTTTTAAGATGATGAAACCTACCAATCCAACTACCAATTCTTACATCATATGCATTCTATTTCCATAATCCATTCACCTCTACAAAGAAGGAAGAGAAATATATTCCTATATTTCTTCTTTGGGGCCAAGCTTAGTCAACATAATTGATTATGCAGCATTTAATTTCTAGTTGTTTTTCTTCTCATTTACATTGTGTCTATTGAGTTTTCTGCTTCTCTTTATTTTACTCTGCTTCAAATAATGTCTTCCTGTGCATCTCCTCATTGTTCATGTTATTTCTTACAGCACAAAATATTCCATTACCCTCATGAACCATAATTTGTGGTTCCCCAATTGGTGAACATCAACTTTGTTTCCACTACTTTATCTTTTAAAAAAAAATCAGTATAAATATGTTGGTGTATTTAAGACCCTTCTATATTTGGCCTCCTTAAGTTGTGGGCCCAAGAGGCAGATCTATGGGTAAAGGACATAGGCATTTTGTTACCGTTTCAATATAATTCTAAATCATTTTCCAAATGGTTGGACCAATTCAGAGTTCCACCAAGAGTTTATATATTCATGTGCCTGTCTCAGAAAATCTTACTTTTTTTTTTTTAATTTTTTGGTTAGGCGATAGGGTTAAGTGACTTGCCCAGGGTCACACAGCTAGTAAATGTCAAGTATTTGGTCTGAGAGCAGATTTGAACTCAGGTCCTCCTGAATCCAGGGCCAGTGCTCTATCCACTGCGCCTCCTAGCTGCCCCTAGAAAATCTTACTTTTAAAGGGGGTCTGTGTAGCCATAACTGGCAGTAGAAAATTTTTTATAGGAGTAGGTTTAAAAAAAATCACTGGATACCCTAGGAACCAAGTCAGAGCTGGTAGCTGCCCAACCATTATTTCTAATACTTGAGGTGCCTACAGTGAGCTACTTGAGAAGGGTGCTAAAAGTAGAGATCCTTGAATGGAGAAGGTATTACCTAGAGGAGCATTTTCCCAACAGCACATCTTTACAAGGTTACATATCCTAAATTAAAACAACAATAACAACAACTCAAAATAACCAGAACAATTCAACTTGGTTACTTTCTTTAGTATGTCTCTATATCAGACAGCCAGATGGCAATGAGGGATAATACTTTGTACTAATCACTTAGGAAGACTAGTAGTGCTTTAAAAATTAGATATAAACAGCCATGATCCTTTCCATTGTAAGATGTGGTCATGAAGATTTTCATAACAGAGGAAATAAACTTCAATTCTGTGAAACACCATAAAAATGTGAAATATTTTAATTTTTGTTGCTGATATTTTTTATCTTCAGCTACCTGCTAGATGCTTCCACTTATGTATCTTGTAGATCACTTAAATTCAACATGGCCAAAACTGTACTTATCTTCCTCCTAAATTTGCCCTTTTCTCTAATTTTTCCATTTTTCCAGTCACCTTGGCTTGAAACCTCAGGTATCTATCTTTTCCTTTCAAATTCTATAACTATATCCTCAGTTCAAGCTCTTATCACCCCTTTACTATATTATTTTTTAATAATTTCCTAACTGATCTCCCTTCTTCCAGCGTCTCCTTGCTATAATCCATCCTTCACACTGCTGTAGAAATCAATTTTCCAGTGGTCAGGATTCATCATATCACTCCCTTGGTCTGAAATCTTCAGTAACTCCTAATTGCCTGCTGAATAGAATATAATCAAGTTTCCAGTATTCAAGAATCTCCTTATTCTTCCTTCAACTTACCTTTCTAGCCTTAGTTCACTGGGCATGCTACGATCCTTCATGCGCTTTGTGGTACTGTCAAACTGAACTACTCCCTGTGCTTCAATATGGTCTTACCTTCTTCCACTTCTGTGCCTCCCCATCCCTTAAGTTCACATCTCAACTTTTCCATAAAATGCTTCCTGACTCTACAGCTAAAAGTAATCACTTTCCTTCTTAAAACTTCTCATACCCATTTAATCTCTCTAACATACCTAATAATTTTCAAGTTTGTATTTTAAATTATTTGTATATTTGTCTCACCCTCCACACTAGGTAAGAAGTTTTTTAAATCAAGGACTGTGTTTTTCATCTATGAGTCCCCACTACATAGTCTAGTTCCTTATACTTAGTAAGTATTTAATGACTATTTAACTGAATTTGATATCAATAGAATATCAAGGATTACATTATGGACATAATAATAACAAAGTTCACATGGAGAAACAGTCATAAAAGGAGGAATTTCATCCTCAGATCTTAAACTGTGTTATAAAGCAATAATTATCAAAACTATCCAATACTAGATAAACATGGGGGGAAAAGGACAGTGGGCTAGATTAGGTAAGACTTAGAAGCATATACGTACAGTAGTCTAGTGTTCAATAAAACTAGGAACATAAAGAACTAAGGAAAAATTGATTATTTAATAAAAACTCCTGGCAAAAATTGGATAGGAAATGGTGGAAAATGGGTTTAGATCAGCTCATAAAGCATATATCCAAATACTCCAAGTTATCACCTAGTAGAATTCTTGGCACACAAGATCCTTTAATAAATATTTCTTCATATCATTGATTTGGTATTCCCTCCAATGTTAAAGACAACTTAATCCCATGTTTGTCTGTCCTGTGAAACTCTTATCTATGTCTTCGCATATATATGACACAAGAAGCCCATCTAATGTGTTGAGACATTATGGACATTCCCTTGACATTCCAAGTATTTAAATGGGTCATTCAGACTATAAAGCAGTTATCCCTCTTCTGTTTTCTTTTTTTCAATCCTACGTTTATTTGATAACATTCTTTACATCACTTCTCCTTCATAATTCATTGTCTGTGAGGTGTTGCGGACATCTCAAACCTACCATGCATCTCTTTGTTGCCCTTTGAGGAATACTCAACTTCAGTTCTTCAGAAACATCACCAGAAGGATACTGGCATTAAACAAAGATGGTCCTTTGTTTTGAGGAGAAGCTTAAAGATCTTGGCAATTTTCCCTAAAGCAAAACAGGTCATTCTTCACTTTCTGCTCAATTCTGGACCCAATTTGTTGTCTATTTTTAGCATCTGTTCAAAGTATATATCCTGATGGATAGGATCCATAGGCTTGCCCTCCAACCACAGCATATCATAGTATGGACAATATGTATTTTAAATCCATTTGGTTTTTCCTCTGTGGGCTATTATTTCAAATTTGCTTGTTTTTGAGAGAGAAAAGATCTCATTTAGGAATATTTACAATATTCCAGGTTTTGATATATCTAGAACAATGCTATATGCAAACAGGTTTCTCTGGAGGAACTCATCATCAATCCCTCTTCACCTTGGACTTTATGGTGAAACTCCATGACAATGGCCAATGAATTTAGCAAGCGTACACCATCTCCTTCCTTTAAGTCATATTTGATATTAATAACTAGAGGGTTGTTGAACAGGGTTGTCTCTTTTATTATCTTTCAAATATAATTTTGACCTATTTATGGGAAACATTATTGGAAAAGAACTTTTAAGGCAGCATTTTGTTCTCCTGAATTGAATGTTTTTTTTAATAATCAATAAAAAATAAGTAAGGGAGTTCTTGTATTCTTTACATCTTTCAGTGAATCATATGATGATAATGATGGGATCTGCTGTTGAATATTGCTTATGAAAGTCTCCTACATTCTTTCTCCAGATTTTATAAAGGAGTCCATATTCCCAAATAGTGTTGTCTTTGCCTAGCATATTTCTCCACTTGGAAAATATTTCAAGTGCTAAATAAAGTGATTTGGCACTCTTCTGATCACCTTCTTAAGGTTATTGACTCATGTTGGTTAAACTTCAATATGAAGTTTTTAAACTGAGCCTCCTTCATACACTTACCATTTTTAATGCCAACAATTTATTTATATAGTATAGATTAAAATTGTCTTAATAATGCACCATATCTTTTCCCCATTTAGATTCTTTCTTCTAGCTTCATATTAACTTTGATCTTCACTCTAACAAATAATGGCCTAACTATGCATAGAATATTCTTTTTTTTTTGATTGTTAGGATCATTCTTTGGGTTTTTTTATTGTATTTTTTCCAATTACACGTAAAGACAATTTTAAGTATTCATTTAAAAAAATTTGAGTTCCAAATTATCTTTCTCCCTCTCTCACCACCCCTTTCCCAAAGATGGGATATAGTTTATGTATGTGTAATCATGTAAAATATATTTCCATTTTAGTCATGTTGTAAAAGAAGAAACAGGCCAAAAGAAAAGAACCATGAAAAAATGAAGAATGTGAAAATAGCATGCTTCAATCTGCATTCAGACTCCATCGGTTCTTTCTCTGCATGTGGATGGCATTTTTCATCATGAATCCTTTGGAATTGTCTTGTACCATTGTATTGCTGAGAAGAGCTAACTCATTCATAGTTGATCACTATACAATCCTGGTGATAATGTGTACAATGTTCTCCTTGTTCTGCTCACCTCACTTTGCATCATTTCATGTCAGCCTTTCCAGTTTTTTCTGAAATCTGCCTACTCTTCATTTCTTATAGCACAATAGTATTCTATTACATTCATATACCACAATTTGTTCAGCTATTCCCCAATAATTATGCATCCCCTCAGTTTCCAATTCGTTGCCAATACAAAAAGAGCTGCTATAAATATCTTTGCACATGTAGGTCCTTTGTCCCTTTTTGTGATTTCTTTGGGATATAGACCTAGAAGTAGTATTGCTGGATCAAAGGGTACGCACAATTTGATTGCCCTTTGGGCGTAGTTCCACATTGCTGTCCAGAATGGTTGGATCTGTTTACAACTCCACCAATTGTGCATTAGTGTCCCAATTTTCCCACATCCTCTCCAACATTTAGCATTTTACTTTTCTGTCACATTAGGCAATTTTGATAGGTGTAAGGTGGTAGCTAAGAGTTGTTTTAATTTGCATTTCTCTAATCAATAGCGAGTTAGAGCCTTTCTTCATATGACTATAGATAGCTTTGATTTCCTCATCTGAAAACTCCCTCTTCATATCCTTTGACCATTTATCAGTTGAAGAATTATATTCTTGTATTCTTATAAATTTGACTCAGTTCTCTATATATTTGAGCAATCAGAGATACTTGCTATAATTTTCTGCTTTTCTTCCAATCTTGGTTGCATTGATTTTGTTACCACAAAAAAACTTTTTAATTTAATATAATCAGAATTATCCATTTTACATTTTGTAATGCTCTCTATCTCTTGTTTTGTCATAGATTCTTCTTTTCTTCATAGATCTGACAGGTACTGTTCCTTGCTTTCTTAATTTGCTTATGTTATCCTTTATGTCTAAATCATGTACCCATTTTGACCTCATCTCTGTATCTGATGTAAGATGTTATTCTGTGTGTAGATAATTCAAGAATGACTTCCACATAAATAATGGATCATTTCTTGTGAATTACAATATAATCACTTTCATTTTTGTACTATCATTTGGTGCTCTCCATGTCTACTGTCTCACAATTCTTTTCTTGAAGAAACTATTTGTAATGCATGGGCATAAAACTTTGGGTGACAGGTCTTTGGCCTCTCTCATTCTTTAACCTGACTCATATTTTCCACTGTATTTTTCACCATCCTCAACTTTATCCCTTCATTCTTTTGACAGACATTAGTAAAATGCCTAACATTGCCAGGCACTGTATAAGGTACTAGTGATACAAAGAAAAAACCAGTCCTTGACCCACAAAAGCTTGGACACAGATAAATACAAAGTTTAAAAAAATCAGCCAATACCAGTAACAGTGGAGATTAGGACAAACCTAATATAGGAAATGACACTTGAGCTGAAACTTGAAGTTAGGGATTCTAAAAGCTGAATGTGAAGAATGCATTCCAGACATGGGAGACAGCCTGGGCAATGGAAATGGTATGTCATGTACCAGAAACAGCAAGTTGACCAGTTGGGTTATTGGTTGACTAGAGTAATTGAAGGGGTATTAAGCAGTGTAATCCTGGAAAGGTAGGTTATAGCTAAATTGTAGAGCTTTAAATATCATTCCAAGGGAGAAAGGAAAGAAATAAGTATTTATGAAGCATATCTACTATGTGCTAGGTGTATTATTTAATTTGATCCTCAGAAAGATTGTTCTATCCTAGGAACAACAGGGAATTATTGACGATCTTGAACAGGAGAATGATAGGATCAGAACTCTTCATTCAGAATATCTATCCTTCAGCAGTGTGAAGAATGAATTATAAAGGAGAGACACTCGAGACAGAGAAACTGATTAGGAAGCTATTGCAATAGAACAAGAGAGAAGGGATAACAGTCTGAATTAGAGCAGTGGCTGTGTGAATGGAAAGAATTGGATGGATATAAAAAGTGTTATGAAGATAGAATCAAGAAGCCTTGGCCGCTGATTGGATATAAAGGAAAGGAGAGGGGAGAGTTGAAGAAGAGTACAAGTTTTTGAGTAGCTGAGTGACTGAAAGAATGGTGTTTTTACATAATAAATGTATAGCTAGATATACGTATACATATATATGAAGAGAGAGGGGGGAAGGGAGAGAGAGGGAGAGGGAGAGGGAGAGGAAGGGAGAGAGATGGAGAGGGAGAGAGAGGGAGAGGGAGAGAGAGAGAGAAAGAGGGAGAGAGAGGGAGAGAGAGGGAGAGAGAGAGAGAGAGGGAGAGAGAGAGAGAGAGAGAGAGAGAGAGAGAGAGAGAGAGAGAGAGAATAGAGTTTTGGGAGGTAATGAGAGTGAGTCCTTTTTCAAATGTATTCAGTTTAAGATCTCTGTGAGATATCCAGAACCACAGTTCAGTAGATATTTTGTGATGTGGAACTGGAGCTCAGGAGAGAGACCGGGGCTAGCTATATCTAGATATGGGAGCCATCTCTGTAGAAATAATTGAGCCCATAGAAGCTGATGAGGTCACCAAGTTAGGGATCATGGAGAGAAAAGAGAAGATCCAGGAAAGAGCCATAGGATATGCTATCATTTAGTAAGTGTGAGATACATGATGATCTAGCAGAGACTGAGAAGTAGCAGTCAGCGAAGTAGGAGGAGAATCAAAAGAGAGTGGTGTAATGAAAACCTAGAAAAAAGAGTTTCCAAGAAAAGAAAATACTTAACAAAGTCAAATGCTGCAGACAAATAAAAAAGAATGAGTTTGTAAGAAAAGATTTAGTATTTAAATGATCTTTGACAATTTTGGAGAGAGCAATTTCAGTTGAGAGATAAGGTTAGAAGCTGGGCTTTGAGGGATCAGAAGCAGTGAATGTACACAATTGTTTTTTCGAAGGAGTTTGGCTGTGAAAGGAAGAAGAAATATAAGACAATAACTGGAGAAAACAAAAGAATCTAATAAGGATTTTTTAAGAGTTATATAGAAGATAAATAGGGTTTTTAAAAAAGTCCTTTTTAATAGTATTTTACTTTTTCCAATTACATGTGAAGACAATTTTTAACATTCTTTTTTAATAAAATTTTGAGTTCCAAATTTTCTCCCTCTCTCCCTTCCTTCCCCTCTCCCTAAGGTGGTAAGAAATCTGACATAGGTTATACATGTGGAATCATGTAAAACATATTTCCATATTAGTCATGTTGTGAAAGAAGAAACAGTTTATAAAAGGAAAAAAACTACATATACACACAAAATGAAAATAGTATGCTTCAATCTGCATTCATACTCAACGAGTTCTTTCTCTGGATGTGGAAAACATTTTCCATCATGAGTTACAGTGGATAAATTGGGGGGAAATCCACTTCATCAAGCATTTGCTAAGCATCTACTATACACAAGACATTGGTCTAGGTACTAGTAAATATTTCAATACTGTGGTTACTTCCTCTAACAATCTAGGTCACAACCCCATTCACAAAATCTCAACTTGTGTTACTCTTGTCCATGTCCTCTTATGATTCTGTTATAGTAGCCTGCCCAAAGTGGTAGGAATCTTGTTTTAGCTATCTTGATATTGAGTGGATGTCTAGGCACAGGCAAGCTGCCTGTTAATGATCCCTTTCTCTTGTTGCATGACTAACTCACCTTCGTTTTTGGTTATACATCCTACACAATTCTTTATTGGTAGTATGTCACAACCTAGTCATATTTCCTTTGTACCTCTGAATTGCCCATTTGGTGCCACCCAACTTTAATTCCCCATAAACTATAGAATTCCATGACAAAGCAATAGAGCATCACAATATGGCTAAAGTCTAGGAAGAACTCAACAAGGTTCTTCAAATTAAATTAACATATGCCTAGAAAGGCAGAGTGGTACAATAAATAGAGAGCAGGGCTCTTAGTCCAGAAAGCATGGGTCTAAGTCCTACCTCTGATCCATATTGACTATGTGATCCTGAGCAGCAAGGTACAATGGAGGATAGCATGCAACACTTGAAGTTTGGAAGACCTGAGTTTGAATTTGACCTCTGACACTTATTAGCTATGTGACTCTGGGCAAGTGGCTTAATCCCTCTAAACCTCAGTTTCCTCATCTGTTAAATGAGGATGATGACAGTACTTGCCTTCCTGGTTTTTTGTGAGGATCAATTAAGATAACATATGTACAATAATTTTGCAAACCTAAAGTGCTATATAAATGCTAGTAGTTATTATTGTTTAACCTCTCAGTGCCCCAGGCAGCTCTCTTTAAACTCAGAGATTTTTAGTGAGTTACTCATGATCACACAGCTAGTAAGTGTCAGAGAGGCAATTTAGACCCTCTTCTTTTCTGACTAAGTCTAGCATTCTTTGTATCCTCAGTGATTAGCACAATGCTGGGCATTATAGTAGGTTCTTAATAAATGTTTATTAACAGACTTACTATACCTTCCAGATCACCTTCTGCTTATTTACTATGCCAGTCTTCTGAGCAGCTTAAAGAACTTCAAATTCACATTTGTTCATTTTTATCCTGGTTTTTCAAAGTATTATATTCCTCCTGACCCTACCCTGCGGAGGGACTTGGGGCACAGCCTGCTATGGACTAGGAGTTACTCACTGCATAGGATGAGGTTTCATGAACAAAGGAGCAGTGAAAGGCTTCCTCTAGAAACCATTCCTCTACTGGGAAAGGACTGGATGCTCTGGAGCCATAGTATGAAGCAGGGACCTAGCTACCAGAGATATAAGGCATAAAAAAGAGAGGACAGAAGTGGGAGGTTGGGTCCAGATTAGAAATGTGAATTCATTCCAGAATTCACAAAAGTATGAGGAGATACAGTGTAGGGTGAGGCAGAAGTCTCAGATCTGGGAAGAACATGAAAGATTTAAGTTTAATCAAAAGTGTGGGATGATTTGCCACCTTTGTTATCTTGAAATTGCATATGTGTTTTCTATGCTTGGGTACACAAGGCTACCCCTGCCTTCAAGACTTCCTTAAATAAGCTTTAGCCAGACAGCTCTCCACTGTGGCTTGCTTCACCCTCACTGGTGGGTACCAAGTTCAGTATTGTTAGTCCTATTAACACAATATGCTTTACTTCAGTGAAATATTCATACATTACTAAATATTGAATTAAATTGGTGAACAAAAATATCGGCATAAAAAAAAATCAGTTAGCTATCACACAATTGGCCACAGTGAGCAAAGATGAGTAGTTCCAAATCAACATCCTATCTGAAGCTACAAAATACCTTGCTTCTTTCTTCCTGAGATGTTTCCTATAGTAGTGAATCCTAAAGCAGTGTTTTTTGTATTGGACCTATGATTTCATTGGCATAGAGAAATCCTAATGAGGAAACTTCCATGCTACTACATTGAACCCACAGGAATACTATAGGCAATTTTTAAATTTTCAACCTACCTATGTAATAAACAGAACTGCTGAGTATTTCTTTTGGCCTAGCTGCACCATGAAAAAAAATCACTGAGATACTAAGGGCATCATAAACCTAGAAACTTTGAGAACCTCTGAAACAGATGATCTACAGCCTTAGCAAACTGTCTCTGAGACTTGTGCAAGGTCACACAGTCAGTATGTGTCAGAGGTAAAACGAATCCAGCTGTTCTCGACTCTAAGGTCAATATTTGATCTGATCTGCAAAGCTGCCTTTTTCCTCCAAGATTATGAGAATTACAATTTGGCATTTCTAAAGTGTTTATAATGGGCTAATCAGTTGACTGAAAATTAGGCATAAAAGCTGAGGGGTGACTTAATAACAGCCTCTAAAGGTTAAAGAATGTGCTATATTATTATTGCTCATTATTATATGCAACCAATTATTGAATGAATGAACATTAATAATAAGCTATTTTATTTTTGCAGAAAACATTCTAAGAGCAAATAGACTTTGGTGACATCAGGAAGTGTGTGGGTTAGAAAATAGGAAGAACTTTCAGAGTGTCCAATTATGATTCTCTAAAGCATTTAAAGATAGTGCCACTTCTGAAGGTTTTTTTTTTTTTGCTTTTATGAAGCAACCAGTTATCTTTCAGGAATGATTCACGTACAGTCCTGCTTAGAGCCTGAGGCAGGATGAGAAGAACACCCTCCTAGCCCCATTAGTCTATGATACGATCTCTAATAAGGGGGTGGTTGTTTTAACACCCTGTCAACTTGTTATGATAACACAAATGACCTTAAATATGGAGATGATGATATTGTAAGGTAATGTGTCCCTTGAAGTGGGTTTCACCAGGTGTGAAAAACTGCTTCTTTGCAAGACTTAAGCTGGTGCAACAGGTATTCCTTCACCTGGTCTCCAACTGGAGACACTATCAGATCTGTCAAAGCTATTAATCCATCTATCCTCTAGTTTAGTATTTAGTAAATAATAATTTCATGTACTGGTGTTGAAGAGAATACAAAAAAGATAGAATATACAACCTGGGGCATTAAGAATCTTCCTAAACCTAGTTACCTATTCAACTAAGTTCTGAGGTGCCTACTACAAAATCAGAACTAATGACATAGATGATGTTGGTATTGGTCTCATGTGTGCCCTGATGCTAAATCCTATACAGATAGAACTTTTATAGATCCTGCCCTCTCAGAATTTAGAGTTTAATATATATTAATGATTCAGTTAAATCTTTTAAGGACAGAGTCAGTGGAATAAAAACACAACCCAAAATAAAAAGTAATATTTGAGGAGATCCATAGAGGAAGGTCTACTGGAGTTAAACTTTAAAATTAATGAAAACCTGGATAAGTTTAGGGTACCTTCTAGTAGATTATGCCCTGTAGATGGATCAGAGTAAGTTAGAAGGTCCACTCAGGGCTGCCTAACCAGGACTATGGACAAATCAAATGTAAAGGAAAGTTTGGTCCTTTACTCTGGTCTCTATAAAACAAACAAAGAATAAAGGAAGCCCTACTAGTTTCCCATAATTCTCTATACCTAATGGCACTACTGTGTGTGGTCCACTACCTTATCCTCAAAATAACCTAGGTTGATCCAGAGGGAGAATAACAATTAAAGCAATTTGAATTCAAAGATTTAGTAAGGTGTCCATTTGCTATCATAATTCATGAGAGGAACAACTCAGCTGGCATCATTTACTTGCCCATTGAGAATCTCTGCTCTCCACACTTTAGGGAAGTATTTGAAACTGTTTGCATAAAGTAGATAGATGTCATGACCAATCCAACCTAGCCCTGGAACTTACTAGTGATTAGATAAACTCTGAGTGGGGCTTGAGGGATAGGGGAAGATGGATAATCCTTTTCTAAAAATGATGGGGTCTAAGTTATAAGGAGAGCTCTGTAGGAGAGCTAGGTCTGGTCATAGGACCACATAATTTCAGGGTTGGAGAAGACTTACTTCTCTACCTGAAGAGCAAGGCCTTCTGCACCATTCTTGATGCATGTTCACCTAGCTGTTGTTCAAAGACCTCTAGTTATGAAAAATGCACCACGTCTCTTGGCAATTGATTTCACTCCTTTCTGTATCTTCTTTCCCTTTTTCCTAGTTCTTCCCTCTGGGACCAAGCAAAGGAGGTCATTTCCTCTTCTTTGGGGTAGGGATGGGTGAGGGGGACAAGCTTCTTCATGTGCTTTTTTTTGTATTTTAGCACCTAGCCAGTGCCTTATACATAGTAAATATTTCATAAATGTTTGTTGAACTGAATTTATTTCAACATGAAATCTTCAAATATTTGAAGACATCTACCATGTCCCCCCTAAATCTTATGTCTTCCAGAAGACTAAATGTACCCAATTCTTTCAACAGTATGGCAGAGGTTCAAGTCCCTCACCATTTTGACTGCCTTATTCTAAATGGTCCTAGCTTTTGTCTACTTCCCTTTCCTTGTTCTCTGTTCAGAATTCCCTGAACTCAAGTCAGTATGACAATACAGTGAGACACAGCAATCTACAGCAGCCACCCGAAGTGAATGTGTGCAAAAACCTAATTTAATGTGCCATGGGACTAGAAAAAAAAATAAATTTTAGCTGACTAATATTTTATTTCAGAACATTGCTGTAGAGTCATTTTGTCAAAAAGAATTCAAAGCCCAGGGAATAGATAGAGATTAAGAGAAAATAAACAGGGAATAGCAGGTGGCTGATGCTTTATCTAACTTAATCTGATTCTTCAAAGCTACCTAGAATCAAATCACCCTATGACCATGTGAATGACCATATGTTATATTTGAGGGGCTAATTTGAAGGATTGAAAAGATGATCAGTCTTTTCAGTCCTTTCCTCTAATTTAGCTCTACAAAGGTATAGTTTTATGTTGAGCATTACTACCACAACACTAAGAGGTGAAAGTAACACCTAATGTACAAATCACACGCTTTCCAGAGGGGTTTAATAAAGGATGTGATACAGCTGACCACATTTCAGATGGATGGTGACCATAAGAAACACAATTGTCTCCAAGGTCACCTTAGATATTTCCATCTAAAGGATGAGCTTGTCCAGACCTGAAGAGTTCTTGGTCTTATACCAGCCATTGACATGCCAATACATGCATATGTATCTGTGGAAGGGAAGGAAAATTATTTGACAGTAGCGCAATGTGAAGCTGGGTTGTTCTTGGTTCACTTTTGATTACTGTGTGATCTGGCTTTAAATGTTTGGGAAACGCTGATTATTGGCAGGGTATAATGTGGTTGATCTTATAGATAGTTTTTCTAAGCGCATGCTTGGTCTTTTGAACAACCCACACTTGGTACTTGTTCAATATTCTTAGAAAGCTTAGACACTAATGGCTCATGTGTGCCCTGATGCTAAATTCTATACAGATAGAACTTTTATAGATCCTGTACAGGATCTAATGGCTGTTATCTGGATGAGAGGCCTGTACTAGGAAGTTGCTGCTGATTATACAAGGATATACAAGAAGCTACTCTTATCTTAAACTCTGGGGTGTGAGGTGTGGGATCCAGGGGTGAAGTTGGGGAAGAAAAGTCTACATAGTAAAGTTTCTTGCAAAAATTACCAAGAGGAAAAAAAATTGTTGATTTTTTTTTACATGCAAGTGTCCTTAAGTATTCTTAAAAGAAAACCATTAACAGGTGACTAAAATTGATTACAATACACTGTAGTGGAAGTTGCAGGGGCAACTGGCAGTTTCAGTATACACTAAACAATAAATGAATCCATCCATTGGATTGTAAGCTCCTTGAGGGCAGAGACAATCTTTTAACTCTTTTATCCGCAAAACTTAGCACATAGCTAATAAATATTGAGTGATTGATCATAGATATGGAGCTGAAAAGGACCTCAGCATTTTTAACAGAATAGGAAATAGGCACAAAGGCACAAAGAGGTCTAGTGCCACAAGTAGCAAGGATTAAAGGTGGGATTTAGACCCAGGTCCTTTAACTCCAAAGCCATGGTTCTTTCCACTAAGCCACATAACCTCATACAAATGTGTGGTCCATCACTTAGTCTTGTTTCTACAGGTAGAAGTTTTGGCAGCTGTGGGGATGGATTGGAGAGGGGAAGCAGCTGGAAGCTTGAAGTCTAATCAGGAGGTTTCTGCAGTCAGGTGAGATGTGAGGGTCTGAACTAGCATGTTGACCATGTGAGTGGAGATGGTTGTTATAAGGAAACCCTTGAAGGGAGCATTCTAAGACATAGGCCAGTCCTGGAACCATCTCTCCTTAAATGAATAATACCTGAGAAAAGTGGATGGAAAGAATAATCAGAACCCCCAGCTTCTCAATCTCAATCTCCACCCTACTTCTCAATCTCAATCTCCACCCTATGCCCATCATCTTTCAGGCATTCACCCAGAGACATTATTAATTCCACCTTCCCTGATAGGTATCCTCTGAAAAAGAAGAAACTGAGAAGCATCCCCCCAAAACATATCAAACTCTGTTGAATCTCACCCAATTAGAAATGTCAAAGAAGACAGCAACACTAAGAGGCATCAATTTGGGGTTCATTGAGTAACTCAGTTACCCCCAAGTTTTTTGTCCAACTGGCCAACATAAGGCTTTAATCAAGAGAATCAAGCTGACCTATGTTACCTGCTATACAGACCCATAGCTTGACAGCAGTGGCTAAAATCAAAAGAAGGTCAAGTGTGTCCAAGAGTGTTGTAAGGTTCAAATGAGAAGATGATTGTAAAACACTTTGCAAACCTTAAAGTGCTATATAAAAGTCAGTTTTTGTTATTATTGTTATTATCCTGTAGTCACCAGACCTCCAGGCTATCACCCCCCCTGAGTTTCATTCCTGCTGAGCTCAAGCAATGTTTATAGAACAATACTGGAGCCTGATAGTAAATCTTTTAATAACCGGGCTATGTGAAAAAAAAGTATGCACATACTTTTAAGTTTAATCTGCATTAACACCTTTTAAAGGCTGGGTAAGTCACAAAACAATAAATAAAGCCCTGATTTGCAGTGATGGCCAGTTTTCGACGTGTAAATGCTCACATTGAAAATTTACCAGTGAGCTCTCTCGAAGAGGTGAGTCCTACTGTTCTGTATCTCCTTTATATTGTGCAGTGGGTTGTTGTGATCTGGATAAAAAATAGAAGCATAGAAGCCTCCTAACTGGACTTCCTGCCTGCAGTCTCTCCTCTCTCTAATTTGTCCTCTACATACTGCTAAAATAATCTTCTTAATATACCTGGCTAGCTGGGTCATTCTAAATTAGAAGTTCTAAAATAAAATGCATAGTATTACAAAGAAAACCAACTCTATCGAAATAGGGATGTAATTTTTTTCCCATTCAAGTTCATGGACCCCCTGATATCTATCAATGGATGGATCCCAGGTTAAAACCCTGACTCTAGAATAGGTAGTCACCTTGGGGGATTCTATTGATTCTCTAATAACAACAACAAGCAGCATTTATATAGTACTTTAAGGTTTGTAAAATGCTTTACAAATAGTATCTCATCTTATCCTCACAACAACCCTGGGGGATAGGTGCTATTATTATCATTCCCATTTTACAAATGAAGAAACTGAGACAGACAGAAGTTAAATAACTTGCTTAGGACCACATAGGTAGTGATTGTCTGAAGTAGGATTTGAATTCAGTTCTTCCTGATTCCAGGACAGCTAGGAAGACTCATCTTCTTGAGTTCAAATCCAGCCTCAGACACTTTGTGACCCTGGCTGAGTCACTTAACCCTGTTTGCCTCTACCTGTAAAACGATCTGGAGAAGGAAATGGCAAACCATCTCAGTATCTAACGCCAAATGGGGTCATGACCAGTGAAAACAACTGAACTTTCTGACTCGAGGTTCAGTACCATATCCATTGTACCACCTAGCTGCCCCATAATAAAGTATAAATTACTTAGATTAGCAGGTAAGGCCTTTTACAATCTATTTCTAGCCTACCTTCCAGGCTTATCATGCATTTTTTTTTCCTTTATACTCTGTTCCAGTCAAACTATCCTATGTGATGTTTCTCAAACCTTAGCATTCCCTCTATGCCTGAAATCTACCTGCACCTTCCCTCTAACTCTTAGAAGCTCCAATTTGTTAGTCAATGTGCCACCCACTATGGAAGCCTCTTTTGATCTCCTTTGTTGTTAGAACTCTTGTATTCCTCAAATTACTGTATATATACTCCTCTGTTTATATATCATAACCTCTCTTCCTGAGTAGAACAGTAAGACCCTTGAGGGGAGGGTCTGATATTTGGTTTGTTTTTGTATCCCCAGCATCTAACATAGTACTTTGCAAATAGGAGGTGCTTAATAAATGCTTGCTAGATTGGATTATGGAACACATAACTAGTAAGCAACAGAGTTGAGTTTCAAACCCAAGATCTCTGACTTCAGATCCAGTGTCCTTTCTACCACATCATAATTACAGGTAAGAAAAGTAGTGGTGAATGGAATTTCATATCTTGGTGAAGCAGGGCCAATTATCTTCATCCCTGTTATCTCAATAAGTGCCAGATAAGTATAACAAATATTGGCATACTGTATTACAAAAAAAAATGTAAGCCTGAATTGAAACAACCAGAAAATTAAAATAATGGTGTTTTTTTCTACTAGTGGAGACTTACCAAGGTGGGGGACATTATTATTGATCCTATTCCTTGTACTGTTTCCCAGGGTCCTTTTGTCTAGTTGATTTATAAATTCAAATGATACATTGCTTTTCTGAATCTGAATATTGTATTCATCCTCTAGGAGGGACTCTTCTTTTGTAAGTGAGAGAAAAATTACAAACAAGCAAGATGTCAAATTTTTTTTTTAAAAGAAACACAACGTAAATAACCAAGAGATCCTGGAATTTCTAGAGTATGCCCGAAATTCGGTACAGATTATGCCCAATATCCTATATGTTCTTCATCTGCAATATTGTATAATAATTGAAGCTCAGACCAATGACCTGATGTATTGTAAGATCTTAAATCATCTTCAGGATCATTTAATATTTTTTAGTTTAGTTGTAGTGTTATACTTCTAATTTTTTGAAAATTGGTAATCCACAAAGGATATATATGGGAACTCTAAATTAACTAGGACATTCAATTAACTAGGACACACTATTCCCCAACCATTTTGAGTAAATGGGAGTTCATTGTATACTGACTTGCTAAATTATATTGGCTAAATATGAGTTGCTGACAGTTGGCTGTTACTGCAATCAACTTTGGTGGATGTATAGTGAGAACCATTAAGAGAAACTGGTAACAACAGGAAGTGAAATTGGTTCCTACAATTGTAACTCACAAAATGAAAACAGTTATGTACTCTCTGCTTCTTCGAAATGGGCAGTTCCATTGAATGGAATGCAGTCATCCATGGGGAGCTGTCCACTGGCAGTTAATTTATGCCCAGGAACATTAGTCCAGAATGCATAAGAATATACATGGATCTGCAAGTAGCTGAATGCTGAAAATTATTTTAAACTCTGAAGAGCTCAAATCCTGATGTTGGTACTACCTCTGTGTATATGATCCAGGCTCTGCCTCTTGCATCCAGCCCTATGGCTTGGAATTTTGTGTCTTTGAAACCAATCTCTGGTTCTGCAAAAGCATCCCAATGTTTCTGTTCCCTCCCTACGTAAGAACTTTATTGGCCCTAAGGGGCCTAAAGCCCCTTAACCATAGGTATCCCATAGGGCTATGTCCTGGGCTTTCGTCTTTTCTCCCTCAATACTACTTCACTTCACACTCCCATCAGCTCTCAGGGATTTAATTATCATCTCTATGCTGATGATTCTCAAATCTACCTATCCTGCCCTAACCTCTTTGCTGACTTCCAGTTTTCCATTTCTGATTGCCTTTCAGACATTGGAACTAGATGTCCATTTGACATTATAAACTCAACACGTCCAAAACTGAACTCATTATCTTTTCCCCCCAGACCAGGGGTGGGGAACCTTCAGCCTTGAGGCCACATGTGCCCTTCTAAGTCCTCAGTTGCGGCCTTTTGCCTGAGTCCAAGTTTTACAGAACAAATCCTTTTATTAAAAAGGATTTGTTCTGTGAAGTTTGGATTCAGTCAAAGGGCTGCACTTGAGGACCTAGAGGGCTATGTGTGGCCTTGAGGCCGAAGGTTCCCCACCCCAGCTAGAATTTCCCCTTCCTCCAAATTTCCCTATTACTGTCAAGGATACTACTATCTTCCCAGTCCCCCAGGCATAAAACGTAGGTGTCATCCTAATCTTTTCACTATCTCTCTCATCCTTGTCCCCCATATCTAATCTCTCTCCAAGACCTGTCAATCTTACCTTTGCAACATCTCTCAGATATGTCCCCTTCTTTCTTCTGATACTGTGACTACCCTGGTTCAGGTTTTTGTTTCCTCACACTTGGACTATAGCAACAGCCTGTTGCTGACAAACTGCCTGACTTGCCTGAAGTCTCTCCCCACCCAATCCATCATTATTACCCAATTCAGTCATTAAAGTGATTTTGATAAAGTACAAGTCCATCTTACCATGCCACCTCCCTATTCAATAAAACACAGTGGCTCCCTGTCACCTCCAGGATCAAATACTAAAGCCTCTGTTTGGTGTTCAAAGCCTTTCTTTTTTTTTTCTCCAAATAGTATTTTATTTTTCCCCCAGTTACATGTCAAGAAATTTTTTAGCATTCATTTTTAAAAGAATTTGAATTCCAAATTTTTCTTCCCCCCTCCTTCCCCTCTCCTCTTCTAAAAATAGTAGGCACTGTGAAATAGTTTATACATGTGCTGTCATGTAAAAATATTGCCATATTAGTCATAGTTGTGAAAAAAGAAACAGATTTAAAGGGGAAAAAACCATGAGAAAAATAAAGTAAGTGAAAAAAATATGCTTTGATCTGCATTCAGAGTCCATTCATTTTTTATCTGGATATAGACAGCATTTTCCTTCATGAGTCCTTTGTACTTGTCTTGGATCATTGTGTTGCTGAGAAGAGCTGAATCATTCATAGGTGATCATCACTCAACATTACTGATACTGTGTACAATGTTTTTCTGGTTCTGCTCATTTCACTTTGCATCAGTTTGTACAAATCTTTCCAGGTTTTTCTGAAATCTGCCTGTTTGTCATTTCTTATTGCACAGTAGTATTCCATTACATTAATTTACCACAGCTTGTTCAGTCATCCCCCAATTAATGGGCATCCCCTCAATTTCCAATATTTTGCCACTACAAAAAGGGCTGCTATAAATAGGTTTGCACACATAAATCCTTTTACCTTTTTATGATCTCTTTGGGGTACAGAACTAGTAGTTGTATTGCTGGGTCAAAGGGTATGTACAGTTTGTTTGCCCTTTGGGCATAGTTCCAAATTGCTCTCCAGAATAGTTGGATTAGTTCATAACTCACCAACAAGACACTAATGTCCCAATTTTCCCACATCCTCTCCATCATTTATCATTTTCCTTTTTTGTCATATTAGGTGTGAGATGGTACCTCAGAGTTGTTTTAGTTTGCATTTCTCTAATCAAAAATGATTTAGACCATTTCTTCATATGCTTATATAGTTTTGATTTATTCATCTGAAAACTGCCTGTTCATATCCTTTGACCATTTATCAATTGGGGAATGGCAAAGCCTTTCATAAACTAGTCCCTTCCTACCTTTCCAGTCTTCTTCAACCTTTCTCCTTCCCATGTATTCTTCATTCCAGGGACACTGGCCTCCTGGCTATTCTATAAACCACACACTCCATCTCTTGGCTCTGAGCATTTTCTCTGGGTGTCCCCCATGCCTGGAATGTTCTGCCTTCTTATCTCTACCTCCTATTTTCTCTGACTTCCTTTAATTCCCAAATTATCCTGTATTTGCTTGTTTGTACATATTTGTTTATGGTACCCTCAATTATACTGTGAACTCTTTTATAGCAGGGACTGTCTTTTGCCTCTTTTTTTTATGCACAGTGCTTACACATTTGGGGGGCTTAATAAGTGTTTATTGGCTGACGGACTGACTGACTCTCAGTGTGTCCTCCATATAACTCACCAAGGCTATAAGTTGTTGAGCTGCATTGGTAGAGGTGGCTTCCTCATTGGAACTTCCCTAAACTGATGAAATCATGCAGCTACCTGAGTATAGCTATCTAGGAATTCATAGATCTTCAAAAAAAAAAGAAAGAAAGAAAGAACGAAAGCTCTCTCTCTCTCTTATTACCTGAGAGGCAACCTGGAATAGATGATAGAGAGATGGTCTTGGAGCCCAGAAGTCCTGTCTCTAACATATGCTGGCTCTGTGACCTTGGGGAAATGATTTAACTTCTCAGTAATCAAAGCAACTCTCTCTAAGTTGTGAAGAAGGCAACAGGCTGAATTGGTAGAGGGAGTTTTCTTATCCAGGAGTTCTTTTAGTGGTGAAATCACAGGTCCAGTGAAATTATAGATCAAGTAACTAATGGTTAGATTCCATATTCCATATTCTTCAATTCATTCCTGTTTTTGTTCTCAGTTCTATGTTGGAAGTAAATGACATCATTCCATGGTCTGATATAAAGGCTTAGCCCAAAGCAGAATTAAGGTTCCTCTCCAAATGGCTTTTTTTCACACCTGTTTCTGAAAGTTCATTGTATTTTTTATTTAAAAAAATTTTTTTCTCTAGCTTCTGCTGGGATAAAGCAAAATTAAATCATGTTGAACCACAAAGTATAATATAGCTAGGCCTCATTTATCTGGAGGTCAAACTTCTGGCAATTTCAACTATCTAGATAATAAGGGAGAATTCATAATTAGATGGGGAATGATTTTTAAGCAGCAGCAGCAGCTTAAAACTAATCAGTGCCATTAAAGATAGGGTCAAGCAACCTTGTTGTTCACTCTTCATTTTCAAAAAGGACCAATAACATCACTGAGTGATGTCTTGACTTATATGTTAATTGGAATTAAGTGAGGCAGAGTTGCATGAAGTTGTCAGCCTCATTCTCTTTTCCTGAGTCATCAAAGTCGAGTGGTAAGAAAAAAGTCAGGACAACTGGCTATGGCCTGGGATGCAGTGGATGACTTTGTTGTCTTTGATGTTTGGCCAAGCTCTAAGTGCTCCACAGTGCCTGCTTCAGCCACCTTCATGGCCCTTGCAACAAGTTTCTCATCTGCCCATTCTGCTGGGGAAGGTCTTCACATGCTTGATGTAAACATCCCCCTAACTCACCAACAGGGTCAATTACCCTCAACCTAGGTTAGCCTGTCTGCCAAAATGGTTTTACCAGGGTGTGGTTGCTGCACATGGCACAGCTTCTTGGAGCCATGAGTAAGAACTGGGTGACAGGTGGATATTAAAAGTGGAGGAGCAACCCTGAAAAGGGCTTGGCAAGCCCTCGCACCAGAGGTGCTAGTCCTCTCCAAACACCCCATATACCTCAACAAGCAACTTATTAAGTCCTTATCCCTGTATCCTTAGTCACTGATTAATATTCTATGGAATATCTCATTCAAGTAAATTCACATTATATTTAAGTACCTACTATATGCAAGGCATTGTGCTAATCAATCAATCACATTTTTTAAGTATATACTATGTACCTGCACTATCCATTAATTCATAGATAGAGTACATGGCTAGAAGTCAGGAAGAACTGGGTTCACATCCCACTTCTGACACTTGCTAGCTTTACATAACATCAATGAACACTCCTAATCCAGATGAACAACAAAAGAAATCTAATGGACCAAACACAGAAATGATCATTAAAAGATTCTTTCCCCCTCCCCACCATAACAGTTTAGCTGTTTAACCTCTTAGAAGCCTCAGTTGTCCTATCTAGCCATACAATGTCTACTTTCTTCCCTCTCTGCTAGGATGCTTTAGGGATACATGAGATAACATGTGTTGTATATTATGCGTTTCTTGAAGAGGTCAATGGGGCAAAGATTATAGCTAGTTAAGAATGAAGATAAAGATTTCATATGAGAGGTAAGATTATGAGCTGAATCTTGAAGCATAGGCAGAATTTCAACAGTGCCAGTGCAGAGGGAGAGCATTTTAGGCTAAAGAAACATCATGAGCAAAGACACAGAGCTAGAGAATTTGGTATATTTGGAATAATCTAATTTGAATTTGGATTCTGTATAAGGAAATATTAGAGCATAAGGCTGAAAAAGTAGTTTTGAACCATACAGTGGATTTAATTATGGAAAACAGCCCTCCCTAGTGGAAAGAGCACTAGATTTGGAATCAGGGGCCCTTGTTTGAATTATACTTATACTACCTACTACCTTCGTGAATTTGAGTAGGCCCACATCTCTTGTTTTCAATTGCTTCTTCTGTAAAATGAGAGGAATGGATTAGGTCACCTATAAGTTCCCTTCTATGTCTAAATCTATGATTCAAAATGGAGGCACTGAATATTTTTGAGTAAGGACCATAACAATAGCTATACATCAGGAAGTTTAGCCTAATAGTGATATGCAGGATAAACTAGAGGGATAGGAGACTAGAGGTAGGAGAACTAGTTATGATGGTGAGAGGTAATGGAAATGGAAAAGGGAAGGATTCAAGAGACATTGCAAAGGTAGAATTCATAGAACTTGGGAAATAATTGGATGTGGGGAGATGAAGTAGCTAAAAATCGATAAGGTTTTTGAGAATGGGTGACTCAGAAAGAATTAATAGCAATAGGGAAGTCTGGGAAGTATACTGGCTTGGTGGAATGGAATATGGGAAAGATAATGAGTTCGATTTGGGTAATATTGAGTATGAGATGTTAACTGGATATCTTACTGAATTTAACTAGACAGCAAGTAGAAATGGGGAACTGAAGTTCATTGTAGAGATCTTGGGGTTAGGAAATACCAATTTGGTCTATGAGATGATAGTTGAAATTGTGGGGGATAATAATATCATCTAGGGGAGAAGTGTTGACCTTTTTGTGTCACTTTGGCAATCTAAAAATTTATGGACTTTTTGTCAGAAGAGTGTTTTTAAATTTATAAAATAAAATACACAAGATTACAAAGGAAATCAATTCTACTGAAATAAAGATGTAATTTTTTCCCAACCTAGTTGATAGACCTCCTGAAATCTAACCACAGATACCTAGGTCTGTGGCTACATGGTTAGCACTCATGATCTAGGGCATGAGAGCCGAGGAGAATAAGGCCCAACACAGAGTCTTGAGAAATATGTTCATCTAGAGGGAGAGGAACTCACAAAAGACTCAGAAAGGAAGAAGGTGAAGTTCCATTAGACTGTAATCTCCTTGAGAGCAAGGGAGCTTGCCTTTCTTTGTATCTCCAGGGTTTAGCACAGTATCTGGCACATAGTAAGCACTTAATAAATGCTAGTTGATTGATTGACTGATTGATCACTGAAGCCATGGAGAAGTCTCTCAAGATAGAGGCAGGTTAACAGAATTAAAAACTGCAGAGAGATCAGGAAGGATGAGAACTGAAGCTGTATTGTATATTCAAGGAATGATTATTGGTTTACAGATGATCTATCTTTTTTATTTTCCATCCCTTTGCTTATGCTACTTGTCATTTGTAATGGAAAATCACTAGACTGAGATTCAGAAGACATCTGTTCCAGGTTCAGCTCTGCCATGAACTATGTGACCTTGAGTAATTCATTTAACTTCTGTGGGCCTTGGTTTCATTAAATATTTAAAGAGGCTGAATGGACTTGATGAGCCTTTAAGATCCTTTCTAAATCCAAGATTCTACCACTCTAAGTACTGGGAGTGACCCATTGCTTAAGTATGAAAAAAATCCAGGCTTCTCCTTTAATAACTTCATGACAACTTGTGCATACTTGGGACACGGTCTTGCTGGGGCTTAAGTTGCCTTACATTCCACCTCTCTGGCTGCACCTGGCTTCCAGTCTTCTGAGATCAGCTCCTTAGTAACATGTGGCATTTATCAATTACGACCAGAGGAGATAAATTAAGTAAAAAATAGAATGATAATTTGTTGTGCAATTGATGCCCATTTGGCCTTCTGCAAATCAAACTAGGTGGTCATGACAAAGGTGTTATTGGGAATCAACCTTCCCTGTCTTGGGGAAGGCTCTCTCTGGTAGCCTTTTTTGACTCTGAGATCTAATGAAAGATGATGAGTTAGGTGGTAGGTTGTGCTTTGCCAAGATCCTACTGTGTGAAGCTGGGCAAAACCACTCTCTAACTTTTGTGAGTTTCCCCCATCTGTTGAACAGGGAATTTTTAAAAATCCACCTAGTAAATAACTTGGACTTTAGGATTGTTATGGAACTGAGTTAATGAAGGATCTGGGCAGAGGTTCATAAACCTGTGCCTGGAGTCTGTCACAAGGAAGTGAAAACCATCAGAATGAGGCCATAAAATATGCAGAAAAAGCCTCCCTCCTTTATGAATAGGAGAATCATACTCTGTATGAAGAGCCAAGCTGCCCTTTCTAATTAAGTTTAACCATAGTGTTGGTGGAAAATATTGTGTAGTAAAAACAGAACATTGAATAGGAATGATACAGAGTGCAATGGGAATCTCCTATAACAACAGAGGTGGAGCCCATGAGACTTATAAATAATATATAATATTATTTACATATACAAATATATATATGTATTTTTTTCCAAGCTACTTATTAGATCATAAGCTCTTTGAAGATAGAGGGTGAATTTATCTCTGTTTAGAACTTGCTTCCCCAAATATTTTGGAACCCAAATTAATATCTTGAAAGAATAATGGTATGCTTCTTTATCAGTGTAAGCTACTTCATAGATTCTTAGATACAACAGTAGAGGGTGTGTAGTTCCCATCTTGAAAAGTCATTATCCTGTGATTAGTATAATGTTGCTGGCAGGTACTATAAAGCATAGAGATTATCATATTCCTGGTATTTGTGACTCATGCCATAGCATAATTCCAAACAGACACTGCAAATGGACAAGTGAACCCAGTATTGAATTGGAGGAGGAGAGCAAGAGAGCCATTTGGACTGCCTTTAGGAAATTGCAAAGTGCTTTTAATGAACCAAACTTCTTCCTGAAAGACCCATCTTTTTTAATAACATCTTTAATAACCCATTTTCTCTTCCTTCCTTCCTTCTTTTCCTTCTTTTATCTTTCTTTCCTTCCTTCCTCCCTCCCCCTCTCTCTTTCTTTCTTTTTGAATTTTTTTGAAGATGGAGGAGACATGGACATGTTTGTAGGCACTAAGGAAGCAGCCAGTAGACAGGGTGAGATTGAAGATAAGCTAGATAGTGGGCATGATAGAGGGGGCAAACTGCTGGAGAAGAGATGAAGGAATGGGATCACTTGTCCATGTAGAGGGTTTGTCTTGGCATGGAGAAGGGCCACTTTTCTTTTGAGTCAGGAGTAAAGGAGGAGATAGTGCCAGAAGGCATCTGAGTGAAATGAGCTGAGGAGGAGGGGAGAAAGAGGGAGTTCTTGATGAATGGCATCAATTTTTGAAGTGAAATGTGAGGCAAGGTTTTTAGTTGAGAATATAGGAGAGGGGGAGCCATGGAAATTTTGAGGAGGGATGAAAAAGTTTAGAAAAGCTACTGCGGTGAGTGAGATGGTCAATTAGGGAGGTGTAAAATGATTGCCTTCCATAGAGAGGGATCAGTTGAAATTATGTAACATAAATTTTGTACTGGACCCAGTCAGCATGATTTTGTGATTTTCTCCAGTTTTATCCAGCAGCACATGAGTAGGAGCAAAGGCAGAGAATGGTGGGTATAATCCAAGGTGAGGGATTAGGACATGGGTGGGGAACATGTGGCTTCGAGGCCACATGTGCCCTTCTAGGTCCTTGGGTGTGGCCTTTTGACTGAGTCCAAATTTTTCAGAACAAATCCTTTTGTTAAGGGGTTTTGTTCTGTGAAGTTTGGATTCAGTCAAAAGGCAGCACTTGAGGACCAAAGGGCCACATGTGGCTTCGAGGTTGCAGGTTCCCCACCCCGGCTTAAGATGACAAGTTCTTTTTTTAGGATAAGTGGTTAAGAGACGAGAGAAGAAGACAGTGTAGAATTGAACTGGTTCACCAAGGGGCAAAAATGGGGAAGAGAAGAGAGTGTACAGAGCATAGGGGTGATGACCTATGAAAGAACTGAGGAGTGGAATGATTGGAGGTCACAGTGAGGATGAAGAACAGGGTTAGGCAAGGTGAAGAAGAGGGAGAAGTTAAATTATAGCAGATTATGAACAGATACAGGAATTTCAGAATTCATGAACATGGGAGTGGAACATTTTTAGGTGATGACAAAATGAAAGGTATGACAATATCTGTGCGTAGCTGAGGTGGGTTGGAAGAGTTGATCATGGGAAATGAGCAAATTTAGGGGCTGGGAATTTAAGACTATTTTAAGGAAGTATGAATATGTATGTTGAAGTGCCCTAGTACAAAAGTAATTGAGGAGGAGAGAAAGACTATAAGGCAAGCATTGAATTCATTGAGAAAGGAAGGAGAGTGCCCTGTATAGATAGATAGATAGATAGATATAGATATAAAAATATAGATATAGATAGATATAGATATAGATATAGATATGGATATAGATATAGATATAGATATAGATATAGATATAGATATAGACAAGAACCATCAAAATCTTGATTGGGTGATTGTATGTATGTATGTATGTATGTATAGACACATACACATACAAATATATATATAGTATATATGTATAGACACTTACACAAAAATACATAGTATGTATGTATAAGCATATATACATACAAAATATATATATAGTATGTACATACAGGCACATACACATACAAAATATATATAGTATACATGAATAGACACATACAAAAATACATCTAATATGTATGTACAAACACATATACATACAAAATATATGTAGTATGTATATATATAGACACATCCACATACAAAAACATATATAGAATTTGTGTGTGTGTGTGTGTGTGTGTGTGTGTGTGTGTGTATGAACCTTAAAGGAGTTTACTGAGTGATGGAGGGAGAGGGAAAACCTGGGAGTAGCAGTGAGGAGTAAAGAGTGATCCAACTTTCACACTGTGACCAGTGAGTTGGGAGGTATGAGTAAAAGTACATCAGATGCTGAAAAAGGTAACCAGGGATCTTGTGACATTAAGAGGGAGCTAGGTCTCAGTATAAGAAGATGCAGAGAGTGAGAAAGGAAAAAGTTTAAGATGAAAGCTAGTTTGTTACCTATGGAGCAGGTATTCCAGAGAGTAGAGAGAAAAGGGTAGGTAGCTTTCGAGTGTGATCTTGGAGGGGATAAGTTGAGGGGAAAAGAAACTTTTATTTCCTTCCTCCCTTCCCCCATCCCATGTGATATGATATCTACCTCCTGCCTAATCCCACCTAATCTCTAGGCTCTTACTAGAAGAGTAAAAGGAAGGCTCAACCTTCCACCTGACCAAGTGCCTTCCATCTCTCGCTACAGGTGTCCCTTGAAAGAAGATGAAGAAGAAAGTCAGGAGGGAGCAGACTTCCATTTTCTGATGTAGGGTTTGATTTCTATCTTCTACTGTACCTGTGTGGGTTTGGTTTCTATCTCTGGTTTAACATCTCCTGCATGATCTTCAGCCTTCTTTGGGAAGAGGAGAGGAGCCTTCCACATATTGCTTAATGTACTCACACCTGGTCATACCCTACATATCCTAGTGAGTCTGAACTCCTCTAGGTCATCATCTGAAGCCCATTCCTCATACCTCCGTTTTGTTTCCTTATTCCCATCCCTCTCAACCCTCCCCCCAAAGTACCAACCTAATGCTACTCACCCCTCCCACTGTGCCCTCTGGAATGCCTGCTCCACAGGCAACAAACTTGCCTTTATTTTTAATCATTTTTTTTCCAATTCCTTCCATCTTCTAGCAATCAATGAAACCTGGCTCCCTGTTGATGACACTGTATCCTTGACCACCCTCTCCTGTAATGGCTTCACTACTCACTCCTCTTAGCTCACTGGTCAAGGCAGGGGAGTTAGAATACTTCTTGCTCCCTTTTGCCACTTTCAGTTCTTCACCCTACCTCCAGCACTCAGTAACCTTTCCTCCTTTGAGGTCCATATAATCCATATTTATCACTCAATCAAGATTCTGGTGGCTGTTGTCTACAAACCTCCAGCACACTCTCTTTCCCTCCTCAATGAGTTCAGTACCTGTCTTACAATCTCTATTTCTTCTGCAACTCCTGCCCTCAAAATATGGGACTTCAACACATATACTGATGTTTCTCAAGAACCCTAATGGCTCTCAGTTCCTCAACCTACTTGCTTCTTTTTATTTTTTTAATTTAATTTATTTTGGGGGGGGGGTAGGAAATGGGGATAAGTGACTTGCCCAGGATCACACAGCTAGTAAGTGTTATGTGTCTGAGGCCGGATTTGAACTCAGGTCCTCCTGAATCCAGGGCAGGTGCTCTAATCCACTGCACCACCTAGCTGCCCCCCTACTTGCTTCTTATATCCTACTTCCTCCACCCTACACAACACACACAAAGAACCCTTGATCTTGCCATCACTCACAAATGTACTACCTCCATGTTTAAATCCCATATCTCATCAGTATTTGAACAATAGCAGCTGGAGGTTTAGAGTTACTGGAATGGGGAGGGCATGATGGAGGGGGCACAAACACTGTAAATGTACAAGGAGCTGGTCCCAAAATTGGAGAGGAGGAGGAGAACAATCTAGATTGCTAAACTGCAAAGTTATTTTTAATAACTGTAAGCTCATTGAAACAAAGACCACATTTTTAATATGTGGTATGGCTGTGAATCATGAAACATTGCCATCTCTAAAAGACTAGAATGGAGGATTCAATGAAAGAATGGATAGATAGAGGGGGGGGAGTGGGAGGAGAGGGAGAGAGAGAGAGAGAGAGAGAGAGAGAGAGAGAGAGAGAGAGAGAGTGACCTGGCCACAAATAAGGAATTGTACTAGGGAACTACTATAAAGTATACCATTAAAGAAATGTATTAATGAAAAAGATGAGCCAGTCATATAAGGAGAATGAGAGATAAATGTTGGAGAGCTCATAAACACCATTGATATTCTTCATTGATACCCTTCAAAAGAACACAAGAAAGACATGAATCAAGTTGAGTGTACTCCCTGTGTGAAACTTAACAGGACAACACGGACAAGACTGGGTAGACAAGGATGGTTACAATTGGAATCATCTGAGGGAGAATCCACACTGATGAAATTACACATTTATTGGTGTATTGGAGTATGTTAACTGATAGCTTTCTGAGGTTTTCATTACATCTGGGAAAAAAAAAAGGATCTTTCTGGCAAACCTAAACTCAAATTCATTTGCCTACATACACTGGTCACAGTCAAAATCATGTCAACAAGTATTTATTAAGTACCTACCATGTGTCAGATACTGTGCTAAGATACAAAGGCAGGCCAAAAAAAAAATCTCTGAAGGAGCTCACAGTCTAATGGGAAAGACAACAGAAAAACATCAAGATATATGTGTGTATATGTAAACACACATACATATATGTGTATATACACATATACATATGTACATATATATGCGATAAACTAGATAATCTCAGAGGGAAGGTACTAACATTAAGGAAGACTGAGGAAAAGTTTCTTATAGAAGATGAGACTTTAGTTGAGACTTGAAAGAAGCACAAAGTTGTCTTAAATTTTCAGGTTCAAATCCACTTGAGAGGAAAATGCTATCCTGTCCATGATCTGGTCTTCTCAAGGACTTACAGAGGTTCTCCGGGGCCTGTTGGATGAAGTCTAAGCTCCTGACATGAGCACATATGATCTTCAGTAATTTATTCTAGTTTTTTACTTATTCACTAAAATGCATTTCTACCTTTGTGTCTTGATTCATGCTATTGCCTTTGTGTAGCATATCCTTTTCTTCCTTTCCATATCAAGATCCATCAGTTCTTCAAGGGCCTAACCTCCTCCTCCTCATAGATCCCTTGCTCAATTCTGGCCAACATTACTCTTTCCCTTCTTGGACTCAGGCAACACTCATGTTGCATGGCTAAATTCAGTCTATCACTTAACTAAGAACTGTGTTGTAGTGTCTTTTATAATTGGTGTGTGTTTGATAGTTTCATAGACAGTTCTTATATCCTCATAAAAGACTATAAGCTCTTTCATGTCAGAGATTCTGGCTGTGTCATTCCGCTATTCAAATATCTAATCCTGTTGCCTATGGGATAAAATAAAAATTCCTCACGAGGTCTGGTATTTAAGGTCCTTCACATTCTGGCTCCAACCTACCATTCAAAGAATTTCAAATGATTCCTGTGGAGAAGCTAAAATGGATATTTCCTTTTCATTCTGCACTAACCTGTAGGCTATCTCCTGCTACCAATCATAGGCACTGCATTCCAGATGGTGTTAAGTACTAAGAGGAAAATACTTTGGTAAACTAATTCACACTAAGGTGTGGATCACACTTTCTGGTCAGCCTTTCTGAATGCATTTACATTTTTTAAAAAGCACCTTATTAATCAAAATGCATCTCTAAATGGTATACTTTTAAGTACGTGACAAAGTGAAGTGAAGAATTTAAGGCAAAGTGAAGAAAATTTGGGGACAGTTGAGTGGGGTCAAGGAAATGTTAGGCTATCTCATAGGCAATAGAGTAAAGTGACCCCTCCTTTCTGCATCTCACTGGTCTGATATGGAATATTGTTATAGTTATTCCATTTATACAATATTCCAATATTTTGCTGTATATCATTTGGTTCCGATGAATTCAGAAGCTGATTTTCCTTAAAAAAATATCTTGGGTGGGGGGTGAAAGTGGGAAATACATAGCAAATTAGCACAGAATAGTGAATAGAACAATAGACCTGGGGAGTCAGAAAGACCTAGATTCAGGTCCCACCTCTGACAATTTCCGGCTATGAAATTCCTTGCAAGTTCCTTAGCCTATTTAAGCTCAGTTTCCACATATTTAAGGGCAGTAATACCTGTAGCACCTACCACACAGGATTGTTGTGAGACACAAATGAGATAATCTATCCAAAGCCTTTGCAAACTTTTTTTTTAGTGTCTTAAAAAAATCTTTTTGTCTCCCTCAGTCCCTCCCAACCCCACATTAGATAAGGCCAACATATATATATATATATATATATATATATGTGTGTGTGTGTGTGTGTGTGTGTGTGTATGTATGTATGTATGTATGTATGTGTAGGTATATATGTATGTATTTCTATATGTGTGTATGTGTGTCTGTATCTATATGTACATATGTATGTGTGTGTATGTGTATGTACATGTGTGTGTGTGGAATCATACAATACATACTTCCATATACCAGTTCTTTCTCTGGAGGTGGATAGCATCTTCCTTCATAGGTCTTTCATAGGTCTCTCAAAGTTGATTTGAATGTTCATATTACTCAGAATAGCTTAGTCACTCACAGTTACTCTTTGAACAATATTGCTATTATTGCATACAACAAAATCTTGGTTTTCCTCATTTTACTCTGCTGTATTTCCGGCAAGTCTCTTAATGTCTTTTCTAAAACTAATCTACTCATCATTCTTACAGGCCAGTAGTATTTGATAACAATCATATGCCACAACTTATTTACTTATTTGGCTAGGCAATGGGGTTAAGTGACTTCCCCTGGGTCACACAGCTAGTAAGTGTTATGGGTCTAAGGCTGGATTTGAACTCAGGTTCTCCTGAATCCAGGGCTGGTGCTCTATCTACTGTGCCACCTAGCTGCCCCTATACCACAACTTATTCAACCGTTCCCCAACTGATTTTTTTCTGGCTCAGTAAAGTAATTTTTTGGTAGTTTAATTGGGATGGCACTGAATAAATAGATTCGTTTAGATAGAATTGTCATTCTTATTATATTGGCTCAGCCCACGTATGAATAATTCATATTTCTCCAATTATTTAAATCTGAATTTGTATAAAAACTGTTTTATGATTATGTTCATATAGTTCCTGGATTTGTTTTGGCAGATATAGTCCCAGATATTTTATATTGTCTACAGTTATTTTAAATGAAATATCTCTTACTATCTTTTCTTGCATTGCTTTGTTGGTAATCTATAGAAATACTAATGATTTGTGTAGGTTTATTTTATATCCTGCTACTTTGCTAAAATTATTAATTGTTTCAAATATTTTTAGTTGAATATCTAGGATTTTCCAAGTATACCATCATATTGTCTGCAAAAAGAGATAGTTTTATTTCTTCGTTGCCCATTCTGATTCCTTCAATTTCTCTTTCTTCTGTTGTTGCTATTATTAGCATTTCTAGTACAATATTAAATAATATTGGTGTTAATGGTTATCCTTGTTTCACTCCTCTTCTTATTGGAAAGGCTTCTAACTTTTCCCCATTACAGATAATGTTGATGCTTATAGGGAGATGCTTCTTATCCTTTAAAAAATACACACACACACACACACACATATCCTTTCAAGTGTTTTTAATAGGAATGAATGCTGTATTTTATCAACAGTTTTTTCTGCATCTAGTAATATAATCATATAGTTTTTGTTAATTTTGTTATTGATATAATCAATCAGGTTAATAGTTTTCCTTATATCGAACCAGCCCTGTATTCCTGGTATAAATCCCACTTGGTCATAATGTATAATCTTTGTGATATAGTGCTGTAGTCTCCTAGCTAGTATTTTATTTAGGATTTTTGCATCAATATTCATTAGTGAAATTGGTCTATAATTTTCTTTCTCTGTTTTTGTTCTTCCTGGTTTAGGTATCAGCACTATATTTGTTTCATAAAAGGAGTTTGGTAGGACTCCTTCTTTACCTATTATTCTAAATAATTTATTTAATATTGTAATTAGTTGATCTTTCAGTGTTTGGCAGAATTCACTTGTAAATCCATCTGGTCCTGATGCTTTTTTTCTTAGGGAACTCATTTATCACCTGTTAAAATTCTTTTTCTAAAATAGGCTTATTTAGATATTCCATTTCCTTGTCTGTCAATCCAAATAGTTTATCTTTTTGTAAATTGTTAAATTTATTGGCATATAATTGGGCAAAATAACTCCTAATAATTGCTTTAATTTCATCTTCAGTAGAGGTGTATTGACCCTTTCCATTTTTTGATACTAGTGACTTGGATTTCTTCTTTTTTAAAAATCATATTAACTCATGGTTTGTTGATTTTTTTCATAAAACCAGCTCCTAGTTTTATTTATTAATTAAATGGTTTTCTAATATTCAGTTTTATTATTCTCATTTTTGTTTTTCAGGATTTCCAATTTGGTGTTTAATTGGGGATTTTTTAATTTGTTCTTTTTCTATCTTTTAAATTGTATACTTAATTCATTGATCTATTCTTTCTCTGTTTTATTGATGTAAGCTTTTAGAGATATAAATTTCCCTCTGTTGCTTTTCTTGCATCTCATAAGTTTTGGTATGTTGTCTTATCGTTTTCATTTTCTTTAATAAAATTATTATTGTTGCTATGATTTGTTCTTTGACCCACTCATTCTTTAAGATTAAGTTATTTAGTATCCAATTAATTTTTTATCTTTGTTTATATGGTCCTTTAATAAATGTAAATTTTTATTGCATTATGATCTGAAAAGGATGAGTTTAATATTTCTGCTTTTCCGCATTTGATGATAACAGTTTTATGCCTTAATGTATGATAAATTTTTGTAAAGGTGCTATGTACTGCTGAGCAAAAGATACATATTTTTTCTATTCCCACTCAGTTCTCTCCAGGTGAGATAACTTAGCTAAGATATTATTTGTTTCTTTGACTTCTTTCTAATTTATTTTTTGGTTAGATTAATGTAGTTCTGAGAAGGGAAGGTTGAAGTCCCCCACTATTATAGTTTTGCTATTAATTTCCACCTGTAATTCATTTACCTTTTCCTTTATAAATGTGGATGTTATAGCATAGCATTTGGTACATATATGTTTAGTATAGATATTACTTCATTATCTATGGTACCTCTTAACATAATGTAGTTTCTCTGCTTATCTCTTTCAATTAAATATATTTTAACTTTCACTTTGTCTAAGATGATGATTACTACCCCTGTTTTTTGTTTTTACATCAGCTGAAGCATAATAAATTCTTCTTCAGCCCTTTATTTTTACTTTGTGTGTCTCTCATTTTAAAATGTGTCTCTTGTAAACAACATATTTGGTGGGTTCTGGTTTTTCATCCATTCTGCTATCCATTCTGTTTATGGGTGAGTTCGTTCCATTCACATTCGAAGTTATAATTACTAGCCATGTATTTCCTTCTATCCTGTTTCCCCCCCCCCCCCACTGTTTATCCTTCTCTCTCTCTCTCTCTCTCTCTCTCTCTCTCTATCCTATCCCTTCTCAGAAGTCTAATTTACTTCTGATCACTGCCTCCCTAATTCACACACTGTTCTAAGAATCCCTCCCTTATCCTATCCCTTTTGCCCTCTTATTTCTCTGTCAGTTAAGAAGACTTTTTTTATACCCAACTAGATGTACACGTTATTCTCTCTTTAACCCAGCTGTGATGAGAATAAGTCTCCTGAGTTGCCTGTCTCACACCCCATCCTCCCTCCACTGCAAACATTTTTCCATTTTCTTTTTTGTATGAGATAATTTATTCCATTTTTCCTCTCCCTACCCAATTTTATTTTTTAGAATCATCCCATCATAATCAACTCAAACCCAAGCCCACTATCTATGTATGTTTTTTCAAACTACCCTAGTAATGATACCATTCTTAAGAGTTACAAATATCTTTTTTCCCATCCAGTAAATAGTTTAACCTTATTAAATCCCTTATGATTAGTTTTTCATTTTATGGAACTTTACTTTTTTATGTTTCTCCTGATTCTTGTATTTGGAAGTCTAATTTTCCATTCAGTTCTGGTCTTTTCCTCAAGAATGTCTGAAAGTTCTTTAATTAAATATCCATTTTTCCTTGGCAGTAGTATACTAATCTTTGCTGCGTAGGTTATTCTTGGTTGCAAACCCAGTACTTTGCTCTTCGGAATATTATATTACATTACCTTTAGTCTTTTAGTGTAGAAGCTACTAAATCTTGTGTTATCCTGACTGTAACTCCATAATATTTGATGTTGCTTTTTAGTTGCTTATAATATTTTCTCCTTGACCAGGTATCTTTGAACATTAACTATAATGTTCCTGTGACTTTTCATTTTGAGATCTCTTTCGGGAAGTGATTGGTAGATTTTTTTCCCCATTTTTATTTTATTCTCTGGTTCTAAAACTTCAGGGCAATTTTTCTAACAATTTCTTCAAATATAATTTCTAGACTCTTTTTTTTAATCATGATTTTCAGGTAGTCCAACAATTTTTATATTATCTCTCCTCCATCTGTTTTCCATGTCAGTTGTTTTTCCAATGATATACTTCATGTTCCCTTTTTTTTTTTATTCTTTTGATTTTATTTTATTCTTTTGCCTCTTGCCCAATTCTAATTATGGAGTTTTTTTCCCCAGTAAGTTTTTGTATCTCTTTTTCAATTGATTGACTTTCTTTTTATATTTTCTTGATTATCTTGTATTACTCATTTTTTTCTCCACCTCTTTTATTTTTCTTCCACCTCTATTATTTGATTTTTAAAGTCCTTTTTAAGCTCTTCTAAGAACTGTTTTTGGACTTGTGGCCATTTTACATTTTTCTTTGAAGCTTTTCAAGTAGCTATTTTGACTTCATTGTCTTCTTCTGAGTTTTAACCCTAATCTTCTTTATCACCATAGTGATAGAAATCTATGGTCAGGTTCTTTTTCTGCTGTTTACTCATTTTTAACAGCCTATTTCTTGACGGTTAACTTGTTATTGTTGTTACTGTTCAGTCATGTCTGACCCTTACACGACTCCATTTGGTGTGCTGGGCCTGAAATCAGAAAGATTTGTCTTCATAAGTTCAAATCTGACCTCAGATACTTACTAGCTGTGTGACCCTAGGCAAGTCACTTAGCCCTGTTTACCTCAGTTCCTCATCTGTAAAATGAGCTAGACAAGAAAATGGCAAACTATTCCAGTATCCTTGCCAAGAAAACCCCATGGAGAGCCAGATTGAACAACAAATGTTGTTAGAGTCAGGATCTGCTCCTGAGATGTGGGGGATAATGTCTCTGGCTTCAGGTTTTTCATGTTATTGTTTTCCAAGCTCTATCTGGTAGTCTTTTTGGTTCTTCCAGTATTCTATGATCCAAGGCCAGATGTGGTCACTGCTCCTCTGGCTTACACCTTAGTTTATGAGCAACCTCAATATTTCCTCTTTATCCCTGAGCTGGGGCCAGGCATCCCTCACCGTTGCCACCACAAATGATTTCATTCTCTGAGGTCTGGGAAATATACTAAAACCAGGGACTCCACTCTCCTGTCAGTGACCACAACTAGTCCTCACTCTCAGGGAACCACAAGCAGGCTGCACTCACAGCAGGGTGCTTGCACTTGGGTCCTGCATCCAGTGCCAGCAGACACCTCCCACCTCCCATCTTCCCCTGCTCAGCCTCTCTGCCCCACCACCATCTGTAGACCAAAAGTTCCAGAATCCTGGGCTGAGGCCAACACAGCTGCTCCCACAGCTTGCTGTTTGGTGATGCAGTGGTACCTGCACTTTGCTCCTATCCAGACCACCCCTCTGTAGGTTGGATCTTTCCTAATATCTCCCTAAGTTGTCTTAGGCTGGACAACTGCTTTACCCCAACTTTTTATTATTTCTGCCACCACTCTAAAATTCAATTTGAGGCATTATTTTAAATTATTTGTGGGGGAATTTAGGAGAGCCAGGCAATTTCCTGCCTTATTCTGCCATCTTCCCACAATCCTCCCAGCCTTTGCAAATCTTGGAGAGCTTCATAAATGCCAGCTGTTATTGGTCTTGAGAGCTTCAGGGAAGATGGAAATATTTTCATTTTATATTTCACTACACGTAGAATACTGCACAAACACCCTAGAGACACAACAAATTCATGTAAGGATTTAACTACTTATACAGAAATGAAGTAATGCAAACACTTCCCTCCCTGCCCTCCAAGGTAATATTTTTTCTCCAGGGCTGGAATAGAAAATATGACATTTTAAAAATTACTTCTCACCTGACCAGGGCCCAATTTGAAATAAAGCTTATAATGAATTCTGTGGCATATTCTATCTCAAGGATTCAAACATTATTTGCAATATTCTTTTTCCCTCTATACTCTATGTGCATTATTCTTCACATTCAGAAATAGCCATGAAAATATGGTGCATTAGACTATGGAATAGAGAGATCTGTGTTCAGATCATAGGATCAAATATTTTGAGGATTGCTGTATTCTTAAAATTGGCTTTGTTGATGTATCTCATAGTCTTAATTAATTTATCAATCAATAAACATTTATTAAGTGCCTCCTCTGTGCTAAGTATTGTGTTATCTTAAGAATACATTTTATATACCACAAATATATCTTAAGGTATGGATTAGATCATTTTTCTGAGGTGATTTCATATTTCTGAGTAGAATATTTTTAAAAGGTCCAGGCTCAACCTGAGAACTTTTAACCCTATGGGAAATGATGTATTTTCACAGTCATGCCTTCTAAGGTTCAGACAATGGAAGTAGTGTTTCTAATGAAAGTGCCGTCTTAGATGTAAACAGCGGGATAACTCTACCCAGAGCTTTAATAGCTTACAGGTGTTTTGCTATTTTGCCTTCAACTTTTTGGTAATTATTAAAGTACTTTGTTGGTTAAACAAAATTTTCATTTCATTTGTCTGTTCCCTCTGGTTAAATCTGATGATGGAAGTTGTGAAATTGTTACATTAAAGTATTTTAAGAGGCTATAAAAGTGTTATTTAAATATAGGACTATGACTTTTCTATGATATTAAGAAAGAAAGAAAATTGAATGGTGGATTTTTAAGCACAAAAAAATGGAGAACACTAGCAAAATTATGTTTCACAAGCATATCTCTTTCTCTAAATATTTAGAAACTGGCCAATGAACTTTATCTGCCGCAAACCCCTACTGACTTCAAAGAATTTCCCTATGAAGAAGGGACAAAGGTCAGTGTCAAATCCAAGTCTATCGGTGACAAACAGAAGAATTAAAACAATTTAATGGGATTTGAGGTAAGGTCAAGGTCAAGGACAATCTTCCATCTTCTGAGAGAGGAAAAAGACTAGATTTGTAGGTCAGAGAAATGAGGGATAAGCCCTTCATTTGGTTAATTTTCAAAATTCAATTAAATGCAATAGGCCCTTCTCAGCTGGAAGAGGGGACAGTGAAAAATGGATAATAAATGATGGAGGTAATGGGAATATTCTAAGCAATGACAGAATCCATAGATGAGAGAAAGGGAAAAGATAAAAGGGGAACTGGAGAAAAGAAGTGGTGAAAGGGAGATTTGTTTTGTTTGTTAAAGGCTAGGCAATATCTGAGTTCTGAAGACAGTAAAAAGAAAGAACTCAACCCAGAGTAAATAATGAGAAAGAGTTTTGAAAATGAGCACTTTTGTATGCTGTATCTGCGGTTCTCCTATTGTTTTTCTGCCTAAGGGCTCTTCATTTGTGGCTTCAGTTTTCTCTGCACTACTTCCTGACATGGTATAAATAACCTTGCTGGCTTTTTACAGAAGATCATTTGTAGTAGCTAATAGGCTCATGGGGCAGCTAGGTGGCACAGTACATAGAGTGCCAGGCCTGAGTGCCAGGGAGATTCATCTTTCTGAGCTCAAATCTGGCCTCAGAAACTTAGTGGCAGTATGACCCTGGGCAAATCATTTAACCCTGTTGGCCTCAGTTTCTTCATTGGTAAGATGGGCTGAAGAAGAAAATGGCAAACCACTCTAGTGTTTTTGCCAAGAAAACCCCAAAAGTAGGTCACAAAGAGCTGGACATGACTGAAACAACTGAACAACAACAATAGACTCATAAACTAGAGACAGCACGCTATAGTGAGAGACAGTGTAGTGAATGCACAATACTCAGGACCTGGAGTCAGGAGATGTGACTCCTATTGCTACTTCAACTTATTAAGTTTGTAATCATGAACAAGTCAGAGCCTCAACCTCTTCATCTATAAATGGAAATAATAATACTTGTACTACATATTTCATAGGGACATTGTGAATATAGCACTTTGTTAACCTTTAAATGCTGTATAAATGTGAGGTATTATGATCATGTCCAGTAAATGGGCTTTTAGTATGGTGAAATAGTAGACAACGGGAGGAGGCGAGACTGTGAAATTATTAGTAGAAAATTCTGCCTTTTTAGGGATCTCTCTATGATTCAAACAGTTAATATTTTATTCTGTAATGTTTTTCAGTTGATTTTACTACATTTTTATTTAGGATTAATTTCTCATTCTATCCTATGGTAATTGTCTTGATTTAAAAAAATCCCCAATGAGCTAAAAAAATGGAAAAAATAAAAAGAAAGTCTTTACTTTTCTGACTGTCCATTAATCATGTGCTCTGTGCTCTTCTGGAAGGATAATGAGGATCCTGTGGCAAATGATACAGGAAAGCTTTCCTTCCTTTGCTGGGGTAGAGCAATCTTCTATGTATGCATACTACACATGGACTATTTTTCAGTGACAGCACCTCAGTATTTAGGCATACTTCATACATCAGGCCCTGATTATATGTAAACTTTTAAGCTGTATCTCAATGAGTTATTATCACTATTATTATAATCTGTGATACATGGTAAATATTCTAGAGTCTGACATTCTTTCTGAGGCTTGGTCACAGAAGGCAAGACTGATTTACACCTGTTGTGTGATTCAAAGCCACATAATATGGAGGCCACATAATACATAGGCATTTTACCCCTCAGCAAGTCTTCTTTTAAAATTGAATGTATAAAGTAATAGATTATACATTCCCTAAACTAGAGTGCTCTCTGATACTGCCCCTGGCAATTATGAAATACAGGATTTTGTACAGGAGACTTGAGAGTACATGTATTTTTGAAAGACAAAAATTGCTGGGCTTTTAACACTTTTGTTTTTCTTTTTTTTTAGTGTATACAATTATCTTCCAAAGTTGGTATTCATTTGGATAATAGTTATGAAGAGGTTGGAAACACAGAATGAAAAATGCTAAATATTAGGTAAAGCAGTCCTAATGAACTCCACATTAAGTATAGTCAACAAGGTTGCTCATTTTGCTATTTTGAAGCTAAAATATTTGAAATAATAAAGATTTTGTGAATGAATAAGCACACATATGTGTTTGAGTCTTTGCAGGAGTTTATAATGAAACAATTGGGAAAGGAAATATTTTAATGAAAAGGTCTTACATCGTAGCATAGGGATAGGAACTATACTTGTGATTTCACTGGTAGGTTAAAACTCCCTCTGGGATTTCAGATTGCCACCTTCTCAGCAATTTATCAAGCATCAAGGAACACAAACATTTCAATATACAAAAAGACTAAGGCTGTGAACTCTTGTTACATATGGTGTGTTTGTATGTATGTATGTATGTACATATGTACATATGATAAATTATATGCTCATATGAATAATAGTAACAGCAAGCATTATATGTTATAGGGATAAGCTATAAGTATTTCCACTAAGATAGCAGGTGAAACTAGGATGTCCATTATCACCACTTTTATTCAATTATGTACTAGAAATGTTAGCTTTAGCAATAAGAGAAGAAAAAGAAATTGAAGGAATTAGAAAAGGCAAAGAAGAAACAAAGCTATCACTCTTTGCAGATGATATGATAGTGTACTTAGAGAATCCTAGAGAATCAAGTAAAAATCTACTTGAAATAATAAACAAGTTTAGCAAAGTTGCAGGATATAAAATAAACCTAAGTAAATCATTAGCATGTCTACATATTATTAACAAAGCCCAACAGCAAGAGATAGAGAGAAAAATTCCATTTAAAGTTACTGTAGACATTATAAAATATTTGGGAGTCTACCTGCCAAAACAAACCCAGAAGCTATATGAACACAATCATAAAACACCTTTCACACAAATAAAGTCAGATCTAAATAATTGGAAAAATATCAGTTGCTCATGGGTACACCAAGATAATATAATAAAAATAATAATTCTACTTAAATTAATTTACTTATTCAATGCCATACCAATAAAACTACCAAAAATTATTTTATAGAGCTAGAAAAAATAATAACAAAATTCATCTGGAAGGACAAAAGGTCTAGAATATCAAGGGAATTAATGAAAAGAAATGCAAGAGAAGGTGGCCTAGGCGTACCAGATTTCAAATTGTATTATAAAGCAACAATCATCAAAACTACTTGGTACTGGCTAAGAAATAGAGTGTTAGATGAATGGAATAGGTTCGGTACACAAGACATAGTAGTCATTGTCTATAGTAATCTACTGTTTGATAAACCCAAAGACTCCAGCTTCTGGGATAAGAACTTAGTATTTAACAAAAACTACTGGGAAAAATGGAAAATAGTATGGCAGAAACTAGGCATGGACCAACATCTTACACCATACACCAAGATAAAGTCAAAATGGGTACACAATTTGATATAAAGATTGATACTATAAGCAAACTAGGAGAGCAAGGAATAGTTCACCTGTCAGATTTATGGAGAATGGAAGATTTTATGACCAAACAAGATATAGAGAACATTATGAAATGCAAAATGAATAATTTTGATTACATTACATCGAAAAGTTTTTGCACAAACAAAGCCAATGCCACCAAGATTAGAAGGGAAGCAGACAGCTGGGAAACAACTTTTACAACCAGTATCTCTGATAAAGACTTCATTTCTAGTTCTTAGAGAACTAAGTCAAATTTACAAAGAATACAAGTCATTCCTCAATTGATAAGATTGGGTCAAAGGATATGAATAGGCAGTTTTCAGATGAAGAAATTAAAGCTATCTGTAGTCATATGAAAAAATGCTCTAAATCACTATTGATTAGAGAAATGCAAATCAAAATAACTTTAGGTACCACATCACACCCATCAGATTGGCTAACATGACAAAACAGAAAAATGATAAATGTTGGAGAAGATATGGGAAAATTGGAACACTAATGCATTGTTGGCAGAGTTGTGAACTGATCTAACCATTCTGGAGAGCAATTTAGAACTATGCACAAAAGGCTATAAAACTGTGTATACCCTTAGACCAAGTAATAGCACTTTACATATATACGCTGTATTATATAAATACACTGATCTGTATCACAAAGAGATCATAAAAATGGGAAAAGGACCCACATGTACAAAAATATTTATAACAGCCCTTTTTGTAGTGGCCAAGAATGGAAATTGATGGGATGCCCATCAACTGGGGAATGGCTGAACAAGTTGTGGCATATGAGTGTAATGGAATACTATTGTCCCATAAGAAGTGATGAGCAGGCAGACTTCAGAAAAACCTGGAAAGACTTGTGTGAACTGTTGCTGAGTGAACTGAGCAGAACCAGGAGAACATGGTACACAGTAACAGCAACATTATGCTATGACTAATTTTGATAGACTTAGCTCTTCTCAGAAATGCAAGGATCTAAGACAACTCCAAAAGACTCATGATGGAAAATGCTGTCCACATCCAGAAAAAAGAACTATGGAGTCTGAATGCAGATCAAAGCATACTATTTGCTCTCTCTCCTTTTTTTCTTCTTCTTTCTCATGGTTCCTCCCATTGGTTCTAATTTTTCTTTACAACATGACCAATGTGAAAATATATTTAATATGAATGTATATGTAGAGTCTATATCAGATTGCATGCGTCTTGGAGTGGTGGGAGGTGAGGGATGGGGAGAAAATTTGAAACTCAATATCTTATGGAAGTGAATGTTGAAAACTAAAAATAAATAAATAAATTTTGAAAAAATAAAATTTAGTGATAGAATTTTTCTATTTGTTTGTCCCCTTCTGTACTTTTTTATGTACTTAAAATGTTTTATTAGTGTTTTTTGTTCTTACATCTAACACTATCCACTAATCTACCACCCCTTCTACACAGTCCCTCCCCATTCTCCATCACAGAGAAATCCTCTTTTTGTAGCAAATATGTGTAATCCAGGAGAGCAAATTTAAAAAAACATAAACAAAGCAAATAAACATGTCCGAGATTGGTTATTTCATTCTCGAATTAGTTCTCTGTCAAGAGGTAATAGGCATGTTTTAGCATCAGACTTTTGAAGTTACTATTGCTGATTTCTTTGATCAGAGGTTCCGAGGTCTTTCAAACTTGTTTTCCTTCATAATATTCTTGTTATCATCATGTAAACTGTTTTGGTTCTGCTCATTCTATTCTATATCAATTCATATGTGTCCTCACATGTTTCTCTGAATTTATCATATTTGTCACTTCTTTTCTTTCTTTCTTTCTTTCTTTTGGGGAGTAGGGAGTGGGGAGTACAATAGGGATTAAATAATTTGCCCAGGGTCACAGAGCTAGTAAGTGTCTAAGGCTGGTTTTTAATTAAGGTCCTCCTGAGTCGTGGGCAGGTGCTCTATCCACTGCATCATCTAGCTGCTCCACAGTTGTCGTTTCTTATGGTGCAATAATATCCCTTTACATTCACATACCACTATTTGTTCAGCCATTGCTCAAATGTTGGGCATATATTTTGTTTGCAACCTTGGTTTTTCAAAGTCCATGCTAGAGGAGCATAAAGTTGGACAAGTCTCATAATCCCAGACAGGCTTTAAATACAGTGCCAGCATCATTCTTTCCAATGAGCAACCTAGATAAGTATGTAGAATTTTTAGATGTCCTTTAACTGGGGAATGGTTAAACAAATTGTGGCATGTGAATGCAATGGGATATTAACTTTAAGAAATAATTTATGTGATGAATAAAGAAGAATGAAAAGATCTATATGAACTGATGTGGAGTGAAGGAAAACCAAAAAAAAAATCATGACTACAATAATGTAAATAGAAAGAACAACAACAACAAAAAGAATGTTTCAAAATCACAAAGAATGAGCAGAGCTCCAAAGTAGATAGACAGAAGAAGATATTTCTGCCCCATCCCATTCATAAAGGTTAGAGGTCCACAAGTAAATTGCATATATTTTACTTTTTTAATGTAGTGATCAGTTTTGTTGATTTTTTTCCTCTTCTTTTTATTGATTTTGTTTATAAAAATACTATTTGGCTCTCTTGAAAGGGGAAGAGAAAACTAAGAAGGAGGCAAGACGTGGGTCCTTTTTGCTTCTGCAGGGACAGTAATAGAACATGGAAAAGGGAGAATAGAGTACAAAGAACAAGAGTTTTAAGACTGTATATAAACATTAGTTTAATTACTAGTAATATAAATTGTGAGATCCTTTTCCAATGACCAATAAATTCCCAATTGGAAGGGGCTTCAATGGTTATCTAGTCCAACTCATTTCTGAACAAAAATCCTCTGTACGACTTATGTGACAAGTGATCCATCATCTAGCTTGTTCTTGAAGATTACCACCTAAGGCAGTCCAATAATTTGACATGACTAAAATTCATCAATATTGCCATTGTCCCTGTTGTGGAAACAGGAACATATAAGAAAGTTGCAGCTAAACTGAAGGATGATCATTCACAAGTTCAACTTGGATAGAGCAATACAAGTGATGGGAGAGTTGGTTTTATTATGAGCCCAAGGATAACAAGAAACATCACTTCATGGGATATTAGGTTATCGTTATCTCATATTATGTTGTGCTGAGTTTTTGAAAAAAAAACACCATCAAAATAATTGTGTATTACCTATCAACATCTCTTTTAGAGGAACAGGAGGTAGAGAAATTCTATGAACAATTCAGATATATAGATAGATAGATATACTTCATTATGCAATGACTTTCAAGCCAAGGATGGTGCAAAATACATTAGAAAATATGTCTCAAAATTAAGGAACAAAAGAGATCAAAATCTTATAGAGAAAAGAAGGGAAGGGAATAAGCATTTATGAAGTGCTAACTACGTACCAGGCACTGTGCTAAGTACTTTACTGATATCTCTTTTGATCTTAACAACCCTGTGAATTGCTATTATTATCCCCATTTTATTTTTTATTTATTTATTTTTTTTGCTAGGCAATGGGGTTAAGTGACTTGCCCAGGGTCACACAGCTAGTGAGTGTTATGTGTCTGAGGCCGGATTTGAACTCAGGTCCTCCTGACTCCAGGGCCAGTGCTCTATCCACTGCACCACCTAGCTGCTCCCATATTGTTATCCCCATTTTACAATTGAGAAAACTGAGGCAGGCAGAATTTGAGTGCCTTGCCCAGAGTCAAACCAGCATTCTGCTTACTGTACTTTCTCTCTGTATACACACATACACACACATATACACACACACACACACACACATATATACACACATACCAACACACCACATTTATGTATATAATGTACTATATATATACCACATATAATACATACATATACAAGGCACTATATACATGTCTATACATAGATGTGTTTATCTGTGTACATATTTATCTGTATATACATATTTGCACACATGCTTACACATCTCAATTATTTTATATATACATATATATGTCTATACACACATACACACAGATAAATATACATACATATGTCTAATACTTTTTTTAAAATTTTTTTTTAGTTTAGTTTAGTTTAGTTTTTTAGGCAATCGGGGTTAAGTGACTTGCCCAGGGTCACATAGCTAGTAAGTGTCAAGTGCTCGGTCTGAGGCCGCATGTGAACTTAGGTCCTCCTGACTTCAGGGATGGTGCTCTATCTACTGCGCCACCTAGCTGCCCCATTTTTTTTTTTTTTTTTTTTGGTGAGGCAATTGGGGTTAAGTGACTTGCCCAAGGTCACACAGCTAGTAAGTGTCAAGTGTCTGAGATCGGATTTGAACTCAGGTCCTTCTGACTACAAGGCTGGAGCTATATCTGCTGCACCACCTAGCTGCCCCTAATACTTTCTTTAAGAAGAGATTTGGGAGGTTATAACTAGAGCTAGAAGGGACATTTTCCAGTTGAAGAAACTGAGGCTCAGGGCACCTAAATGACTTGCCCAGGGTCACACGCGTAGTAACCTTGCTCAGTGCCAGCTAGAATGCTGCAGTGGCCAGCCTCCCCTTCCTTTAATGTCATGAACTCCCAGATGACATAGTTACTTTCTCCAAAGGTTCCTGTCACTACTTTCATATTATCAACCATTTCTTCCACTTTGGCCTGATTTTGTGGCAAGAGAAGCAAAGAGGGATAACTATACAGATGAAAAGGTCGTCTCCAGCTGTGGCTGAGACGGGGAAACTCATTAGGAAAAAATCCTATGTGGAACCAGTGCCTGAAGGACAGTATATTGTTATTTTCCTTGGCTCACCAACTTATGAAGGAATGGAAGAAGAAAAAAATCCTCATGGGAAATGCACATGGCGAAAAGCATGGGATTCCAGGAAAAATACATAACTTCCAGGGAAAAGATAAATGTTTTCCCACATTGTCAAAATATTGACATTTGCAATAGACATATTTCTAAATTCTTGATTTAAAAAAAATGCCAATTACATATCAAAGTAACAACTCACACATGAATGGGCAGCTAGGTGACACAGTAGATAGAGTGCTGGGCCTGGAGTCAGGAGGACCTGAGTTTAAATCTCACTTCAGACACTAACTGCGTGACCTTGGGAAAGTCATTTAACCTTGTTTGCCTGGGTTTCTTCATTTGTAAAATGAGCTGGAGAAGGAAATGGCAAACTACTCCAGTATCTTTGCCCTAGAAAACCCCAAATGGGGTCACAAAGAGTTAGGCACAACTGAAAGTCCAACCCCAATCATGTATATGAGGAAACTGAATGTCGAGTTTATAAATGACAGAGCCAAGATTAGAACCCAGGTCATGTGATTCCAAGACTAACGCATTCTACTCCTCATCCTCTTTCTGTTCCTCATAGGTTGTAGTGATACTGCTGACTTATAGATGAAAAGACATACATTTCCATGCCAAGAAGTCCATGTGACCTTTTTAGTGGCTTTGTCTCTTCATTTCTCTGGAAGCTCTATTTTTTTTCCTTCTAGACCTACCACATCTGTGATTACTACATGTCATGTTGGTTCCTGCCATTATCATTTTACCAGATTCTGCAACTATACCTTTCATAAGGTCATAGCAACATAGATCTAAGGCTGAAAGGGGCCTCACAGACCATTTAGTTCAACCCTCTCATTTTAAAAATGAGGAAACTGAGGCCTCTGGAGCTGATGATTTGCCCATGGTCAGACAGGTGGTAAACATCAGCAGAAGAATTTGACTACTAATCCTCTGACTCCAGAGGTGGTGCTCTGTACACTGTACCACACTGCCTTCTTTCATTTCAGTTTTGTGGCAGTATTCCCCTTTTGTCATATCACTTCATACAGTTGATGTTTAGGTACCCTGTTAGGTCAACAAAACAAGCTAGGCAAGTTGCCATAAGGCTTGGATGCTAAGCCACTAAAGTTTTTTCTTTAGTTAAAAAAGTGTTTACTTTATTTTTGTTCTTTTTTCTTTTTTATATTTTTATATCACTGTGACTTCTCAATGACACCCCCCAATCCTGAAATGGAGTAATAGTCAAGCAAAACAAATAAACGCATTGGCCTGGGATTAAAAAATAGAAGTTTTATTCTGCATCTTACTTACACCATCTCTGTATAGATATGCAAGAGGCATGCCTCTCCATCAGTTCCTCTGAAGTCTTAGATGCTCACTGCATTAACTATGAAGACAATTTTTAAAGCCTCTCAATGTTGTTTTCCTTTACAAAACTGTAGTTATCATGACAAATATTTTCCTGCAACTGTTTGTTTTTTATAAGGCCGAGTTTCCAGGGTTGCAGCCCACTGACCAAATTTATTTCCTCTTTCCACTTGCACAAACCAATTGCATGTACCAATTGTAACCAGGCTACCTGGCATATATCCTTTGGCCTACTTGAACCTTGCTGTCATCCAGTCTCTTCTCCCTGGAACTAAATGGCAGCAAGTCAAGTTTAAAATGAAGTTGGCTTTTGATTCTGCCATGGCATTTGATGCTAAATATGACTTGAAGAGAAGACTGGTAAAAATAAAACAAAACAAAGAAAAGCAATATTTGTAAATTATTTATTCACACTAATAATACAATGCACTCCAACATGTGCCATTAGCTTGGTAAAGAGTTGAAGATTGTATTGATGCTAACAACCTTCTCCTAGCTTTCTAAAGGGCAACCTGCCTCTTGGGATATGACTTTATATATCTTTATTAATCAGTGCATTGTTTTACAGTGTCCCACACAGAGATTTGGTGCCCAATGGTGGGGGCAACCGTAATGGAGGTTAGGCATAGCATGGTGCAATGGGAAAAGTATTAGTAACAGAATTCTTTTTTTTTAATTCGAATATCAGGAGTCAGGAGATTTGAGTCTAGTCTTAACTCTGTCACAAATCAGCTGATTGACTTTGGGCAAGTCATTTTACTTCTTTGGAACTCAGTTTCTGCATCTGTAAAATTACAAAGTTGGGGTTAGTGGGGTGGAGTGCTAAAAACAGAATACTTGGATTGAAATGACAATCCTGCTGTTTACTCTTTGTGTGTGTTTATTTCTCTGAGTTTTGATTTCCTATGTTCAGTTCAGCATCACTGATTACAACTTTAGAGGTCAATAGGACTTAGTTGCTGATTGATATGTGACTAGAACATTTTAGCTCAATATCAGCTTTCAGATCAATCAGCCAATGGATGAAAAAATGTTCTATTGAATATCCACTGTGTGACGTACTGCAGGACATAGATAGATAGATAGATAGATAGATAGATAGATAGATAGATAGATAGATAG
>NW_020946557.1:23704479-23706961 GCF_900497805.2 Vombatus ursinus | reverse complement strand
TAGATAGATAGATAGATAGATAGATAGATAGATAGATAGATAGATAGGTAGATAGACAGACAGACATAGGCACTCTCTCTCTCTCTCTCTCACTCCACCCCCCCCCCAACTAAAGATAGTTACAATATAATCCTAACACAGACATATGAAAAGTTAGAAATTGGAGGCAGTCAGGGCTAAATGAGTCGTATCAACCAATGATTTCCAAACCTTTTTGGTGGTGCCTTCTATCAAGAAAAAAGTATATGAGCACACACACCCCATTTTCCTTCAAGGCTCAGCTTAAGCTCAGCCTATATGAAGTTTTTCTTGCTCTCTCTAGTTGCTAGTGCCTTCCCCAACAAATTATCTTATATTTGATATTGTAGATATTTTGTATATATCTATATATTTATATCTCTCTACAGTATGTATATATATTTGTACTTGTGTATATACATATATGTGCACATGTGTATATTATATATATATATTACATATAGCTACATAAAGATATATATCTCTCTATCTAGACTATAAGATTTTTTTTTTGCTAGGTAGTGGGATTAAGTGACTTGCCCAGGATCACACAGCTAGTAAGTGTTATGTGTCTGAGACCAGATTTGAACTCAGGTCCTCCTGAATCCAGGGCCGGTGCTCTATCCACTGCGCCCCCTAGCTGCCCCCCACCCTACTATTCTATCAAATTGATGGAAGAATTTCTTCATTTTTCCTAAGAGCCACATAATATAAATACTTCTTTTACAAGCTAAAAATAAGCTGTCCCAAATTTCATGGCCTTTTTCAGTCTTCCAATAGGCCTTTTAGGGTCTATGTGAACCTCTCAAGGTCTCACACCCTTTACAAGATATAAATGTGGCAACTATCAGAGTGAAAGGGGGAAATCCTTATCACCTCATTGTCTGTGACCTTCCCTTTACATCCTGTCATATAATCAAGCGGGCTGAAGGGACTCAGTGGATCAGGGGCTCCCTGACCAGCCCTTCACTACACCACCATTTTCCAGATGAGTGAACTAAGGACCAGATTAAGTGATTTACCCAAGGTCACAAAGGTGGTAAATGGTAGAGATAGGATCCGAACCTTGGTCTTCTAACTCCTAATCTCACACTGTACTAGATATTGTTCCTCATGGTTCAATTGATGTCTTTAAGCAGATACCTCCAAATCTATACATCCAACCCTAATCTTGCTCCTGAACTCAGGCTCTGCATCACCACTTGCCTGTTGGATTTGTCACCCTGGATGTCTCATCAAGATCTCAAGCTCAACATGTCTAAACTAGTTCTTGATCGTCTGCCTGGAGACCCTCTTCTAAACTTTTCTGTTTTTGTTGAGGGCACCACCATTCTTCCAGTCACCAACGTTCTCTCTTTGGAACCATCCTTGATTCCTTCTGTACCCCTGCCCCCTTCTAGGTTGACAACATTTTTCACATTCACTGTTTCCTTTCCACATACAGGATCACCTCCCATAAACTATTACAATAGGCTCCTAATTAGTCTCTTTGCTTCTAATCTAATCTTTTCCCTAATCCATCTTCTTTTAAAATCTTTATATCTCTAGCAGCTAGCTCAGTGACTCAAATTTAGAAGTGTTTAATAAATGTTTATTGGGTGGAATTTAATTGAAAGATATGAGATGGAGCAATTATAAAGATAAAGGGAGAATCAAGATAAGTTAGAATCCTGGGGTCCAAGAGAGTACTGTGTTTCTAGGAGATGGTAGTCAATAGTGTTAAATGCTGAAGAAAGATAAAGGAGACTGAGGGATAAAAAAAAAAAAAACAAACCAATCACGTTTGGCAATTAGGAGGTTACTGGTGACCTTTTAAGAACTCTGTTTCAGTAAGATAGTGATGGAAGAAGTCAGAATATTGGAGGTTAAGTTGTAAATAAATGGTAAGAAAATGGACTTTGTCCATGGAGGTAGACTTCATTTGGTGCTAGGTAATAAAGAAGAAAGAAATCAATTGATAGATCAAGCAGTAGCTTTAAGTGAAAGCTTTTTTCTCTCGAGGAGACCTGTACATGGTTGAATGTAAGGAGACAGTAGAGAAGGAGAGATGGAAGTTATCAGATAGATTATTTATTATGTCCTAAAAATAATTACCAAACCAGATCATCTTCTATTAAATGAAAAAAAAATAGAGGCCATCTGTTGTAAGCTTCCTCTTTATTCCTATTTGTACTCTTTTAAGTACTTTGACATCATTTCCCTTTCTCTCCTTTTTTGCTCAAATCTCTGATGAAGAAGTCACTCTTTTCAACATGGACATCTTTATTTCTACCCTTGATTCCATTCCCTCCTATTTCCTCCTGAAGCTTGTCTCTTCTATTATTCCTTCTTTCTCTAATCTTCAATCTCTCTCATTAATTAGCTCAAAGATCCTATCACTTCAAACTAATGTTCTCCATCTTTCTTCCCTTTAATGGGAGAGAGAGAGAGAGAGAGAGAGAGAGAGAGAGAGAGAGAGAGAGAG
>NW_020946557.1:23696684-23704469 GCF_900497805.2 Vombatus ursinus | reverse complement strand
AGAGAGAGAGAGAGAGAGAGAGAGAGAGAGAGAGAGAGAGAGAGAGAATAGATATGTCAACACTCATTGTCTCCATTTCTTTTATTCCTGCTCTCTCAAGTCCTCATAGAATGTGGGGTTGGACCAGATGGTTTCTAAGGTTTCTCCCAGCACTAAATTACCTTTTTTGGTTTTGGACCTTTTTAATGGTAATTCAACTTGAACTGTTCTCTCCAAGATTACTAATTTTTTTTAGTCGTCATTTTTTTTTTTAAACCACATTTGACACTATTGGCAACTTATTGGTTATTCTCTCTTTGCTATGTATTTATGAAATAGTTCTCTCCTCTCTACCTCTCTGAACATTTTTCAGGCTCCTTTAATGCATTTTTGTCTATTTCTGATCCCCTAATTTTGAGTATTTCCTAAGTCTAGACCCTGGGTCCCTTTCTCTCTACAATCTTTCTCTTGGTGATCTCACCAGCTCCTGTGAATTCAATGATCTCGAAACAAATGATTCTCAAATTTCAAATCCAACCATAATCTTCCTCTGATTGTTGGATGCCTTCATTCTCAAACCCAACTGAAACATAATTTGTTATCTTCACCTTAAAACCCAACCCTCCTTCTAACTTTCTAATATCTGTTGAGAATATCACCAGTCACTTAGTGACCAATATTTTCCATCTTGTAGTCACCTTTTACTTTTCATGCTGTCTCATTTCCCATATCTACCTCTACAGCATCTCTTACATCCATTGTCTTCTCTCCATTCACATGGTCACTGGAAAGAGATTGAGCATGTCATGACTTCTTGCAGAAACTAATGAAACAGCCTCCTAATTGGATTCCTGGCATCTAGTCTCTCTGCTTTCCAATACCTCTTTCACACTGCTGCCAAAATAATATTCCTAAAACAAAATAGTCTTACTGTCACTATCCAGCTCAGAGGCCTGTAGCCTCCAAGGATAAACTATAAACTGCTCAGCTTGGCATTTAGAGCCCTTCACAATCTGGTTCCAATCTATCTTCCCAGGCCTCTTACAAATCACACCCCTTCTTGCACTCTACATTGTGGCCAAACTAGCCTACTTGCTATTCTCTGAAGTGGGCATTCCATTTCTTGCTATTATCCTACAGGAAGTCTTTTCTGGTCCCTGTCCTTATCAGTGTGAAGAACTCCAGTGATGGAATTTCCTCTACCACTGCATATCAACAACTGCTCTGCAACTTTATAGTCTTAGAGAGCAACCTGGGCATGGAGAAATTGACTTGCCCAGGATCCCACAACTAATGTGTATCAGAGGCAAGACTTGAACATAGGCCCCTTTGACTCTGTATCCATCATGGCACACTGTTTCTTGTGTTGTGCAAGGAGGTACTTAATAATATTTGCTGGTTTATATTGGATTGCACTGAATTGGACCTGTATCATTTTGTAGCTGAAAGGGACCTTAGCCATCATCTCATCCAACTCTCACATTTTACAAGGGAGAGAACTAAAGACTAGAGAGATTAAGTGATTTGTCCAAACTTACACAACTAAGTTTAGGAGCTGGAATTTTAACTCAAGTTTTCTGACTCCAAATTTAATGATCTTTCTGCAACTGTAGCTTGGCAATCCTCCTTGATTCCATTGGGAATGGAATGGACAGCACAACATTGGCACCTAGCACATTGCCTGGGATAGAGTAGGTGATTAGTAAACATTTTTTGATTGACTTATTATGATAGAAAGATGGAATAGTGGAGTGGAAAGGGCATTACACTCACACACACAGAACACTTGTGTAATCCCAGCTCTGCCGTGGACACACAGTAACATACACTATGACCTTTTAAAAAAATCACTTAACTTTTTTGAGCCTCGATGCCATCATCTACAAATAAAGGATAAAATTTAGCCTTACAGCATTGCCTCAGAAACTGTTAGAATTAAAGAGAATTTAGAGATTATTTAGTCTACCCCCACTCTCTACCCCCATTTTACTGATAAAAAAATTGAGACATTGGGAAATTAAATGATTTATTGATGGTCTCACAGCAAGCAAGAAGAGACAGAGCCAGGGCAGCTAGGTGGCCGGATAGAGCACCAGCCCTGGAGTCAAGAGGACCTGAGTTCAAATCCAGTTGCAGACCAGACACTTGACATTTACTAGCTGTGTGACCCTGGGCAATTCACTTAACCCCAATTGCCTCACCAAAACAAAACAAAAAAAAGAGATAGGGCCCATACTAGACTCTAGTTTTCCTCAGTCACAGATTAATATTCTTGTTTCTACACCACACTGCATTTTAATGGTTTTTTGAGGATGGGTTAGAGGAAAGTAAATGTAAATATGATGTATTAGCTTCTCAGTGTTAGAACTCAAGCAGTCAAGTCTGCTTAACAGTTATTTTAAGTAATGACCCATGGAAGATATTATTTGCTTTCATAAGGTCAATGAATAATTGTGCAAACTCTTAGGTTGGTTACTCTATAGGAGCTGACAGATTGGGGATGGATGTGTGGTGGACAGAAGGAGGGTGGGGTAGTATATATAAAGAGATTGGGAGAATAGGGAGAGTGGGTGTATGGAGATAGGGTATCTCAATATATACAAGGATGTAGGCATGGGTATAAGGGTATTGATTTTCTGGTAAGTTCCCAGGGCAGATGTTCTCCAGCTGGGAGTGGCCTCTGGCTTTTTAAGAACCTAACTCCTTATCGGGCACTTTGGTCTGGGTGTGGCATTGGGGAAATGATAATAAAACCAGTTACTCAGTAGGCCTTAGAACTCTTCAAATAGATTTATTGGGGTGGCAGAAACAAAAAGGGAAGACTCCAGGGGGTAGGAAGAAGGTAGAAGGGGTCAGAAAGGAAACAACATGACATACACCATTCTGTTGAGAAATAGAATAATTCCTCAGGAGAGCTCTGTATTGGGGAAATAGAGTTCAATCTAATGACTTTGTTTTTGTGATCCTAAGTTAGGGGGGTTTTCACAGGGAAAACTGATGTTTAGAGAGGGAGGACATGGGAACCTATCCTTTCCCACAACTCCTGGGATTTCTGAGGAAAACAAAACATTGTGGATTTCTTCTTTTGGTCCTTGGTTCTAGAGTTTTGATACTTTTAATATTTTTTCATCACTATCTTGCTTCTGTCTGAGTTCAGCCAATGTTGGCCTTTCACTTAGGTTTCAGGGTCAGGCCATGTCGCCTTTGATAGAGTAAGGAGAGGGAAGAAAATGGATACAACCAGTTAGTTGTACAGGAGAGAATATCATAGAAGGGAGACTGAGAGAAAACAGGAGTATTAAGGTCAGAGCTGTAAAGAAGGCATGCTTGGTGAAGAGGGTTGAAATTATCTTTACCATTTCCATTACCCTGGATGGGAACAAGGTGAACAACACAGCTTAGGACAGAACTTCTACTTTTCTCTCCTTCATCAAGCCAGACACGACCTTAAGCACAGGGGCTGGAGGAGAAGTAGAAACACCTGAATGGGATTCCAAAGACCTAGGTTTGAGTCCTGATTCTGCAACTGACACTAATTCTGCAACTGAGGGCTAACATCTGATCCTAGTCACTTCACCTGTAAAATGGGAATAATACTTTTAACTACTTAATTCACTGGATTATTTTGAGGAAAGTGCTTTGAAAAGCTTAAAATAATGAGCTATTATTTTGATCTTTCCCTCCCCTCTTCTCCTGCAACCAGCCCCAAGTCACAAGACTTAGCCAAAGTCAGAAAGATCTGTTCATGTTCAGGGGCTAGTGAGTAGAATAGAACCAGATTACGGAAGGCCTTGTAGATAACAGGACTTGATTGGAGCCTAGAATAGGTAGGATTTGGATAGATAGAGAAAAGGAAGAAGGAATTCTAGGCAGAAAGAAAAGTCAGAAGATGTGTGGTGGCTAGGGAATACAATAGTATGAAAAAAATAAGGGGGCATTGTGAAATAAAACTGAAATTAGGTTGTAACTAGATTTGGAAGGGTCCTTTTCGAGTAAGGTTACAGAATTTTAACCTTTCCCTCTCAATAATGGGGAGTCATTGAAGGTTTATGAAAAGGATTGATGATGAAAGTGAATGTTAGGAAGATTAATCTGGTTGTAGTATGCAGTAGAGATTTGAGGGGAGAGGGTCCAGAAACAGGAAGTCCTGTGAGAAGGGTGTTGCAATAGTCCAGGTGTGAGGTGAGAAGGTGGAAATAATGAAGAAAACAACCGAAAGTTATGAGATCAGACTGGGATGGATAATGGGAGAGAGATTAATCATGGACAGATAGCTTTGAAAGTCTTCAAGTAATTCAACCTGAGTACTTATCAAAGGAAGAAAAAAAAATAAAGGACAGATGCAATGCCGAGGAAGAATAAAAAGGAAGACAACTATCCACAAAGTAAAAATGGAAGGTAGTCAGAAAGGTCAGGGTACAAAACAATTATTAAAATTAATAGCCAGATAAGAAGGAACATTAAGGAGAAGAAAAGTATATGGTATTGATTTTTAAAAAATTTTTAAATATATTTTGTTTATTTCATTGAATATTTCCCAATTACTTGTAAAAATTTTAACAATTTAAAAAAAATTTCAAGTTCCAAATTCTTTCCCTCCCTCTCACCTCTTCCTTCTTTTTGAGAAGGCAAGCAATTTGATATCAGTTACATATATGAAGTCATGTAAAGCATATTTCCATATTGGCTATGTTGCGAAATAAAACACAGACATAAAACAACAAAAATGAAGATAAAGAAAGTAAAAAGGTATGCTTCAATCTGCATGCAGAGTTCATCAGTTCTCTCTCTGGAGGTGGATAGCATTTTTCATCATGGCTCCTTTGGAATTGTCTTGATCAGAGTAGCTAAGTCTTTCATAGTCGATCATCCTTACAATATCACTGTTACTGGGCATAATGTTCTTCTGGCTCTGCTCACTTCACTTTGCATGAATTCATACGTCTTCCCAGGTTTTCTGAAACGATGCTGCTCATCATTTCTTATGGCACAATTACAATCATATAGCACAACTTGTTCAGCTATTCCCCAACTGATGGCAATTCCCTCAATTTCCAATTCTTTGCTACAAGAAAAGAGCTGCTATAAATATTCTTGTACAAATATGTCCTTTTCCCTTTCTTTGATCTTTTTGGGATACTGATATGGTATTAATTTGAAGAAAGGTCAGGATTAGAAAAAGAAAGAGTCTTTCATTTGGCTAAGAGGAAACTTATAAAAGTTTTGGTTAAGGGAAGACCTTATCAGAGGTAAGTTTTTAATAGAGTTAAGTGGTTGGAAGCTATATTAGAAAAGGAAAAGGAGTGAACTGGATAAAGAGTGGGAAAGGAAAGAACAGATAGGAAGTAGTCAAATTTATGATGTTATTGAAATTGAAGGTTCAGAAGATTTATAGATAACCTTTGAGGTCATCTAGTCCAAACTCTTATTCAATAGATGAGAAAATTGCGAACAAGAGACATAGACAGGATCACTGGATAATAGTAAAAACATTTTAAAGTTTGTAAAGCAGATGCTATTATTATCTCCAGTTTATAGATGAAGGAACTGAGGCTAAGACAATCTTGCCTAGGTTATATAACTACTGAATATCTAATTTGGGTAGGGTTTGAACCTAAGTCTTTGTGACTTTAAGGTTCTTTCCCATTTCTACATCCATTATTTTTTCTACTATACTGAGATGAAATAGAAACCTGGAGGAAGCAGTCAGTCCCAAAACATTTATTAATTGCTTACTATGTTCTGTTCAGCACTGAGGGTACAAAACCAAAAGAAAGGCTCAACTTCAATAGGGAAGATGAGATGTAAATAACCAGGAAAATTCAAGACATATACAAAGTAGACTGAAGGTAATTTCAGAGAGGTGGGTACTGTGGGAACCAGGAAAAGCCTTCTGTGGGAGGTGACATTTGAGCTGAGTCTTGAAGAAAGCCTGGAGGACTTCAAGAAATAGAGATGAAGAGGAAAGCCTGGAATCAGGCATGGAGGACAGCCAGCCAGAGCAAATGCATGGAGACAAGGGATGGAGTGTCAGGTGAGAATAGCAAGTAGGTCCAGGGTAGGTGTATTGTACATGGGGTATGGGGAGGTATCACAGTGGTTAGAGCACAGGGCCTGGAGTGGAGAAGACTCCGGTCTCCGAGTTCATATCTGGCTTCTGACACTTACTAGCTATGTGACCCTGGGCAAGTCAACTCAACCCTGTTTGCCTCAGTTTCCTCATCTGTAAAATGACCTGGAGAAGGAAATGGCAAACCACTCCAGTATCTTTTGCCAAGAAAACCCCAAATGGGGTCACGAACAATTGGACACTACTGAACAATACCATACCCTGGACAAGTCACTCAACCCTGTTCGCCTCAGTTTCCTCATCTGTAAAATGAGCTGAAGGAAATGGCAAACCACTCCAGTATCTTTGCCAAGAGAGGTGGCTACCACTGAACCACTACAACAAAAATATAAGACGAGAAAAGTAGGTAAGGCCAGGAAATCAAAGGCTTTCAGTGCTGAACACAGATTTATCATATTGGAGGACGGGGGACCACTAGTGTTTACTGAAGAGGAGCATTACATGGTTAGGAAAGTCACTTTGGTATTGAATGGAGGATGGATTGGAGACCAAATGGAAGGCTATTGCCATAGTCCAGGCAAGAGTTCTGAGTTAGATGGCAGGTGACATACAGGAGAAATGTTGTGAAAGTAGGAACAAGAAGCTTGGGCAACTAGATTAGATACATGGGGTGAGAGCGAAGAGTTAAGGATGATAACGTGGTTTGCAATGCAGCCTGAGTGCTTGGGACGATGGTCCCCCCCTCCCCAACAGTAATGAGGAAGTTTAGAAAAGGAGGCATGATAATGAGTTCTGTTTTGGATATCGAGTTTGAGATGTGAAACTGCAGCTCAGGAGATCCTCTGGCTGCATAACATAGAAACGGGAATCATCTGCCTAGAGATTCCTATGGGAACCCAAGCTTTCGAAGCATAAAAAACTAAAGGGCAATTAAAAAAAAGGCCAGAAGGGAGTGTCCTACAAAAGAGAACATCAGAGGGAGTTGTGGTGCAGTGGAAGGAACACTCTCTTTGGTGTCCCGCGACTTGGATTCAAATTCTGCATTTCTCAATTCCCTTCTCTGAGCCTCAGTTTCCTCATCTGTAAAGTGAGGAGGAGGGTGGCTGATCCTTTCCAGTTCTAGAAATCCTATGATTTTTGAAACAAGGAAAGAAAAAGTTTCCGCCCTGGCATCGCAGAGCCTTGAACCAAGACGCCAAGTGGCTAGCGCGGACGGGAGCGGGGCCGGGAGGAGGGCCCGTGCCTCACCCCGGGGCTCAGCCGGCAGCGAGGTTTCCGTGCCAGCGGCGTGTCCCGGAGGGGTTGGCGGTGGGGGAGCGGGAGGGGTTTCCGCTGCGGGGGGCGGGGCTTTGGGGAGGGCGGGGCCGAAGCGCGGACTCTTCTGACGGCTCCAGTCAGGGAATTTCAATTTGAAACCTGCGGGAGGGAGGAGGAGGAGGAGGAGGAAGGAGAGGAAGAAGAGGAGGAGGAGGAGGAGGAGGAGGAGGAGGCTGCAGCGGAGACGGCGACGCGGAGCACAGGGCGCAGGGGTTGAGCCAGCTCCCGGCGGGCATCGTGCGGGGTAAGCGGCCGGGAAGGAGGGAAGGAGCCGGGGCCGACTCGTGGCTCGGCTCGCTGGGGCGGCTGTGATTTCCCCTCGGGCTGCATCTAGTCTGGGGATCTCGGGCAGGAAGCGGCGGCGGCCGGACGGTCCCCGGTGGGGGCGGAGGGAGGGACGGACGGGCGGGCGGGCCGGC
>NW_020946557.1:23660368-23696284 GCF_900497805.2 Vombatus ursinus | reverse complement strand
GGCTCTTGTGTTTGCATATGTATGTGTAAGGAGAGGTGTGTGTGCGCACGGAGAGAGGGGGCTCTTGTATGTATATGTGTGTTATGTGCATGGAGAGGGTGACTTTCGAGTGTATGTACACTTGTGTGTGTATATGTGTGGGTGTTAAAGGAGATGGGCTCTTACATTTGTGTATATACACAAGTGTGTGTGTATGTGTGTGTGTGTGTGTGTGTGTGTGAAAGAAGGGGGAAGGGGCTCCTAAGGCTTGGGCCCAGGGAGTCACTGGGGAGAATATGGAGAGAAGCTGCAGAGCCAGCAGCAGCAGCAGCAGCAGCAGCAGCTGCCACCCTGCACCCATGCCCCTACCAACCTCACTAAGCAGAAGACAGACCCTGCCTCCCGGGAGAGAAGTCTTTTACAGACTTGCCCCTGCCCTCACCTAAGGCATACGGTTTCTTGCCTCACCACAGTCCTTGGATGGAGAGTGGAAGAAGCCAGGGAGAGAGCAGATGAAGAAAGGAACACATTTTTTAAAAAGAAAAAAAAAAGTCTTCTGTTTTTCAACGTTTCCTGTCCAAGGAAGAAAGACTCCCTTGGGGGTAGTGAAAGGGTTAGCATTAAGTTTTTTAAAGTTAAGGGCAAGGAAGTTATAGGAAGGTCAGGACTTAGGGTAGACCACTAGAAATTCCAAAGTTGAGGCAATTAGTGCTTGCTGAATTTGGGGTGAGAAGAGCTGAGTTCAAATGCTAGTTGTGTCACAGAACCGTAGGCAAATTATGGTGTCTCTGGGACTCAGTTTATTAATGGAGTGCTTTCCTGTCTGTCTCGAATTCTGTCTGCGTTGTTTTCAATAACCTAAATTCTAATAAAATTCGTTACATTTATGCTGTTAAGTTTTCAGGTACTCAGTATGGGCTTACTGCAGTCTGAGCACTTGTGGGTTACTCTCAGTGTGGTAATCCCAGGATGCCAAATTGCAAAAATGCTGTCCCCAGCTCTCCTTGCTTTCCCAATAGAAGAGATGTTTGACTGTGGTGGGGCATAAATCATTATGCTTCCCAAGGCTCCTGACCTCCTCTTGAGGTCAGATTTTTTTGGTTAAGTTAGAAGAGCTCTTGCACAGAGCGGGAACAGTGTTTTGGGGACTATCATGAGTGTGGAACTTTAATAATTTCATCATTTGTATTAGTTAGAATCATAACTTCCTTTCCTAGTTTTCAGTGAGTGAGCTAAAAGAGTATGTGTGTAGGCCTTTTTTTTTTCCCCCGTCTGTTGATTTTCCCATTGCACCAGCTTCTTTTTATTGGGAAACCTGAGTTCTAGTCCCTGTTTTATCGTGAAACTGGCTGTGTGACCTTGGGCAGTTATTAAACCTTGTGTGTGAAATGAGTGGATTGGGCTGCCTGGTCTCTGAAGTCTCAAACTAACTCCTCCCCTCCCCTTTTTTCTCTAAGCATTGTGGAAAGAGTAAAGCACTCTCTTCTCTCTTTTTCTCTATGTTTCTCTCTCTCTCTCTCATTCTGCTTACACTCTTCTGACCTTTTTTTCCTGCTTAACTAATTCCATTTTCTTTTATTTTCCTTTCTTGGGTTTTCTTTTTTTGCCTTTGTTTTTTTACAAAGTCCTTCCTTCCCATTTTGCTTTCTGTGTCTCCATTTTATTCTAAGAATTGACAAGAAACAGTATTTCTGTTCTGCGGCAGTCCTTCATGATTTGGCACATGAGGGGAAACTGAGTCGATTTCTGTACATCAGAGTTTTAAGATTTCAAACATTGTCCAGAGAAACTAATACTGCTTGATCCTATTCAGTTTCCCCTTTCAGCCTTTTCTCTGGGCGAATCACTAGACTGCTGTTTGGGCTACTGGTGGGGCTGAATTGCAATGCAATCTTGAATTGTGATAAGGGCCAACCAAGCACATCAATCAGGCTCTTAAGTTTGACACCAACTTGAATAGTTAGACTGTCACCTGTCCATGCTTTGCCCCTGTATTCCAACTTGAGACCCCACCCCCAAACCTCTGATATCTATTCTCAGTCACTCTTTTGGGCCGATTAGAGAGCTGTGTATGTTGTAATACCTTGGAACAATGGCATGGATTTAGGGCTAATTTAATCCTACCCAGTCTCACAGTCACTTCTTGGGCAGATTTCCCACTGAAGTCAGTAGTGGTCTTGTGTGCAGAAGGACTGCAGAGAACAAGAGACTGCTCATTTAGGGTAATGGGGAAGACAGTTTCTTTCCTTTCGATACATCCCCTTTTTAAGAACGACCTAGACATAATAGTCCTTTAATCTTCACCTCTAGTCTTGGTAGTTAGAGCACTGTGTGCAAAGACTTTCAATGGAAAATGTCCTGGTGGGTAACCAGCTTAGAAAACTTCTGAGTTATCTGTTAGATTTGAGGCTCGTTTTAAAAGATTAAAAGTACCTGATAGGAAAGTGGGAGCATAGCCTCTTTCAAAGAGAGAATTTCAGCAAAGTAAAAGCTAGTTCATATAAAATTTATTGCTGCTTAAAGACATAATGGTATATCTATATGTATGTATATATAGGTATATGTATATGTGTATATATGTGTGTGTGTATATATAGGTATATGTACGTACATATGCATATATGTATGTACGTATGCATATATGTATATGTGTATGTGTGTATATAAATACACATAACCCTTCAGTGACATTATCTATAGAACTTCATCTCCATGAATAGTTACTGCTTTTAGATCTGGGGTTGGAGAAGAATATCGAATGGCACGAACCTAGCAGATGCAAAACTAGAATAGTCAGCTACCCCTTCCCCTCCTGACACTAGTCAGCATTTACTACTTTTACTGGTGTGTGACTGATTTTGTATGGACCCCACTGTTTATTATCCTGGGAACCACTACATGGTAAGATAAGGACAAGGTTTTAAGGGTAGTTTTGACCCAGCTTCCGGACATGAGGGTGGCTTGGTCTTTTGCATTTCACATTTTTGTGGTTTGCTGTTTCCAAATTACCAGCTCTCAAGAAAAAAGAGTTCAGAGAACTACCCAGTTACCAGAATATAAAAACAGATTTTTAAAAACCAGAATCATGTCTACGTGTACTGCCCAACCACTTGCTTTCGGCTAAAAATACTTGGTTGCAGTGATGACAAAGCAGTCCCTGACCAAAATATTTATTGGTAAAATCACTCTGTAATTAGTAATATTGTGTGTCGTTATGGATAACACCAGGTTCCCCTTTAAATCACTGCTATCCTATTACTGTGGCTTTGAAGGCTTTGGAGTGTGTATCTGTGACATTCTGTTCAATGGGCTCAATGAAAATTGGTCTACAAAGCTTAAGGAATGTAGGTTTTTGTCTTTCATACAACCAACAACTGTGTATTTTTTAATTGTTTGACTTGGGCTCTGTCACCACAATGGAAAACCCAAGCAGATTTTCTTTACCCTAGGACTGAAGCAGCTGGTTTAAAAAAGCAGTGTGTGTGAAATTTTGTGAGAGTGTGGATTTCTAGTTTTTTAAGAGGAGAGAAAATAGATAGTTTGTAGTCATCCATTACAGAGTAGGTGGTGCATTTGGCTTTACTTAAAAACCATGTTATTATTTATTTTGAGATAACAATGGAAATGTTCCTTCCACCCTTTCATTTGGAAACTTATTTTCAGTGACCTTGTTTGTTTTTTAGATTTAGAAGTGCATGGCCACTGGTTATCCTTACAGATTAAAACAACAGCAACAAAAAACAAACAAACCTCAAATATTTATGCTAGGTCCTATAGTCAGAAAATAATAGACAAGACTTGTTTTTGCTGCCCTCTGTCAAATTTAAACCAAAAATATCATCCTGGAAACTGAGTAAGCAAGAGGCCCCTCAAAATCCAAGGTGGAGTTGGTATTCCATGCCAAGGCTTACTCAAAATCAGCATCCCAGAGATAATCAATAAGGTTCTAGTAATCCAGACATACAGAGTAGTTTTTATAGTACTTTCCTTCACCCAGGAAAGCCTAGACTAACATTTATTTAAATTTTCTTAGCCCAACTCTCATACTTCTACTTTTTGACATTCTTCCTTTCAGTCAGGTACCAGCCCTAGCCCTGATTTTTCCTCTTGGAAGTGATTTCACACTCCTTTAATCTTAATTCACAGTTTGTTTAGCTCTCCTTTCTTTTGCTCATAAATTCTAATTTTCTCTTTCTTTCTTCCTTCCTTCCTTCCTTTCTTTTCTTTCCTTCTTCCTTTGTTACATTAGTTATTTATATTTGTGTTACAAATCTCTTTTTAGATTATAAACTCTACTAGGTCTGGGACTCCATTAAAAAAAAAATCCTTGTTTCATTGCCTTGCTCCTAGAAATGTACTAATAATAGCTAGTGTTATAGTTGTGTTTTAAGGTTTGCAAAATACTTATGTTAATTCAGTTGATCCTTACTATAACCCTGGGATGTTGGTACTAATATTATCCGTATTTTATAGATGAAGAAACTGAGTTTGTGAAAGATTAAGTGACTAGCTCAGGATCACTAAACTAGTAAGTATTTGAGGGAGGATTTAAACTCAGGTCTTCCTGACGCCTACTCCAACTCTACCCATGCATCCTCTTGAATGCTTCAGTAATGTAAGCATCTTGAATTGGTTAAATTTTAACTCCCTATAGAGAGAAGTGTTCACATTTTCACTCTGCTGACATCCCATGTCAGATGTGTTGTCTTGATTTTACTTCTTGTTTTACTTCTGAAAGTGTCACTTGAAGTGATTGTTGGACTTGTATATTGCTATGCTTAATTGTTATTCAGTCATCTTCAGTCATGTCTGATTCTTTGTGATCCCATTTGCGGTTTCCTTGGCAGAGATACTAGAGTGGTTTGCTATTTCCTTCTCCAGCTCATTTTACAGATGAGGAAACTGAGGTAAACAGGGTTAAGAGACTTGTCTAGTGTCGCAGAGCTAGTAAGCGTCTGAGGCTGGATTTGAACTCAGGAAGATGAGTCTTTATGGTTCCAGGCTCAGCACTATCTACTGTACCATCTTGCTGCTCCCACTTTTCTTAGATCTCACTGATATCCTTTGGTCATCTTCCAGATGGAGATACTTGTTTTCCAAAGTTTCAGAATTTCAGATCTGTAAGAACTTTAGAAGTCATCAATCTGGTATTTTTTTATGGATGAAAAAACTGAGTCCTGTCTCTTGAAGGTCTTAGTTAGTTACAGTTGGTCTGACTACCTGATTTTAAGGCCTCTGTTCTCACTAAGCTACCTTAATTGTGTTTGCAGTTAATTTTCCTTTCTAATTATATTTATTCCTATTAAGTGCTATTCTTTTGTCACTGATCCACCTTACCAAATTTTCAGTTATTCTGAACTCTAGATTTGTCCTAAGGTGAAACTGTATTGCTTGTGATTGATAACTTTGATTGAAATTAATTGATCTGGCCTCAGGAACAAATCCAATTGTACGTGTGTGTGTGTGTGTGTGTGTGTGTGTGTGTATGTTTTAAAATAATTGCCTTGTCAAACTGTGGAAAACTAACTTTTCTTGAACATTTTAATTATCTATGTAGAAGTAGAATTGCTGTGTGGCACTTTTTTTATATCATTTTCATTTCCAAATACAGTCATGCTTTGTAACAAAGAAGGGAAAAAAAGCAGTTCAGTAAAACCAACCAATGTTGCCCCATTGCACATGATGTTGACCCTTGTGGTTTTAGATAATATGCTTCATATTAAAAATAGCCTTTCTTTGTCTGTGCTTTGTAGTGTTTGTAGCAGAAATGTTTTATAGCATAAATGTGCTTTGTTAAAAGTTGCCTTTATTTTCAGTTTTTTGTGTATGTTTATTTATAGAGTATCAGAGAGTTTTTAATTTATATAACATTATTGATGGTACTTTTCAGTTTTTCTCAACCTTTGTTGGCCTTCCACCCAATAGCATGCATATGGTGGAAGTTTTTGTTCTTAGTTCAAATAAGCATATCTAGAACAGTCCAGCTCATCTTAAACTGTGGGTCCTGACCCCATATGGGGTCATGTAACTGAATGTGGGGGTCGTGAAAAATTGGCAACAGTAAGAGGTTTCTATATACCTGTTTTATATACCTATATACCAGGGGTCGTGTAAAAATTTCTCAGGTGATAGGGGTTGCAAGTGGAAAAAGTTTAAGAAGCCCTGGTCTAAAAGAAGACTTTAGTCTTACTTTTAAACACACACACACACACACACACACAAATCCTTCTGATACTATGGATGAGAAGGAAATGATTCGATGTGCAAAATTGTACTTATTTTATAACTTGTTGCTTTTGTCATTGATAAAAGGCATAGTGAATAAAAATTATAAGGGAAAGAGTTTTTACTGATGTTTCTAGCTTTTTGAATATTGTTTTAAAATACTACCTCTTTGAGAACAGCCTCATCTCTCCTTTGGTTATTGGAAGTGTTAGTTGAGGGTCTTGAAAGACTCACTAGTTTGTTACCTCTCATATTAACCTTTGTATTTGAGGTATACTGCCTAGATACAGAGTTGGAGGGGACCTTATAGTTCATAAGTTCAGTCCCCTTATTTTACAAATGAAGAGACTGAAGTATCTGAAATGGGAAACTCAGAGGAAATTGAGTGGTTACTTGCCAGGGTAACACCCATAATAAATGGCACTCTTCCCATTGCATCATGTCAATGATCACTTCTAGACTTTTGTGTATTTTTGAAGAATTTTGATGTGTCTGTTACAGATGTAAATGGAGGAGCCCAAGGCATCATCACTCATTGATGTGCTTTCTCTCAGCTAATAAACTGCATAATCCCTTATTCCAATCCTTATTCCAATCTGAATTTATTGCTAGAACATGTATACTAGTGTGGTCTCTTGGTCTCATTTGTTTCAGTACTAGATCATGCTGAATAAGGTGTTTTAGTTTGCCCTCATAGTAATGTTTTTGCCTTCCTTGCCTACAGGAATTTTTAAATTTTATGATAGCTGCTTTGCTATTCATCTTCTCCAAATTCTAGACAGTTATGTCTGTTACCGGATTAAAATATTTTTAGACACCATTATTTAGGGGAAAAGTGCTACAATGCCACTCCACCTTTAATTTGGAGCCATTTTCCATATGGTTGTTCATAATTTGCAATTATTATTTTGATCATGTTTCATTTCCTTTGACCATTTGCCTTTGGAAGAATGGCTCCTGTTAAATAGAGAATTGACATCACATATATATGTCTCAGATGGCAGATTTTAGTCATTGGTACTTGATGCGTATATTTTTCTACTCAACAATTTCTTTTGTCTTCATTGATTTTATACATGCAAAAGCTTTTCAAAAAATTTTTATGTAATAAAAAATGGTCTATTTTGTCTTTTGCAATTCCCTAACTTGCTTGGATAAGAAACTTTCTCCTAGACTTTGTTATAAAAAGTACCTCCTCCTGTTCTCTTAACTTTTTTTAAATGTTGTGACTTTTTATATTCATTCTGCATATTCATTTTGAGCTTTCTAGTATGCGGTATAAAATGTTAGTCTAAGCTTAATTTCTGCCAAACTTAAATTTTCATGGAACTTCTTGTCGTAAAGGGGATCCTTCCCCTTTTAATTTATTTCTTGGGTTTATCAAACACATTGGTACTGTTCTCATTGTTTCTGTCTTTTGCTTATCTTTCCTGTTTCATTGATCTGCTTTTCTTTGTTTTAACCAGTGCTAAATCATTTTGAAGAATGCTACTTTATAATATAGTTTCAGGACTGGTTATCTTAATGTCCCTTCATTGGTACTTTTTATTTATCTCTTAAGATTCTAGACCTTTTCTTCTTATAAATGAATTTTGTTATGTTTTTAATTCCATAAAATATCTCCTCCTTAATTTGTCTAAGTATCTAAATTATGAGGAAGTCATTTTTATTTTCTTTACATGGCCCAACCATGAACAATGAATATCCTTTTGCTTGTTTGTCCCCCTTTGTTTCTGTTAAATGTTTTCTGTAGTTCTTATACATGTATGGGTCTCAATAGGTTAAGATCCCCAGGTTTTTGCTTTTGTCTTTTTTGCATTTTATCATGACTTTGAATGAATTTCTTTTTATTATTTATTCCTAAGGTTTTTTTTAAAGTACTGTATAGCAATGCTAATGATTTTTGTGGATTTATTTTGTAGTCTGCTACCTTACTAAGGATCTTCATCATCTCAAATAGCGTTTACGCTGATTTCTCTGGAGTTTTCTTAGTATGCCATCCTGTCATCTATAAATAGGGATAATTTAGTCTCCTCTGCTAATGTCTATATCTTCATTTTGTTCTTTTGCTTCTTTGTTATAGTTAGCATGTTTAGAACTAGGTCAGATAATAGTGAGGAAATGGGGGTAATGTTTATTTTTAATGATCACATCCATAAAGAGGGTTGGACACAAGAGCACTACACTCCAGACCTTTATCTCTTAAGAGTGCGATATTAACTAAAATTGTTCCATGAGTCTGCCAAAAGACATGTATGCTTTCTGCTCTTTAGATAGTGTTGTTAGGTCTTTTCTGTGTCATCTAAATCTTTGATGCATATGTCTTAGTGTTCAGGATAAATGTTACTATATTGTTGAATATAGAATTACTACTCCCACACTCAATTCAAAAGATCTTGATTCTACCAGTAGTATCTCTACTAATCTAGATTTTATGCCCTTCACACTTTAGTTAAATTAGTCATGTAAATGAGTTACTGTTGTACCCCTGTTTCTCCCATCTCCCCCAAACTGCAATATGCCAGCCTTCTGGTGATGAAGCAGATAAATCTAGCTAGAGTAGGCCTCTAAGAGAGACACACACACCTCTTTGTAGGGCCTTTCTAGCTTGTTAGAACCTAGTAGAACTTACACTTCCATTAGTATAACCTCTAAGAACCCAGAGTTCATCTTCATGCTATAATAATGGCAACTTTGGAATGATAACTAAGTTTACATAATGCTTTAAGGTTTGTAAAATGCAGATATCTCATTTCATCTTCACTAATGAACTTGTGAGGTGTAGGTGCTGTTATTATCCCTATTTTACAGATAAGGAAATTGAGGCACAGAGGTCAAGGGACTTCCCAAGGGTCATGTAGCTAGTAAGTATCTGAGTCTAGATTTAAATTTTTTGGTATTTCTTCCCGTTTGGTCTAACAAGCATAAAAAGGGTAATGAATGAAAATGGCCTTCTGTTTCTCGGTCATTCCAGCAGTGGTACACTTTTCTGCTATATTTGTAGTTGCCTGCAGTGTAGAAAGGTCTGTTATTGATTTTTTTTTATACTTTCAAATAAATAGAATGAAAAATTGAATCTTGCCTCAAGGTCACAGAGCCAAGTTAGGGATGGAAGTGAGGCTAGGGCTTCCACCTCTAGGTCCAGCAGCCCTCTTTCTCTTACAGTTTACACTTAGTTGGGCGTTAATGGAATCCCCAATATTTGTTTTTCTGATAGGAAAAAAGAGGATGCTTGCTGAGCTTTGGGGAGCTTCAGTGACATCAAGATCTCATTGCCCTTATCTGCTAGTACATCTTTAGTTCAGAAGGTGGGCATGCATGGTGAAGGGCTCCCAAGCCATGAAATAAAATGGCAGTCTTCATTAATTGTGTTGATGATATTTGTGCTGTCTTAGATAACACATACACAAACCCTTACTTCTTAGACTTCAGAGTGGAACTGAATGATCATGTACCAAATTTGCATTAGCTTAGTGTTGTCTTATAATTTGCCTTATCTGCAAAATTGTTAGCTTCTAAAGTTCAGGGAAAGAAGACAAATAAAGGCACTGTGTGCCTGGTACCTAGTAAATGCTTAGTAAATATTTATTGACTGGCTTTAAGGGAGAGAGTTTATCACTTAAAAATGAAAGATTTTCAAGTGTGTAGTAAAGTGTCTGGCACATAGTAGGTTCTTAATAAATGTTTATTCATTGATAGATGTATCACTTAATGACTAACCTTCTTAATAAATGTTTATTCATTGATAGATGTATCACCTAATGACTAACCTTCTAGTGGCAGTATAGAGCATTCTGTACTACAGCAATCTAGATGCTATTGAGGCATAATAGATAGAGTGTCAGGCTTGGAGTCAAGAAGACTTGAGTTTAAATCTCACCTGAGAAACTTAACTAGCTGTGTGACTCTGGTCAAGTCACTTCTGTTTGCTTCAGTTTCCTCAACTGTAAAATGGGGATAATAATGATGTCTACTTCCTAGGGTGGTTGTGAGGATCAAATACGACTAATATTTGTAAAGTGCGCCCCTTCACATCCTGATGATCTTCCACCTTTTCTAACTGTTCTAGAATCTTACAGTATGCATTCAATATAAATCTTCTCTAAAAAAAAACCTCTCCTTAAAAAAAAGCTTCTTATTAACAATATGGTGGAAGAAATGAAAGCATGGAGAGAGGTTACCATAGGAAGTGCTGGTTATATTGTTTTTTTAGACAGCTCTGGTGGAGTTGGTGTGTTTGTAGAAACAGACATCTTGAGTACTGTCCACAAATTTGTGAATTGAAGTATTTTTGTATAGTCCATAACTATACCAGTACTCCATATCTTAATTTTTTAAGACCACATTTATTTGCTTTAAATTTTTCAGAGATGGTAAATGTGATTGCTTTCCTTTATTTTCTCCTTTTTAATTTTCAACTAGAAAAATAAAGGTATGGAAGATATTCTTAGGTGTATTAAAGTCTGCAGTGAAGAGGTTGATTTGTAAAACTCCATGTGTAGTGCAGAGGTAGCTCAAGTTTCTGGCCACTTTTCTTTTAATTGAAGTTAACTCATTTTCAGCTCTCTTGTTTCATACATTCTTAATTTGAAAGCCTGCTGAGCAGGCACCTAGGATAGGAGTCTCTCCTATATGTTGTCTGTTACTTGTTATGTTTAGTAGTTTTGCTCCTATCTGACTCTTTGTGACCCCTTTTTGGGGTTTTCTTGGCATAGGTACGGGAATGGTTTTTCATTTCCTTCTCTAGCTCATTTTACAGATGAGGAAATTGAGACAAACAGGGTTAAATGACTGGCCCAGAGTCACACAGCTAACATATAACAACATGGAAACTGGAAGGTTAAGCTGGAGTGCTTAAGCTCTTTATTTGTTAAATTTTAAAGCTTTTATTTTAAAATGTTTTATGTTTTAAATGTTTAATGTTTTAAAATTTTTATACCAGTGATTTTCTAATGTATTACAATCCAACTGCCCCCCCCCATCCTCCCTTGAAACAAAGAAAAGCCGATATGCAAATACAACAGCTTATTTAGCATTTTGCTCCCAGAGTTCTCCCACATGGTCACAAGGTTCTTCCTCATCTCTCCTGTGGGGCCAAGATTGTAAGGCATTATTTTGAACTACCATATTTGCTCATTTCTTACCAGGAGGGTAAGACTCCTGGAGGGAGGACTCTTCCCTACTCTGGGTTTCAGTTTCTACATCTGTAAAAATAGAGGATTGGACTAGAGGTCTCTTAAAAATTCCTTCCTTCCTTAAATTTATAATCTGATCCTGAAGCTTGAAATATTTTATATTTACTAAAATAATAGAAATTACAGAATACTAGTTACTATAGATGTAACTTGAATGCTGTGTTTTGTTAAGTATTTGAATGCCTTTTAAAGGTCAGTAAGATTGATGAGGATGGGATCTGGACCCCAAAAGAAAAACCTTGGACTTGTCCAAGTGGCCAAATTTCTGGTGTTTGCCTGAGGCTATAATCCTATCAACTGGCCTTTCATTATCACATACGCCCAATCTCCCAATTCTGTTACTTAGCCCTCCATTTTCTATTACCTCCAGATGGCCCCAGGTCACTTCCCACCCTTAATCCTATATAGATTCCTTTCTCCCTTGACCACATGGTCCAGATCCCAGGCTGTTCTCTTCACCCCAGTTTACTGGCCACTCCCATCCAGATCTTCCTTAGACCCCGCATCCAGTCACCACAAACTATTTGGCAGCTCTTAGATCCCTCCCACAGTCTTTCTGTATATAGGATCCATCTTGTATCCATTAAGGTGCTCAGATTCTTAAAATCTAACCACTGCTGAGATTCTGACCTGCTTGGATTAGTGATACAAATGCCTCGATTCCTTAAAAGTCTGTGCAATATGATGGATGTTCTAATAAACCTTGTCTTTGGTTGAAAGAAGGCTTGGGTCGAATTCATTTGGGCAGGACCTGTGTGTTGTGATTTTGGGGTCCTAGAAACCCTAAACCTCAACAGGGCTGCTGTAATAGTCAAATGAACTGATATATGTGAAAATGCTTTTAAAATTGCAAAGTGCTGTATGTATAAATCTAAGATGATAATTAATGTTCCACTAACATTTGGGGGAAAAAAGTAGTTTATATTCCTTGTTTCCTATTCTTTGCCTGCTCAGTTTAACCTTTTATAATATGGATTGTGTCCTCACTACTTCATGGAAAACACTTGCCTCCATTGACCTTCCTCACCATTGGATCTAGTAAACTTTATTAATGTTCATCCTCCTGTGACATCTTTTCATTGTTTCTGTGTGCCCGCTCCCTACCTTGAAGCTTTCCCTTCTCTTGGCTTTCAGAACCCTTTTCTTCCTACTTCTCCAGCTGTTTCTGCATTTCCTTCCATGATTTCTTTCTTCTTCTAACCCATAAATGTGGGTTCATCTCAAGACTTAGTCTGTTGAACTTTCATCTTTCTCTTCTTTTGGAGCCCTCCTCTCCTTCAGAGAGTTCTTCTTACTCTGTTGACTGCCAAATAACACCTCCCTCAAATGGATGAGTTCCAGATCTAGGTTTTTAGCTGTGACCCATCTCCTGGTTTTCTGTCAGGCATCCATTTCCAGCTGGGTTTGAAATTTTCACCCAATGTCTCACCATGCATGACCTCACATTCCTGCTGATTGCTCCTAGCTGACCTTTTCCATTCCCTCGAGGGTTGTTCAGAGTATCACCCTGTTATGCCTGGATGATATCCTGAAGACAAGCCTCCTTGACAGTCCTCTTGCCATTCTCTCTTCTCTCCTAAATCCATTCCTTATACTTTGAGCAGATTGATTTTCCTAAATTATTGATTAGTATACTTGATCCCAGGCTCAAAATTTTCAGTGGTTCTCTGCCCACCAGTTTTATCTCTAATTACCTCTCCAACTTGACTTCTTATCAATAGGGAAAGCAGTGTGGTCTGTGTAGTAGATATAGGTACTGGACTAAATCGTTCAGTGAGTGACCATGGATAAGTCACAGGTGTTCTACCTGTGAAACAGGGTATGACAATATCTGTAATACCCACTCATCAGGTTTATTGTGAAGCTCAAATGAGATAAGGAGAGGAAAGGCTTTTGCAAACCTTAAGGTCCTATATAAATGCTAATATTTGTTATTGTCACTACTGTTCTCCTAGAACAAGGTTTGTTAGTATCAATGAAGAACAAATTTGGCACTTGACCGAGTGCAATTTTTTTTTAAACCTTTGTATACCATTTAGTAGCACATGGCTCATAGTAGTTGCTCAGCATATTAAAAAAAAAATTCTTGTAAAAGGTTCCTTTCACTTTTTATGTCTTTTTTCTGGATCTCCTTTGCCTTTTGTGGTCTGTGCTTTTGATATTTAGCATGTGAAGTCTGGTATTGTTATTCATCTGTTTTTCAGATTATAAACCCCTTGAGGGCAGGTACTGTGGTTGGTAGCTTTGTCTCAGTGCCTAGTTTAGCATTCTTCACTTTATAGCCATTCCCCACCTCCCTGGTTAGTGGAAAAAGGCCTTGGCCTGAGAATCAGGAGATCTGGGTTCCCCTGCTTCTGTCATTAACTAGCTGTCTGACATTTCCTCATCTGGAAGGTTTGGACTGTGATCACATCTAATGTTCTGTGATTTGAGACCTTTTTTTTTGTTGTTGATAAAATGATTTCTTTATATTCTTTAGCTTGTTCAACATAACTCATTTAACCATGGGCTAAGTGGAAAAGCTAAAAATATCATTTCATAGTATTACTGAACATAGTTTTTAAAGTCCAAGGATTTGGCTCATTGGATGCGTTGGATAGATGTGTTAAATAGATGGGGACTGATAGGATTTATAACTGGAAGAGATCTTAGAAGTTCTTTAGTCTGGTTTCTTCATTTTCCAGATGGGAAAATTTAAGAGAGACTTAACCAAGGTTGCAAAACACAGACTAAGAGTTCAACCCCAGTCTTCAAGTGCTGCATCCAATGTTCTTTCCCTTATATCATACTTCAAGACACTGGGTAGTAGTTAGCTATAAAATGGTAGCATTAGGGAGGGGATTAACTGGCATGTATGAACTGGTAGACTGGTAAAGTCTCATTAAGTAAAATTGTTTTTACTAAGAATTCAGTTTTTGGAACCTAGAATACTAACATATAGTGATATGGTGATGAAGTTTTGAAATGCAAGTACTTTTTCCCCTGTGTCTTAAATCTGTCAGTAATATAATTACTCTAAAGCAAGTTTCCAGTAATAAATACCAGATAAACAGAATATTCTTTGTGTCTGGCAGGAAAAAGCATATTTACTTTTCTCACCTGTACTCCTTGACATTCTTCAAAAGAATCCCATTACATTGTTTCATTTTATAAGGCTGCCCATCGACCCTGGCTCTTACCCATATCTTTATGAAACTTGATCATAGGATATGTATACAATATAATAGAGGTTTTTTCAGCTACTTCTTAACATCGCATAGGTACCAGTAGAACAATCTGTTGTCCCTTGCTAAGTGGCTAGCCCCATTTTCCATTCCTGTCATAAATTCTTTGAAAGCATCCTTAATTCCTGTTATTATTTGTAATTGTTGAAGTGATTTTTGCAAATCTCCGTTTTTCTTCTCTGTCATCTTTTTTTGCCTTTTTTATTCATAAATGACATTGGGATGACTTTAGTTAGTTGTATAACTTGCCAAATTTTCTTTAGACTGAATTTACCCTAAACTTCTTTTTGTTTTATGAGATAGTACTGCTTATAGTTGTCTGTCATCCTCTTTCCTAAGATTTGATAGAGAAGTTTATGTTTTGAGGTTGTCTTTGGCAGCCATTTTTCCCTGTTGTCAAGTTGATCAGATATGCTTTTTGGCCTTTTTGTAGTAGCAGTTAATTTATATTGCTTTAAATTCTGGATGAAATTGTTATAATAGGTGTCAGTGTCACTTCTGTTGTTCATTTCTCATGTTTCATAGCCAATAGTTTGCTTTAATAATTTGACGTTAGATCTTTAAAAATTGTATGCCCTCTTTTTTTCCTCATAACTCTTTCTCTTGCTCATTATAAATTTTGGTCTTAGCTGTGATGAGTTGTTAGTTTGACTGAGCACAGACAGTTGACTCAGGGATAACCTATATGTCAGCAGTAGGTCTTTTCCTGTCTGTTAAAGTGTAGTCAATTTGTTATGACTCTAAAAGGAAAAAATGGGAAACTTTATAGGAGTGTGCTTAATTTTTTTGCTCATTTTCTTGGAAGAAATTAGAATTGTATATTATGATAGTGAATGACGATTGTTTTTATTTTTATTTCCTAAATTGTGTTCACTTTACTGCCTTATATAGTATCATTATTCATCACTCACCCTCTTATTTTGGGATTTAGGATCTTGCTGAATATCAGTAAATATCTTAAAATATTATAAATAGAAAACTGAGAGATTATATTGAAACACCAGTCACTGAAATTATTTTTTAAAACAAAAGCTCTATTTTCTTATCATTTGCCTTTTTCCTTATATAAGCATATTATAAGAAAAAAATGTGGGGTCTGAGGAGTGGCAACTCACTTTAATGGAAAATTACTCAGGACTTAGGTTTAATGCTTTTTAAAGATTTACTAAACCCTTTTAAAGGGGGAAATAGTAATGCCACTACAGTGGAAAATGTTAAAATATGTGAAACTTCCAGATGTTTGTCTTAAGGTTGGACTCTGAAATTGCCAAGGGAGGAGGAGATGTGGGGTGCGGTAGAGGACATGAAATTTTTGCCACGTCATCAAGTTGACAGCAGAAGTTTCACTTGCATTGATTCAGTGATGCCTCTGCCTTAGAAATTTTCTTACATGGGGACTGTGGCCATGATCCCAGCTTGGCCCTTTCAGGATTCCCATGATCCCCTGTCACCATTGTTTCCCTTTCTGTCTCATGGTATTAAGAAAGGAAAAGAGATGACTTTTTTTTTCCTTTAAAATTGTAGAATGAGAGCATTGACCTAAAGCTGGAAAGGACCTCTGAGCCCATCCAGTCTAACCTCATTTTACAGATGAGGAAATCAAGACTGGAGTGTCTAGAGATTGGGCCAAGGTCACATAGACAGTAAGTGGCAAGAGTTAGGATTTGAACTCAGGTTTTCTTACTCCACATTCATCACTTTCCCATGTGGAGCTGCTGTCTTCTTTGTGCTGTGCTGTCTGTCTGACTTTTGAGCAAGTAACTTGCCTAACCCCTGAACTCAATTTTTTTATCTAAAAGATTGAAGGCATTGGACTAAAGGACCTCAGGCAACCAGGTTCTGTGTCTCTAAATCTTCTAAATCTTGTCTCATTACTACTGTAGCTCAGTCTTAGGTGGAGTCATTTCAGTTTATGTATAACCTGCTTAATTCTTTGAGCTTCATTGAAGATGGTAGAGCTTAATTAAGCCTTGCCTAGAAGTTTTTTGGCTTTAGGTACGTTTTTGTCTCCCTCGTCATATCAGTGCCATCTCGAAACTTGGGAAGAAGAGGCTTTGAGATTTGTGCTTATTTAGTTGATTGATCCACAATTGGGGAAAATGGAGAAATCTTGAGTTTCAAGATTAAGTAGAGAAAAGGGAGACCCTAGAATAGAGGACAAAGTCTTCCAAATAGTACCAGTTTTAGATTTCCTTGATAGTTAAATTCCTAGGAGTTTTAACCTATGATAAACATTGTGGTTTGACTTAAAGTGAGGCTTTAAAAAAGACTATTGAAAATTTCAATTGTCTATATAAATAAATATGTATAGCGAATAAAACCTTCATAGGATCATAGTTGGAAGGAACCTTAGAATTTATTAAGTCCAACCTCTTTCATTTTATAGATCAGGTTACTGAAACTGAGCCAGGTTAGGTGACTTGCTCAGGGTCATACTAGATAAGACATAGATTAAGGCTTAATATATGCCAAGCACTGTGCTTAGCACAGAGAATGCATATAAAAGCAAAAAGCAAGACAATAAATTCCTCAAGGAGCTCATGTTCTAATGGAGGAAAACCAGATAATAATTCAGTATATTTGTTAAGTGCATACTGCGTGCCAGGCATTGTGCTAAGGGCTGGTGATACAAATAAGAAAAAGAGACAGTCCCTGCCCTTGAGGAGCTTACAAACTAATGAGGGAAGTTGAGATATAAAGCAGAGGCTGGCAACCTTTTATATATAGGCTTGATCCAAGTTTGGAGTAAGTGTGGAAGTAAATATCTGAGGTGCATTTTGAACCCAGCTATTCCTGGCTCCAGGTGCCCAGTCCACATCCATGACACTGATGCTGCTTTAGTTGGAATGGTTAGAGAATGAGATGGTCTAATTAATTTAATTAGAACCTTTCTTTTGTTTGTATCCTTGTTGAAAATCTTTCTAATATTATTATTTCCTGTAGTATTTCACATTCTTGGGTCATTGAGTTGTTATTGAATATTACTAATTTGCGTTGATTTGGGGGTGAGGTGTGTTTAGCACCTTCAGGTCCTCATTCTGATCAGTGATCAGTCTATACCAGAGGTATCAAACAATTACATGAGGCCCATAACACTTCCAAGTGTGGTCCAAACCAAATTAAAATGTAATTGGAAAATATTTAACAAGATAAAATACAACAAACTATAGATAATATTACATTTTAAAACTAAGTCAGTATGTGGCCTGCAGGGATCCTTAAGTATGATTTATTGGCCCCCATTGGTGTTTGAGTTTGATGCTACTGGTCTACAACACTATAGCCATGGGTATTGATAGTAATAATAGCTAGCATTTATATAGTGGTTTAAGGTTTGCAAATGAGAGCGGTGCTGTTATTGTCCCCACTTTGCAGATGAATAAACTGAGTTACACCGAGAGCATTTTGCTCAGGGACACACAGCTAGGTGGGAGGGTGTGAGGCAGAAAACTTGAGTCTTCCTTATTCCAAGTCCAGTGTGCTATCCAGTGTGCCCTTACTACCTTACTTGATTTGAAACTGTACTCATTACAAGACACATACTGGAGTTTGTTTCTAAGTCCCTGATATTTTGTTTTCTTCTCATTTATCACAGAAAAAAAATTCCTGATATTTGAGTGTTCTGGGTATCTAGATTCAGTTAATTGAAGAGGTTTTACTTTACCATATGCAAAATCTCTAAGAATCATTTTATAACATTGAGTAAAAGTGCATTTCAGCTGAAAAGTATTACCACTGAACTTACTGGATTGGTTTCTCCACATATGATGACTTCATGACCAGTTAGAGGGGATCCTTTCCCATTTTCTCCATCTCTAGATTCCCAAGGGGGGAAAAGTAGTTGCTTGAATGGATGCCTTCTGGGTGGGAAGTTTATTTGGTGACATGGGAATGGCTCCAACATCTGTTAGGCAAAATAAGGCTTGTGATTTTTTTTGGTCAGATGTCTCACCTTGAATGAAAACTCACTTTGTGTTTTGTGATTTACTAAGGCAGTAAAGAGAAAGCTGTTCTTGCCCTCTTCCTCTTCTATATGCAGTGCCCATTCCCTTTTCTTTTTTTTTTTTGGAAATCAGGCTAGACTGGAAAGTCTTCTGTAACTTGTAGTTGGATATAGTATTTGTTTGCAAAGGAGAATTGTCTTCCGGATTTTCTAAGTGATTCCATCTGTTTTGATGGGGTGGACATGGTTATTTGAAGTCCTACTTCTGGGTTGTTCTGGGAAGATTTTGGAAAATGAGAAACAACGTAAGAAATTTCAGTGATAATACTAGATCATTTTTATATAATATTTTAAGGCTTTCAAATCGCATTGCTCATAATCACCCGAGAGGCATCCAGTGTTAGTGTTAGTTAGATGGGGAAATAAGTGATTAAAAAAAAAAAGAATTTTATGAGGATTGAGGAATTTAAACTTGAGGCTACATGATTCAGTGGGGGTGGGGGGCATACAAGACTGGTACTGCCTATTGGATATCTCAAATTGGATTGTAGATGTCTTAAATTCAACATATCAAAAACTGAACTCATTCTCCTTTCTTCTAAATCTTTCCCCTCCATTCCATCATTGTTAATACTATCTAGTTTCTTTTACACATAATACCTCACACTCTTGCTCTAGAGATCAAGAAAAAATATTTTTTAAAATTGATAGCTATTAAGCTTCCCAGTCACCTAAGCTTGTAATCTGGGTAACATTCTTGATTCCTCACGGTCTCATCCCCTATCTCCAAATCATTAAGTTCTGTTGATTTTACCTTTGTAACATGTCTACTATATGCTCCCTTCTTTGCTCTGATACTGCCACTATTCTGATGCAAGACCTAATCACCTCACATTTGGATTATTGCAATAGCCTGCCTCAAGTTTCTTCCCACTGTAGTCCAATTTCAACTCAGCTGTCAAATTGATTTTCCTAAAGTTCAGGTCCCCCTCACCAGTAATCTTCAGTGGCTCCCTGTCATCTCCGGGATTAAATATAAAATCCTCTGGCATTCAAAGTCCTTCATAACTCTGACCTCCTCCTGCTTTTCCAGTCTTCTTACACTTTACTCCCACGAACTCTTCCATCCAGTGATAATTGACTTCCTTGTCGTTCTTCAAACTATACATCCCATTTCCCAACTTTGCATTTTCATTGTCTGTCCCCCATACCTCCTCCTCCTCTTCCTCCTTTTCTTCCTCTTCCACTTCTGTTTTCCTTGGTTTCCTTAAAGTCCCTGCTAAAATCTCATCTTCCACAAGAAGCCTTTCTTGATTCCCTCAATTCCTTCTTATTGTTTATCTCCAGTTTTTCTTGTATAAATCTTGTTTTTATCTAGTTTGTATGAATCTCCTATTAGACTGTGATCTGCTTGAGAATTCTTTTGCCTTTGTATCCCTATAGCTTATTAATACAATATTTGACACATAGATTCTTTATACATGCTTACTAATTATGAGCCTTAGTTCTCACATGTGTAAAATGAGGAGAATGCTGTCCAAAGGGTTCTCAATTGAAACATGCAAAACACTTTTTACACTTTAAATCTTGTAGGAATAGGAACTGGTCCTGTGATTTCATACAGGAAACTCCCTCTACCGATGCAGGTCCACATCTTCTTTTCAATTAATACAGTTAGTGAGAGGTTAAGTGACTTGTCAGCAGAGAGAGGCATGACCAATATTACATCAAAGGGTCATACAGGTTTTGAGGCCAGTTCTCTGTATCCACTATATTGTATTATCTCCCTGTTATACAAAATGCCAGTTTATTATACTTTTGGAATATGTGTTTTGCCTTTTAAAAGCTTAGTTTGAATACATGAACACGAATTGGACTATTTCAGGGTCCCTTTCCTATGAGTTTTGTCATAGTGCCCTGAGAGTCAAGGGACTCTCTACCTGGCTTTGCACAGACCAGGTTTATAACCTTGAGTTAGTCATTTGAACACTTCTGGCCTCACTTTCTGTCATCTACAAAATGAAGTGGTTAAGCTGTGTGACTTTTTTATGGCCCTCCCTTTATATCTAATGTTCCATGACAGATGAAATTATTCTTTTTATTTTTTGTTTTTGGCCTAATGCTGGATCCTAAAAGCTTTCCATGACCAATGAACTATGGCTGAAATAGTTATAATTCTCCTATTTGTCAAATTGCCACCATTCTAGGCTATGCAATAAAGGACTTTCAGCGTGCCAGAGCATGGTTTCTAAAGTACAGTTGTGAAATAGGTATGTAAAAAAAAAAAAAAAAAACCGATCCAGAGAGGAAAGCAAAGAAAGGAGGTTTGCGTTCTAACCTTTGCCTTGGGCTCTAATAAGGAGTATTCTCCACTTGACAAAGAAAGTCAACTTTGTAATGTTGGATCAATATGCTACTGCCTTGTTTCTTGAAGCTTAATTTCCAGCTTTATTTCCTCTTATTTGAGTAAACAGTTGGGGTTCCATTGAGTTTAAAAGCATTACTCATTTTGTGAGAGACTGCAGAGAAATAACATCATAATGCTTGTGTTGGGTTTCTACGCTAGAATGGTCATTGGCTTACATTTTTGTAGAGCACTTTTCTAAACATGTTAGAATAAATTGTATTTTTCTTTTCCTTGAATGTAATTAAATGTGAGTAACTACCACCCCCAGGAGCAGCAGGTCCTTTTAAAATTTGGTGATGGTTTTTTTTGGTCAGAATCAGTGTTTCTCAGTCATATTCTTAGGCCTAAACAGTTATTCATGTGGTGACTACTTTTTTGGTGATGGTGTTGGCCCAGAATTGTTAATTCTTGAATAGTTGAAAGCCATACAAATGATACAGCTGCATTCCAGACTAATAAAAATGAAACTCTGTTCCTTAATACCAGTGGTCTTCGAAGAATAGAAAGCCAGATTATAGAATTTTGAAGGAGCTAAGTTTCAAAGCCCAATTAGATGATTGTATTATAGGCTTTTGAATTCCTTGGGAGCAATGACAATTTTTTTCTACTTCAGTGTTACACATAGTTGAGTAGGGAAATAACTTCTTTGAGGATTCTTATTGAGTAGTTTTAAAATACCTATGAAGAATGTAATTTTTAAATAAAGTACTTCAAAAATTTATGGGCAAAAATATTCTTTATTAATGCTTAAATTTTGAAGATGATGCATGTTGCCATAACTAGTGAATGAAGTTCTTTCTGTGAATTTTCCAGATGGTGGCAACCACAAGGAGATTTGATTCATCATTTCTTTCCCATTCAAGACATTAATGAATTGTGAATTACTGTAATTTAAATCAATACTGATTTGCCTGAATGAGAAAATTCTCTGATAACAGAACTATGATTCTTATTCTCTGTTGCATCAGAAACGACAGTGTCTGCTCCAGTTGTATGTGAGTATTATGATTGGGAAGGTCTGTCCGTGACTGTCACAACAACAAATCCATCATGAAAATAGTCTACATAAAATCTCTAAAAGAAATAATTAAAATTTACAAAAATACAAGTAATTTTAGGTTTTGAACCTTGGTTGTCATCATAGTCTTCTTTTTTTTTTTTAAGGGTTTGCCTCTAGAGCAGGGGCCTGGGGAGGAAATGCAGGGTAGGATACATGGAGGTAGGCTAGAGGAAAAGGGAAGGTAAACCAAGAGAAGGGGGAGGGACATGGGAAACAGGGATGACCAGGGGAGAATGCGGTGGAGATAGGAATTAGGGAGGCAGTGTTAATGGAGGATGGGAAGAAGGGGGTGCTCTAGCACTGGGGGCCATAAGAGGGTCATCCAAAAAGTCTAGTTGATCCCCATTCCCCATTTGTGGGGCAGCTGTAGCTGTGAGCATCCTACAATCTTTTCTGCCAATGGGGTTATGAGAAAGTTCTACAAAAGTCATTATGTAGGGAATCTCCATCCATTTTCCTTCTCTGCTACAATATCTTTCTAACTCTGAGAGAGTATGTTGCTGTAATGTCCCCAAAACAGGCAATGCCTTGTAATTTTCCAGGTGATATGAGGCCAAACTGTGTTGCAAAAGGACACCAGCTTTTTCTTTCTAAGTTTTTTAGAGAAACTAAATTTTTCCCAATTTTGTAAAAGACAGCCCAAAGGCGAATCTTTGGGAATTGAAGAGGATTGACTCTTTGCGCTTGTGGGGGCTGGAATTCCCTCCCTCCTAAAGATTTGGAAATAAGCCTCTAGAAACAAACAAAATAACCAAAAGCCCAAAGAAATACCTTAAGTTTTCTCAAGTTCCCAGTGCTGAGAGAATTGAGAGGATTGGGCCTACACTTCCCAATAGGGAGCCTGAAGGTGTGCCCAGGTCCATGGTCTTGAACAGAACAACTGGACCGAGAGCCTGAGCGCATCAGGCTGAGTTCAAGACAGCCTCGTAGCTGTCTGACCTAATGAGACTTGAGAAGTCAGGACGGAAAAGCACTTCCAAGCCAAGCCTTCCTGGTTGCTTGGAAATCCACCCAATTGCAGGGCTAAAAAGGGATTAGGGGAAGAAGGGAGGCTTACATACCTTCCAGTCTGGGCTGGTAAAGAGCTTGGTATTAGGCAGTTTTCCCAGTCAGGGAACCATATAATGAAGTTCAGAGGTTTAGGGGTGCTGGGACCCCAAAATCACGACCCACGGGTCCTGCCTGAAAGAATTCGACCCAAGCATTCTTTCAGCCAAAGACAAAGTTTATTAGAACATCTGTCATATTGGGCAGACTCTTGGGGAATCTGAACATTAGTGAACTAGTGGCTAGATTGTAAGAATCTGAGCAGTGGCTAGATTTTAAGAATCTAAGCCTGAACCTTGGTCTTCTGAGTATGTAAGAATAATTCGAAGCTAATATATCTGAAGAAGCTTAAAAGAAAATTGAAATATGCTTCACTGCTATTTTTTTCAACACTGATGCCTTATGAAAAAAGAGGTCAATATTGAATTTTAATGCCGTTTAAAGGAAATTATTTTGTTATATTGCAATAAATGGATATTGGTCAGGATGTTTTTTTTAAACCCTTCAGTAAATGCTTTAAGGTTTACAAAATACTTTTGCTGAAGTGGATTAGGTAATGTAACTTATTATCATTTTAATTTTACAGATGAGAACCTGGAAACTTTTTTTTCCGCCTAATGTCCATAGATTTTAGCTGAAATATTTTTTATAATGGGAATGACCTGTAGTTGAAGGCTTACCTCTTAGAATGAAAAATAAGATTTCTTATACTCTGTTGAAAGTTTTTTTTTTTATAGATCTTTGCTGATAGTTATCACAATGGCTTAATTTTTAGTCGTCTGGGTTTCTCTTGAGTAATATATTTCTGAGAGTAAATCTTTTAAAAGATGGCATTGTTGAAGATAATTCTGGTGCCCAATTGCCCATTATTGATATTATTTCTAAGGTTAAGAAGATAAAAATGGCATTAAAGAATTAATGAGAAATGTGAACATTAAAAATAAAAAGCCTTGTAATGAAACTTTGTGATGATACAACCTGGGGAAGGAAGCTTAAAAATTTAAATCAATTTCTAGAAACATTATTCTTCCACATATTAGTGGCACTCACTTTTCTCTCTGTATGTTTTTTTTTTAATTGAGCCACACCTTTTTTGTTTTTGGAAATATAAAACTGGAATTTTGTAGATGTAGAGCTGGAAATTTTTGAGATTTTGTAATTCAACCTCTTTATTTTACATACTGGGAAGCTGAGTCTCAGGGAGGAGAAGTGATTTCCCACAGTTACACTACTAGCAAGTGTCACATCCAGGTCTCTTCTCTTTCAAGTCTTTCAGATATAGGGTCAGAGGAACTGGGTTTGGCTCTGAAGAATTAAAAGTGCATTCCAGCCAATGGGCAGTGAAAAGATGCTTGGTAAGGATGTGGCGGTGGTCAGCAGCAGGTTGCTAGTGAAAAATTACATTTAAGAAGTGAGGTAAAATGTTAGTGGAAAAGGAGGTAGGCCAGCCATATAATGATAATGAGTGATACCATATGAACAGTCTACATGCCCATTGGTGACTATACCTTGTCAAGAAAGCTCAAGGGAGGCTCCCATCGCAGGAAGTCTGCCCAGTGTGCTGGGTGCCTCATAGGATTTACTGACCAAGCATGGATGTCACTCCAGCGTAAGAGCTATTCATTTCTTCTCTCTTATTTTTCTTACTGCACAGATGATTTTTTTTTTGCTTATGAAGCTAATATTTTAACATTTGCCATCATTATCATCATCATCCTCTTCCTCCTTCTCCTCCTCATAGTTAGTATTTGCATAGTTCTTACTCTGTGCCAGGCACTATCCTAAGTGCTTTACAGACATTATCTTATTTGGTCCTCACAACAACTCTGGGAGGTAGGTGCTATTATTATCCCAATTTACAAATGAGGAAACTGAGGCAAACAAGTTAAGTGACTTGCATAGGGTCACACAGCTGGTAAGAACCTGATGTCACATTTGAATTCAAGTCTTCTCGATTCCAGGCCTAACACTGTATCCACTAAGTAACCTAGCTGCCCCTTAAAAAGTAAGATGGAATTTATTATTATTTAGAATGTAGAAATTGTATGTGAGTTTAACCAGCTGATTCTAAGGTAAGATCACAATGTACAAATTCTGCAAAGCATTTGGGAACTATGTCCAAGAAATTACTAAATTGTACATACTGTTTGACCTGAAATAAAGAAAGGGACATGGCATGTACAAATAGTTTCTATTTCTTATCATGATAGTAAATAACTGCACGTACATTGAAGAATGGCTGAAGGAATTGTGGTATGTGAATGTACTTGAGATGACTTTTAGTAACTGATACAGGATGAAGTGAGCAGCATTATTTGTATAATAACAGTGCTGTTAAAAACAAGCGACTTTGAAAGCTATAAGAACTCTAATTGATATATTAACCATCTGTGGTTCCCGAGGATCGGTGATAAAGCATGCTACCCACTTCCTGACAGAAGGGATGGATTCAGAGTGCAGAATAAGACATTTTTTGGACATAGGCAAGGTAGATGTTTGTTTTCCTGACATTGCATGTTTGTTACATGGTTCCCTTCCCACCCACCCCATCCATGGTGAGGGTGGATGAGAAGGAGATACATTTTTAAATTAAAGTAAAATTTAATTAAAAAAAGATTACAATGTACTTCCATATATTCCTGACAGTTCTGTGGTGATTCCAGACCTTTGTCCATTATAGCTCTCTTGTATCATTTCCTTAAATCACAAAGTATTAGTTCTGATTTGACATCTTTAAACAGAGTAAGCATGGACCAAAAAGCCCATTTCAGTTTTAATCTCATTATTAAATGTGTTTATCATGGCAGTGCTGTATTTTTTAGACTGAGGAAGGTGCAGAGAGAGATAAAAGAGATTCTTTACAGAGTCTTCCCAGCTAGTAAAAAGAAAAGGCTAAATTCTGGTTTGAATTGCAGGAATTTGTAGTCATAGGGGTAGCATGTATAGGTGCTTAATAAATTTTATTGATTGATGTTAGAGTAGTGTGAGATAAAGTTGAGAAAGGTAAGTATTTGTGGAGTGTTTTGAGTATCAGGCTATGAAGTTTTAGTCAGTCGGTAAACGTTTATTAAGCACCTTCTATGTGCCTGGCACTGTGCTAAGCTCAGAGGATGCAAATATGGAAAAAACCCCAAAATAACAGCAGCTGCTCTCAAGGAGCTTACTCTTTAGTAAGGGAAGATATCGTACAGAAAACAAAAAGAAACTGAAAAAGGGAGGAGGGGGAGGGAAAGATACCCAACCTAGGGAATTGTGGAAAAGTTCAAAGGAGTGGAGCCAGCTGGGTGGGAAATTAACTTCAATTCATTAAACATACATTAATTGCCTATAATGTACCAGGTACTGTACTAAATGCTGGGGATAGAATTGAGGAGAAGAAAGATAGCTCTTGCCTTCAAAGAACTTACAATCTAATAGGGGGAGTCAAACACAAAAGGAGGCATGAAAGGGGAGGTACCAGAGGTACCTGGCACAGGAGCATCTTGTTTGGTGGAGTGGAATCCAGAGAGAGCAGCAGATGCAGAGTGGAGTGAGCCCCAAAGGCCAGTTTTTGCCCTCTATAAAGGAAGGCATCTGGAGGAGTTTGGTACTCCACCGTCCATCCCTCCAATCAGTGAGGAGAGGAGACTGAACAAGATGGTATCCAAGGCGTGAATTATCTGCATGATGGTGAGGTTAGAAGTGATGAACTTATTCTGGGAGAGGGCATCTTGAATCCAGGTAGGGCAGTCGATACAGAATGGAGTGAGGAATCATGGATTTTAGACATGTTTGTTTGGAGGCCCAGGCGAACCATTGAAAGTTTTTGAGCAGTTTAGTGATATAATTAAACATGTGCTAATTTGGTATATTGGGTGGACTGGAACTTTTTACAATTAGTGGCTTCAGTTTTATTACTCATTTTCTCTGAGAGAACAGCTTATTACAGGTATGTTGACTGCATCGATCCAGATTATTGATTTCAAGTGTAAGTGATCATCCTTTGCTGCTGTGTAGTGGGGTGTGAAGAATCTTTTGTCTCTGTTGCCAGTAGGAAAGTGAAACCCATAAGCTGGTTTGGCATATCCATTCTCTGTTGCTCCGGGATTTGTGTTAGTAACCATTGTTCCTATAGAACACCTCCTTATTCTAAAATTAGTGGATTTTCTTAGTGGAATCAGAACACCAGGCATTTCTTGTAGGGAAATATGCTTAGGTCCTGTAGAGTGGTTTTTCATTCATTTGAAGTTGTTCTGTGTCTCGGGCAGGGTGAGTACTTGATAAAGGTAAGATATGATTCCTGTCCCATTGACTTGTTACAATCTTGTAGGGGGAGATAATAGTATATAGAGAAATACAAATCAGAATATGATAGACTTATATAAAGAATATACAATACTTGAAGATTACCTGAGCTCATATAGCTTCACAGTAATATTAGGATGAGTTTTTTCCCAGGATTTGAAACTACTCCCTTCTATTGATAATAGCTAACATTTATATGGTATTTTAATGTTTGCCCAGCGCTTGATGTATATTATTTCATTTGATCCTCACAGTTTTGTGAGGTAGGTGTTGTTATTCTCTTCATTATACAAATGAAGAAACTGAGGGTGAGGTTAAGTGACTTGTCCAGGGTCAAATAGCAAGTAAACCTCTGAGGAAGGATTTGAACTTGAATTTTTCCTGACTCTGTTCTGTATTCAGTCCTAGCAAACTGTGGCATGATAGAATGTATGCCAGCCACATTCCTGCTTGGGCCCCACATTCAGTTTTGAAATTCCATCATTTTAAAAATTTTAACATTTAATAAGTGTAAGACATACAATGTTTAATAGCTCATTTCATTGTACAGTTTGATGGGGGGTAGGTATCTAACGGACAGCTTGTTGGGAGTTATCCTTAAGGTACTATTGACTAGCTGTGGATTTGGCCTCATCAGAGACGGACTGTTATTAGCTGAGGATGTTGATGAATATATAAACTTTTGAGAGTTTTGAGGTTTTAGGGGCTAGTAATGATAATCACTTTTTAAAAATCTGTGATTTCGTGGGTATATAGAATGCTTTTTCTGTACGTGTAAGCCTTCTCTGCAGTAGTCTGCAAAGTCTTGGAGATTTGCCTTGGGCACTGAGAAGTAACTTGCCCAGTTTCGCCCAGTTTCACCCAGTCAGTATGTGGCAGGGATGAGATTTGAACCCAGGTCTTAATGAGTTCACATTTATTTAACATTTTACCATTTACAAAGCACTTTCTCCCTAGCTGTCTTATGTTTGTTTACTTACTTGTGTCTTTAAAAATTAACTCTTTCCACTGATGTAGAATCTAATATTCTGCTTCCCCTCCCCTATACACACTTGAGTAGACTGTCTTCATGAATTGGTTTGGCTAAAAACTATCTGTTGTCTGGTGGTCTGGTAATTTTTCTTATGTTGAGCCACTTCCAGATTGTCTAGGTTGACAGTTGAGCAGTGTCACTAGACCTATACTTCCCAGCTCAGTAGGACTTGGTAGATCATTTATTCAACCAGAATCTCCTCTGAGAACCTAGTGCTTCCCCTCCAAAAAGAAGCCTCTCAGTATAGGACTTCATAGATCACAGAATCTGAGTGGGAAAGTACCTGAGAAGCCCTTGAGTCCAGTGCATACTGAAACAAAAATCCTCTGTTAAAAAGCACTCATGGTCATCCTTACTTAGATGACCTTCATAAAATCCTGATCAAATCTAGCCATTCCATTTTGAGGTAGCCCTAATTGTTAGGAAATTTTCTCCTTAAATTAAACCTAAATTTCCTTCTATTTAACTCTTTTGCTCTTCTGCCTTTCTGAGCTGAGTAAAACAAATGGAGGTTAATTTGGGTGTGATTTTAAAGAAGTGGATGGAGGGACTGGCTATGTTGGGGTCAGGTAGACCAGGGTTCAAGACCTCCTTTTGACCCATAGTGACTGAGTGACTGTGGGCAAGTCACTTTAACCTCTCAGTGCCCTATACTCAAAGACCTTAAGTTATAGATGAACTGCTTTATCTGTCCCACACAAATAAAAATCACAGATCTGTACCAAAACCCACCACCCATTATTTGTATATACCTATTATTATTATTATCATCATCATCATCATCATCATCATCCTTGTTCTCACCAATAGCCCAGGTGGTGCTGTGAATTGGTACATCTATTCCGGAAAACAGTTTTTAATTATGCAGATAAGGTGACTAAAATGTCCATCCCCTTTGAACCAGAAATTCCACTGTTAGTCGTATGCCTCCAAGTTGGTCATTGAAAAAAGAATTAATAGCAGCACTTTTTTATGGTAGCAAAGAACTAGAAACAGATTAGATCATCATGGTTAACATATTATGCTTTATGAATGTAGTGGATTATTATACTGTAAGAAACAATAAAGATTATGAATGTAAGGAAGTATGGAAACACTTATATGAACTGATGCAAAGTGATGTTAGCAGAACCAGAAAAAAATACATAGTGCCTACCATGATTCAAATGAAAGAAACAACCACCATGAAACTGAATGTGAAATTATAAAATAGAAGCCTACGCCCCAAAGAAGAGATATGAGAAGATACCTCTCCCCCTTCCTTATAATCCATAGATATCGAAATTTTATGTAATGTCAGATTTTTTTGATGTTGATTGTTTTTTTTTTTTTTTGGCTAGGCAGTGGGGTTAAGTGACTTGCCCACGGTCACACAGCTAGTAAGTGTTATGTGTCTGAGGCTGGATTTGAACTCAGGTCCTCCTGAACCCAGGGCCGGTGCTCTATCCACTGCACTACCTAGCTGCCCCTGTTGATTGATTTTGCTGAATTTTTTTCTTTAGTTTTTTGTTAAAAGGGATGATTCACTGGACCTGGGGGTGTTGGTCGTGGTACAGAGGTAAATGTAAAAATTGAAGATACCATTAAAATCTTTTAAAAAATAAATAGCCTATTGAGGGACAGAATAACTATTGGATAGCTATCCTTTCAGTAGTGATATTTGTTGATTGTTGTTATCTTTTTTGGTCTTTGAGGTCCCTTGCTATTTGAATGAGTCATGATTCTACCACCATACCTCTTTATTCAAACATGCTTCAAGTTGAACCTCTTATTTCAAACATTGCCTTGTGTCTTAAGCAGATGTCTGATTTCCCTTTCTTTTTCCACTCTATTCCACTTAAAGTAAATGTCCTAAGTATAATGATCAATATTATGTGATAACACCTTCCTCCCTAACAATGATTGCATGAAAAGTAGAGTATTTATCATCAATATTTGGGCATAGAGTTGTTCTTTTAAGTTGTCATTTGTTTAATATTATGTTTAGAGAAAGGTTGAAATGTGGTAGACTATATCCCATCTCTTGTCTTTGTACTAGCTATCACCTGTGTTTTCTCAACTCACAGTGGCTTCTTAGAATTCTTTGTTAATTTACAAAATCACAAAATTTTAATTTTAATTTGCAAAATTCTTTGTTAATTTATAAGGAAAAAAGAACCTATATGTTCTAAAATATTTATAGCAGCTCTCTTTGTGGTGGCAAAGAATTGAAGATTATAGGGATACCCATCAATTGGGGAATGGCTGAACGAGTTGTGGTATATGATTGTAATGGAATACTACTGTGCTGTAAGAAATGATGAGCTCAGTGATCTTAGAAAAACACGGAAAGACTTGCATGAAATAATGAAGAATGAAATGGACAGAACCAAGAGAACATTGTGTAGAGTAACAGCAATATTGCTTTAAGAATGACTTTGAGCAAATAAGTCATTTTGACTATTATAAATACCCAAATTAACTACAAAGGACAGATGAAGAAAGACACTATCTGCATCCAGAGAAAGAACTGATAAATGGAAATATATATAGCTCATAATTTTACATATCTATACCTATTGGTGTCTAATGGTGACCATCTCTGTGGGGGAAGGGGAAGGAGGGAAGAAAAAAAAGGAAAAAAAGATTTACATGATAACTTTTGTATATTTAAAAGGAATAGTAGGTTATACATAGTAAAATTGCAGTTTCATATGCAGTCATCTTTTTTAATTACACTGTTGGTGGAAATGTTTGTTTTATTCCATAAATTAAAAAAAGAATCTTTTGTTAATTTCAAAACTCAGATCAAGTGAAGTATTCTACATGAAACTTTTTTGATTTCCTCCTCAGGTGCTAATAATGTCTTTCCCCTCATAATTTGCTTTGTATTTCTTTTTAAGATGTATTTTTATATGCCCATATAATACATTATATCCATTTTTATTATATAACACATATATGTATACATATATGCATATACACATACGTAATTTCTTCACCATGGAAGTTCTGGAGGGAAGGGACAGTTTTGTTTTTAACTTTGCTTAGCACTCAGATGCTTAATAATTATTATTTGATGGATTGAAACTTTTTTTTTTGGCATTTTACACTTATGGCATTTTTTTGGCATATTACAACATGATTCCAACTTGTCTTTTCAGAGTTTTTGCCCATTATTGTCCTTCCCATATACTACTTCAGCGAAATTGGCTTACTTTCTGTTTTCTTTTCAGTCACCTGCCTCTGCCTTTGCTTAGGCTGTGTCTGCCTCTATTTCTACAATACCCTGCCTCACTACCTCCTTTTAGAATTCATAGCTTTCTTCAAAGCCTAATTCAATTGTTACCACCTCTTGGTAGGTTACGCTGACTTTCCTTCAGTTATTGGGGCATCCTTGCCCCATTACTTTGTATTTACCTGGTTTGGGTACATGTTGACTCCCTTCCCCAAAAGAATGTAATATTCTTGATCTCTACTCTTTCCACTTCTTTTTTTTGGCTTTGTACCGTCAGTGTCTGTATGGTAGTGGATTCTTAATGGTTGCTAAAAAAGTGAATGAAATGGTGCTCTTTATTTAGACCTGTTCTTGCAACTCTCAATTCATTTAATATTACATTCTGATACACTCTAATGATGATTTCAGACACCTGCTAATCTTATCGTACAGCTCATCAGTGAGTAGTAACCCTCTTTGATGGTCTAACCACTTCAATCAGCCTGTTTCCTAAGCCTCCTCTGAGCTCTTGCCCTGTGCTAGATAGAGAGAGTTTAACATCTCTTGCCACTGTTTTTCACCTTTGGAAGTGTTGATCCTTGTTTTAACTGTGGGTTAATTTATCAGGAGCCTATATTGTATACGTATAATTATGTCTGTCTACAAATGCATTTTTTACAAGATGAGTCTTGTGGAGTCATTATGTAAAATGATTCAAATTAAGAAAATTATTTAATAGTTAGGTAAGGTTTTGAGAAATTGCCCCTTTGGAAATGCAGTTTTACAAAATTACTATTTGAAGGGCCAAGACAGTGTTCTCTTACATGATTTGCATGCTGGTTTTGTTAGGATTTTATTGAAAATCAAACAAAAGCTTATATAAAAATGATTTGTCACTAACCTTTTTTGCGTGTGAAAATTTAGAAGTAAGGGACGCAGTCTGACACGTTCAAGATTCACATGTTTAGTGATGCCTTGTAATACATTTGAAAATTCTATACCAAAGTGTTTTTATAATTTATACAAATCAATGTAATTTTAATAGGCTGCCATAGCTGCTCAGATAATTTCCATACTTTTCTGTGAGTGATTTGTGGAACCAGTTAGGGGCAGAGTTTGAGATGCAGTCATTTTAAAGGCTGAATGATAATGCTATAGTTGAATTTTAGAGCGTAGTTATCAAGTAGCTATCAAGTTCTTGGCCTCGTTTAAATCTTCTGTATGATAAAATAAGTTAAAGACTTGTATTCAGTAGTTAGTCCATTTATTTTCCCTATTGAAAAGTTGTTCTCATTATTCAGCAGTTATTCTAAGCAGGTAGGTGGAGCAGTGCATAGAACTGTGGGCTTAGAATTTGGAAGACCTGAATTCAAATGCAGCCTTACACACTTCCTAGCCGTGTGTCCTTGGCCAAGTCACTTAACCGGTCTGTTTCAGTTTCCTCATCTGTAAAAAGGGATAGGGATAGTAATAACATTTATTTCTTTGGGTTGCTATGAGGATAAAATGAGATATTTCTAAAACCCTTTGTAAACCTTAAAGCACATATAGTACTAACTATTATTATGTATTCTCTGTATTAGAACTCAGTCAGACTCTCCTCTGATGTTCTTTTCCTCTTCCTATTTTTTTTTTTTGGTAGAAAAAAGAGATAGAACAGTGAAATGCTAGTGCAAAACATAGCCCTTGGTCATTTGAATTGGGCAATCCCAGTCTATTAAAGACAAAGAGAAGGCAATCTGGTTTTGAATGTCAAAGGGATTTTCTGGTTCATATCTTTATAAATTTACAGAAAAATACAGTATTCCAAAGTACATTTCTGAAAACTGAAGAGGTTGCCTCTATACAGGTGTGAAAGATCTTAAGTCCCTGGGAAAAGCAGCTTTTATTTCAGAAATAAACTTGGAAGATTGAAATGAGAGCCAGTAATGAAACCCTAGAAAACGCCAGAGTATTATGGAGGTAAATGGCAGAAAAGCTTACTTATTAACATATCAAAGGGTAGTGATAATTTACTCTGATTCCCCACAGCCCAGGTGAATGCAGGGGGTTTACAAATGCGTTTTACTTCTGAGTAACACACCCTCTGAGGCTATTGAAAGGGAAAAAACAAATTATTTTTAGGTCTTGGGCCTATGGAAACATTAAACTAGGCCGCCGTGCTATTCAGGTTTCAGAGAAACATTGAGAACTGGTTTCAAATCAGTTATTTGCCTGATAACTGCTAAAAAGAGTAGTTTGGTTATAAGAGGAAATTCTAGGGAGGGGGGGAAATTTATGTCTGACCTAAAAACTGAAACAGAGGAAGAGAAATATGTAAAGAAGAAAAATGCATAAGCAGAACAACTGTTTCAATCAGTTGGTTTTTCTAGCCTCCCTCCCCCCCCAACTAGCTATCTGGGTTTTTACTGGTAGCAAAATTATAGAGCCATAGGACTTGTAGCAGGTAAAGACCTTCCATGTTATCTAATCCAATGGAAAGGTCTAGATGTTTGCCAGGTGATAGAAGTGAATTGATGTCTTGCCAATCAAAACCTTCTCTCAGCTAAGTTGAGTTCATCATAGTATGAATGAAAAAGCATTTGAATGTTTACTATGTGTTAAGGACTGTGGTAAACTCTGGGGATACAAATCTTGTAAATGTGGGATGTGTACATTTACCTTTGAGACATTTTACATCCTACAGGAAAAAGGAAGGGAATAAATATTTATATAGTGATTACTAAATGCCAGGAACTGTGTGCTAAGCATTTTCAAATACTTTCTCATTTGATCCTCATAACAACTTCAAGAGGTAAGAGCTGTTATACCCATTTTGTAGTTGAGGAAAAGAGGCAAAGAGAGGTTAAATGACTTGCTCAGGATAACTCAGTGTTTGAGACTGAATTTGAACTCCGGTCTTCCTTACTCCACACCCAGGGCTGTATTCAGTATGCCACCTAGGTACCTGTAGGCAAGGACTTTCCATTCTAATTGGTGAAATAACCAGTCTTTTGTCAAAGAGCCATACAAATGACACAAAGTGCAATTTAGTGCCTGTGACCCTTCCTGCCCCCCGCACCCCCGATTAGTGTTGTTTCCTTTGCCTAAATCTACGTCAGTATAAAATGCTCAGAAACTGCACTAATTTAGTTTTCAAGCTATTGAATCAAATCTACGTGTTTGGTGATACATTTTTAGTTGAATGTTTTTCCTTTAAAGGAAAATTACCCTTTGAAAACCTGCTTTTTTTGTATGGTCTCTTTGGTTCTGCATTTCAGAGATTGGGATGTTTTTACTTTAATGTTTTCTCCCCTGAAGAACAAGTAGTCACACTGAGGAATGACCTGATCCATTAGTGACAAATAATAAAACACGACCAGCAGGCTGCCTCAGAAGGGAGAAATGAGTTATGTGTGCTGAATAGGAAACAAGCCTGACCTGCTGTCATATGAGGGTTATTTGGGCCATTCTTTTTTCTGGTGTATGGCAGTGATACTGTGGCTCTGTTTTGTTTTGTAAAATTAACATTTTAGGGAAGGGGGCACTACTTTTTCCAGAGATGCTTAGAAAAGGCCCTTACCATCCAAATGTGGGAATTTAGGCAATTTATAGTGGCTAGAATTCCTGAACTTGGCATCGGGAAGACTTGTATTCAGATCTTGCCTTTGTCCCTTACTGAGTGTGTGATCTCAAGCTAGTCAATTAATCTCTTTGGGTTTAGCTTCCCCATTGGTAAAATGGGGATACTTGTACCTAATAGATAGGCTCAGAACTATATCAGCCACATGCTCATGAGCCATTTCAACAAGATATTATTTGAATGTGAGCTCCCCATTAGAATGGGACCTCTTTGAGGGCAGAGACCATGTTTTTGACTTTCTTTGTATTCTCAGTGCTTAGTGCAGTTCCTGACATGTAGTAAAGGCTTATGAATTCTTATTGACTCATTGACTGTCAATTAAAGTTATCTAAGGAAAAGACTGGGAGGCAGCTTGGCCAGTACGTTTGCTAGAGAGATTCTTGTTCGAGTACAGTTGGACCGAAGTGTTTTCAGGTATTTTCCAGCTTGGATTTTTGGAACATTTCATACTCTTTATCTCTTCCCCTTCCTCTTCAGCATCTTGTATTATCATCAGTTATACCTTTCTTCTTGTATTTTTAATTCATTCTTTGTGGATATGTTTTCTTCCCTCTACAAACATACTCAGGCCTCCTTTATCTTAAAAAGAACCAAGCAAACCCCAAAGCGACAACCGAAAACCTCCCCATGACCCTGTTACCAGCATATCCATTTTTTCTTCCTTTCTTTCTTTTCTTTCTTTCTTTCTTTCTTTCTTTCTT